>NW_026593286.1:42625897-42726315 GCF_907164565.1 Psammomys obesus | reverse complement strand
GTGTGTGTGTGTGTGTGTGTGTGTGTGTGTGTGTGTGTGTGTGTGTGTGTAAAATGAAGTTATTTCCAGACTTAAAGAATCACAAATGGATTTTTTTCTTTGCATGAGTGACTGGCAAGACCTTCAATTCCTGCAGAACGTGGCCTAATTCTTTACATTCCAAGAAACATAGCTCCCCCAGGTTCAGCCATTAAATGTCAATTCCAATTATTATGATACAAAAGAAATGTCTTTAGAACAGTCTAGAATTCCCATGGAAAGCAATGCTTCACACTTCACCTCAGCCTTAGACGTACAGGAATGGGCGTGTGCATGCCTTGGAATTCACAGTGAGTCAACAGGGAGATAGGGAACAGTGTCTTCCAGGATTAAAACAGGGCCTGTGTGTGTCACTGCAAACACCTTCAAAGTCCAGAACTTATAATTATGCAAACTGTGTTCTTTGACTGTAAAAAAAATACATTAATGATCAATAATGGAAAAATAAGCTTAGAATTTAGTATGCCAAACATTTCTTCTCTTACAAACAGCATTAAAAATTTTTATATAAGATAGAAAAGTGAAAGGAAATTCAAATAAACAATAATGTCAGAATTTGTACAAGAACTTCCATAAGATTTAAAAATCTTACTGAATTTCACTAAAATAAAAAAATGAAAGATGTTTAGCTATTCATTGAAAGGAAAACTCATTATGATATCCATTGTAAAATGACATAAATATCTAACAAGATTTCAATCAAAGTTCTAAAATTCGTGTATAGAAAGCTTTTTGAATATTTGGGATAGAAATCTGTAGAAAGCTTTGCAATGTATGAAATAGAAACGTTAATAACAAATTCCTCCATGCTGAGATCATTTGGAGAGGGCACTGCACAGCTATAAGTAAAACAATGAAACGTTTCATGTCAATAGACAATGCAAATGAAGTAAAGAAGATTATTGAATTCTAAAAAACTTATGGGCAACATTTCTGATTTCAATGTACTTTCTTAAGCCAAACACAGGCCTAAACTATAACATTAATTTTTCAGAAAATACTACTTACACTACAGATAGTAGCTTATTTTTACTCTAGTTATATAGTAGTAGTTTATATAAACCATATCTCAGAAAAAATGATTAATTCTATATAGAAATCTGTTGGAACAGGGCCATATGTGGCCCTCCATGTACAACAAAATATTTAGAATTTCAATTTTGTTATTTTTCTTGAGTCTAATGACTCATAACTTTGTTTTTAGTATATCTGAACCATACTCTATATGTATGTATGTGTATATGTATTTTAATATAATACTTATACATAATTTATATATTCATATATATGTGTTTATATATACATACATAAGGTATAATAGAGAGATTAAAAATAGACAAAGATATGAGTCATTAAACTTAAGAAAAACAACAAAATTGAAATTCTAAATATTTTGTAGTAAAAATGCAATCCAAAAATCGATTTAAAATTTATTTGTTTTTAAAAATCCTACTTAGATGTTCTTCAGCTGAAGAATATAGAAATTGTCATACATTGACACAATGGGGCACAGGGGTCTTTACTGAGACTGATGCTCCAACCAAGAACCATGAATGGAGATAACCTAGAACCCCTGCACAGATGTAGCACATGGCAGCTCAGTCTCCAAGTGGGTTCCATAGTAAAGGAAACTGGGACTGTCTCTAACACAAACTCAGTGGCTGGCTCTTTGATCACCTTCCCTGGAGTGATGAGCAGCCTTACCAGGCCACAGAGGAAGACAATGCAGTCAGTCCTGATGACACCTGATAGGCTAAGGTCAGATGGAAGGGGAGGAGGACCTCTCCTATCAGTGAACTGGGGATGAGGCATGGGAGGAGAAAAGGGAGGGAAGATGGGAATGGGAGGGGATGAAGGAGGGGGCTAGAAGGAGGGGGCTACAGCTGGGATTCAAAGTGAACAATTAATTTAAATAAACAAACAAACAAGGAAATCATGAAATTTGCAGGCAAATGGTGAGAACTAGAAAAGATCATCCTGAGTGAGGTAATCCAGAAGCAAAAACACACACATGCTATATATTCACTTATAAGTGGATATTAACCATATAATATAGGATAATCATACTAAAATCTATAGTCCTAAAGAAGCAAAACAAGGAGGACCCTAAGGAAGAGGTTTAATCCTCATTCAAAAGGGAAAACAGGATAGATAAAAGAAGTAGGAGAAGACAGTGAATAGGACAGGAGCCTTCCACAGAGGGCCTCTGAAAGACTAACCTTCAGGGAATCAAAGCAGATGCTGGGACTCATAGCCAAACTTTGGGCAGAGTGCTGGGAATCTTATAGAAAAAGGAGGAGATAGAAAGACCTGGAGGGGACAGGAGCTCCACAAAGAGACCAACAGAGCCAAATAATATGGGCCCAGGGGGTCCTGCAGAGACTGATGAATCAACCAAGGACCATGCATGGAAAGGACCTAGACCACCTGCTCATATGTAGCTCATGGGCAGCTCAGTCTCCATTTAGGTTCCCTAGTAAGAGGAGCAGGGGCAGTCATTGGCACAAACTCAGTTGCCTGCACTTTGATCACCTCCCCCTGGTGAGGTGGCCTTAGTAGGTCATAGAGAAAGAGGATCCAGACAGTTCTGATGAGACCTGAGAGGCTAGGGTCAGATAGTAGGGAAAGAGGACATCCTTTATCAGTGGACTAGAGGAGGGACAGAGAGGGAAAGAGAAAAGAGGGTGGGACCAGGAGGAGATGAGGGAAGGGGCCTCAGCCAGGATACAAAGTGAATAAATTGTAATAATAATAATAATGAAAAGAAAAAAATAAAAAAAAATGCCTAAGTGTCTCTCTCTCTTTCTCTCTCTCATCACTTCCCCTGGTGTCTGTGTGTGTGGGTGCAGCCTTGACAAGCCACAGAGGAAGACAATACAACCAGTCCTGATGAGACCTGATAGGCTAGGGTCAGATAGAGGGGGAGGAGGACCTTCCCTATCAGTGGACTAGGGCAGGGGCATAGGGGGAGAAGAGGGAGAGAGGGTGGGATTGGGAAGAGATGAGGGAGGGGGCAATGGGCTACAAAGTAAATAAATTATAATAAATGATAACAAAAGATAAAAACAAATAAAATACTATCAAATCTAAAAATAAAAATCCAGTGATGTATAGACATTTTGCACAGAACAGTATCCTGAAAGCACTGAAACAAAATATTGTTCAATTACAAAAGATAGGAGGAGGGGATCAAAGAAAACCAGAAATAGACTTGAGTCAAAACTGATCTTTAGGGATGTCTCCATGGCAGAGAAACATGCTGGGTTGATGTCCTGGCTAATGTGTGGTGACTGAGCTAGCAAGTAGATGAAGCCCTTGGGGGTAAAGGAGCAGGCCAAATACTACACAGTGTTTGAAGACTTAAACTACAAATGCAAATCAAACTTCATGATTGTCTTAAATGTATGGGGAAACTTGTAAAATCTCGGAAGAAAACATACAAGTGGATCATAGCAGCCTCGGATCTGGCAACAATTTCTTACATGACAACAAACACCATATTACTATGAATTTGGTGTCTTAAAACAATAAGTATCTGTTCTCTCCAAGCTCTTGAGGATAAAAGTCCAAAATGTGTCAGTGTGTCCATGTCTCCTCTGAGAGCAATGAGTACAATAGGATATCTTTTGGAGGTAATAAAAATGTTCTAAAATTTTAACAGTGATGATTAAACTCTGAATATACTAAAACACTGCTGTGTATTCTTTAAAGGATGATTAATGACATTGGACTTATATCTTAATAAAGCTGTTTTAAAAATACTTTAAAATATGTTCAATGGTGCTTTCTTTTGTATATGTACTACGTAGGTAGTCTCTTGGATACCTATGTAGTGCAGGGTCAGGGATCAGAGCAGAAGAGAGCACAGAAAGATCATCAAAGCCAGAGAACCAGGAAATACATCATGAGGTTTTGTCTCGCACACTACGAAATCTTGACAACATGGCTGCCTAAACAAGACCTGAACAAGAATGACACCAACTTGTTAACATGGAAGGGGGGGGCACAAGGCCTCAACCCTAGACAAAGAACTAAAGGCAACTACAGAAGGCTGTAAGCTATAAAATAGTCTTCCATATCCCAAATAAAATTTTAAAAGATTTATTTATTTTTATTTTTGTGTGCATGAGTATTTGCCTACTTAAATGTATGCAGTGCTCTTGGAGGCCAAAGATGCTCTTGGGATTAAAGTTATGGACTTTTGTAAGACTTTCTTAAAGTCTGAGCCATCTTTCTAGCTCTCAGATAAAATAAGAATGCCATAAAGCTGGGTACCCGGGATATTAACTGAACAAAATGATGAACATTTTTTTGCTACTGTAAACATAATTCACAGAGGCAGGGCATCTCCATTTAAGGGCCTAGGGATACAGTAGCCTGTCTTATTCCATTTGCCAAAATGCTTCTGTGTGGATGAGTATTTTACTGAAAGTCATCTTGTCCGCCACAAAAATGACTCTATCAAATCAAGTTGGCCAGATGAGGCAGCACCACAGCACTCTCGCCGTTATAGACAGCATTGTTAGCTTTGTTACCCAATGGTTTTAATCAGTTCCATATATTTAGAAAAATACGCTTCTTTCTATGTGTTTTTGTTGTTGTTGTTGTTATTGTTGGCTAGTTAGGACAGAGATGACTACCCAATACTTGAGCTTTCTGTGTGTCCATATTCAAAATTGACTTCAAAATGTGTTAGTCAGTGTTTATACATCAGTAAATAGTAGTCATATTCCAGTTCTATTTGTCCCGAAAATCTTTGAGACACAACTTTTAAAAAATAAATTTAAAAAACACACATCACTGCCATGGCCTTCTGTTTTAGACAGAATTATGATTGTTATTATTGCCACAAAAAGGCTATAATTTCATTTGTAAGACAAAACATTCTCTTCTCCTGCAGTTAAGCTTGTCAGTAGTTCCATTTCTCTGTCCTCCTGATCCTGCGGCAGAGGTTTTAATCATTTCCAGACCTTATGCTATTTTTACATTAGTGCTCTGAACAAATTTTATTCAGCATATTCTCCACTTAGACATAATTTTTCAGGCAAAATATCCTGTCTCAAAGAGAAGTTCAGGAAATTAATTTTTTGTCTGTGTAGGTTTGCTATACATGAATTATTTAAAGAAGATGAAACTTAGCTGCAAGAAGACCTAGAGAAGACAGTATGCTCTGCCAGAGGAGACTCTGAAAAAGACACGTTACCAGTTGTCCAAAAATGAGTCATCTATTTTTAACAAACAATATTTGGATAGGAAATACTACCAGTATTCTGAATGATTATTCTGAATGAGTTTAATTCTCCATTGAAACATATAAAAAACATTAAAGACAATAAAGAAAGTGCACAGCTTTTGGTGGGAAAGGCACTTTTGTATAAACCAGAAATGTGTGTTATTTCAAACGTTGCTATTCACCAGTCACTTAAACTCTCAAAGTCTTTGCAGTAAGGACATTGAATATGATGAACACATGTCTCTCTAAAACTTATGATACTCTGAAGCCAAGCTCTAACCTTATCTTAGAGGAATGTAAGGAGGGATAAAATAGATTTGGTTGACTAAAAACTAATGTCTAAACTTTTCCACAGTAAGGAAATTCTTTTTGGCTCCCTTAAGTATGAAAGTTTTCCAATAATTCTTTCTATACTATGGTTGGAAAATAGATGATACTTTTACTCAGTAAAAAATTAATTCCATACTTGAGTAAAGTTAATAAATCACACCTTACTCTTTCTTCTGCAAACTGGATAGTCACAGGCTTTCCTTTTGCAATCTCACTTTAACTTTGCAGTAGACTTTTAAGCTCTAGATCTCAGAAACAGATGATGAAAGCCTTGAAGCATGTGTAGGGGGTTGGGTTGTTTCTTTACCAGTTGAGCACATGAACAAATATGACAGTTATTTTGGGAACTAAGGAAATCTTTGTTCTGTGCATATTATGACCACCAACTTGTGAAATGATTATAGCTTTCTTCTTGCCCAGAATATCATTGTAAATGACTGGGTGGTTCTCTTCTGCTATCCACAAACTAACAGGAGTCACAAACCGCTCCTCTTTATAGTATTCTAAGGAGAGATAGATTTCAAATTAGATGGAAGAAACACCTATCATTTTCAGATCATTTACAATAGTTGTGTATGTTTATGTTATGTTTTTGTGCGTGCACCAATACAGAAAATTAAATAGACAGGATAAAAGACATTATGATGTTGGAAAACATGAATGTTTAGAATGTGCCACAAAGCAGGCATCAATAGGAACAAGAAGATTGAAATATTTCTTTGTATCCTATCAGATCACAATGGCCTAAAACTAGACCTCCACAGCAAGGGAAATAACAAAAAACTTACATACACATGGAAATTAAACAACTCTTTACTCAATCACAGCTTCATCAGGGAAAAAATAAAAAAAGAAATTAGAGACTTCCTAAAATTCAGTGAAAAAGAAGACACAACTTACGCAAACCTTTGGAACACAATGAAAGCAGTGCTAAGAGGAAAGTTCATAGCACTAAGTGCCTCCAGAAAGAAGTTTCAGACATCTTATACAGGCCACTTAAGAGCACAACTAAAAGCCCTACGAAAAAAAGAAGCAGAGACACTGAAGAGGAGTAGGCGATTGGAAACAATCAAACTTGGAGCTGAAATCAATGAATTAGAAAAAAAAATAAAACAATGCAAAGAATCAATGAAACCAATAGTTGGTTCTTTGAGAAAATCAACAAGATAGACAAACCCTTAGCCTAACTAACTAAAAGGCAGAGGAAAACTATCCAAATCAGCAGAATCAGAAACAAAAAGGGGGACATAATGACAGACACTGAAGAAATCCTAACAATTATTAGGTCTTCCTACAGAAGCCAACATGCTACAAAATTTGAAAATCGAAATGAAATGGACAATTTTCTTGAGAGTCTCCCCTCCAAAAAAAAAAAAAGCCCAAGGCCAGATGGTTTCAGCTCAGAATTCTACCAGTACATCAAAGAAAAGCTAACTCCAATTCTCTTCAAACTATTCCACAAAATAGAAACAGAAGGAACACTACCAAACTCATTCTATGAAGCCACAGTCACCTTGATACCTAAACCACACAAAGACCCAACAAAAAAAGAGAACTTCAGACCTATCTCTCTTATGAACATTGATGCAAAAATACTCAATAAAATACTTGCAATCCAAGAACACATCAAAGATATCATCCACCATGACCAAGTAGGCTTCATCTCAGGCATGTAGTGTTTGGTGGTTCAGTATACAGAAATCCATCAATGTAATTCACCATATAAACAAACTAAAGGAGAAAAACCACATGATCATCTCCTTATATGCTGAAAAAGAATCTGAAAAATCCAACATCCATTCCTGTTTAAAGTCTTGGAGAGGTAAGGGATACAAGGCAGATTCCTAAACATAGTAAAGACAATATACAGCAAGCCTATAGCCAACATCAAAATAAATGGAGAGAAACTGAAATCAATCCAACTGAAATCAGGGACAAGGCAAGGCTGTCCACTCTCTCCCTATCTCTTCAACATAGTACTTGAAGTCCTAGCCAGAGCAATAAGAAACTAAAGGAGATCAAGGGGATACAAATCGGAAAGGAACAAGTCAAAGTATCACTATTTGCAGGTGATATGATAGTCTACATGAGAGACCCCAAAATTTCAACCAGAGAATTCTTTCAGCTAATAAACACCTTCAGCAAAGTGGCTACATACAGAATTAACTCAAAAAAATCTGTAGCCCACCTGTATATGAAAGACAAAAGGGCTGAGAAAGAAATCAGAGAAACTACACTTTTCACAATAGGTACAAATAATAAAGTACCTTGCTATGATTCTAACCAAGCAAGTGAAAGACCTTTTTGAGAAAAACTTCAAGTCTCTGAAGAAAGAAATTGAAGAAGATATCAGAAGATGGAAAGATCTCCCATGCTCATGCCTTGGCAGGATTAACATAGTGAAAATGGCCATCCTCCCAAAAGCAATCTGCAGATTTAATGCAATTCCCATCAAAATACCAACACAACTCTTTACAGACCTGGAAAGAAAAATTCTCAAGTTCATATGGAAAAACAAAACCCCAGAATTACTAAAACAATCCAGTACAATAACAGATCGTATGGAGGTATAGCCATCCCTGATCTCAAGCTGTGCTATAGAGCAATAGTAACAAAAATTACATGGCACTTGCATAGAAACAGAATGGCAGGTCAATGGAATCAAACAGAAGAACCAGAAATAAACCCACACACTTACGGATGCTTGATTTTTTACAAAGAAGCCAAAACCATACAATGAAAAAAAGATAGCATCTTCAGCAAATGGTGCTTGCTGGTCTAACTGGGTCTCTGCATATAAAAAATGCAAATAGATCATAATTATCACCCTGTACAAAACTAAACTCCAAGTGGATCAAAGACCTCAACATAAAACCAGACACACTAAATCTGTTAGAAGAAAACAGGGGGAAGAGCTTAGAACTCATTGGCACAAGAGACAACTTCCTGACCAGAACACCAACAGCTCAGGCTCCAAGATCAACAATTAATAAATGGGATCTCATGAAACTGAAAAGCTTCTGTAAAGCAAAGGACACTATCATCAGAACAAAACAACAGCCCACAGACTTGGAAAGAATGTTCACCAATCCTATATCTGACAGAGGGCTAATATTCAGTATATATAAAGAACTCAAGAAATATAAAGTAACAAGTCAAGTAATCCAATTTAAAAAATGGGGTACAGAGCTAAACAGAGAATTCTCAATAGAGGAATATAGAATGGCAGAGAACCACTTAAAGAAATGTTCAACATCCTTAGTCATCAGGGAAATAGAAATCAAAACAACCCTTAAATTTCACTTTACACCCATCAGAATGGCTAAGATAAAAAAAAACACTCAAGTGACAATATATACTGGAAAGCATGTGGTGGAAAGGGGAACCCTCCTCCACTGCTGGTGGGAATGTAAACTTGTGCAACCACTTTAGAAATCAATCTGGCGCTTTCTCAATTAGGAATGGTGCTTCCTCAAGATCCAGCAATACTACTCCTAGGCATATATCCAAAATATGCTAAAGTACACAACAAGGACTATTTTCAATCATGATCTTAGCAGCTTTATTTGTAATAGCCAGAATCTGGAAACAACCCAAACGTCCCTCAATTCAGGAATGGATACAGAAATTGTGTTACATTTACACAATAGAATGCTACTCAGCAATTAAAAACAAGAAAATCATGAAATTTGCAGGCAAACAATGGGAACTAGAAAAGATCATTCTGACTGAGGTATCCCAGAAGCAGAAAGACACACATGGTATATACTCACGTATAAGTGGATATTAGACATATAATATAGGATAAACATACTAAAATCTGTTCACCTAAAGAACCTAAGCAAGGAGGACTCTGGGTAAGATGATCAATTCTCACTCAGAAAGACAAACGGAATGGACATCACAAGAGGGAGAAAACAGGAAACAGCACAGAAACCTACCACAGAGGACCTCTGAAAAACTCTACCCAACAGGGTATCAAAACTAACAGGGTACCAAAACATTTGGCTATGAGCTCAGGCTCATAGCCAAATGTTGGGCAGAGTGCAGGGAATCTTATGAAAGAAGGAGATAGAAAAACTTGGAGCTTCACGAGAAGAGCAACAGAACCAAGAAATCTGGGCACAAGAGTCTTTTCTGAGACTGATACTATCTCTAAACAAGGACCATGCATGGAGATAATCTATAACCCCTGCACAGACATAGCCCATGGCAGCTCACTGTCCAAGTGGGTTCCATAGTAAGGGGAATAGGGACTGTCTCTGATGTGAACTCAGTGGCTGGCTCTTTGATCACATATACCTGATGGTGGAGCAGCCTTACCAGGCCACAGAGGAAGACAATGCAGCCAGTCCTATTGAGACCTGATAGGCTAGGGTTAGATGGAAGAGGAGGAGAACCTACTCTATCAGTGAATTTGGAGAGGGGCATGGGAAAAGATAAGGGAGGGACAGTACGATTGAGAGAGAATGAGGGAGGGACTACAGCTGGGATAAAAAGTGAATAAACTGTAATTAATATAAAAAATAAAATTTAAAATGATAAATAATAAATAACAATAAAAAATCATTTAGAATGTGCTTCTTTAGCTCTTTATATATACTGGATATTAGCCCTCTGTCAGATAAAAGTTTGATTCTTTCCCAATGTGTAGGCATTCGTTTTTGTTTTTGTTTTTGTTTTTGTTTTTGTTTTTTTATGACAGTGACCTTTGCTTTCCAGAAGCTTTTCAGTTTCATGAGGTCCCATTTATTGATTGTTGCTCTTAGAGCCTGTGCTGTTCGTGTTCTGTTCAGGAAGTTTTCTCCTGTACCAATGAGTTCTAGGGTATTCCCCACTTTTTCTTCTAACCAATTTAGTGTGTTTGGTTTTATGTTGAGGTCTTTGATCCACTTGGACTTTAGTTTTGTGCAGGATCATAAGTATGGATCTATTTGCATTTTTCTACATGTAGATATCCAGTTAGACCAGAACCATTTGTTGAAGATGCTATCTTTTTTCCATTGTATGGTTTTGGCATCTTTGTCAAAGATCAGGTGTCCATAAGTGTGTGGGTTTATTTCTGGGTCTTCTGTTTGATTCCATTCATCCACCATTCTGTTTCTATGCCAGTACCATGCAGTGTTTATTACTGTTGCTCTACAGTACAGCTTAAGATCAGGGATGAAGATACCTCCAGAAGATCTTTTATTGTAGAGGATTGTTTTAGCAATTCTGGGTTTCTTGTTATTCCATATGAAGTTGAGAATTTTTCTTTCCAGGTCTGTAAAGAGTTGTGTTGGTAATTTGATGGGAATTGAATTGAATCTGAGATTGCTTTTGGCAAGATGGCCATGTTAATCCTGCCAAGCCATGAGCACGGGAGATCTTTCCATCTTCTGATATCTTCTTCAATTTCTTTCTTCAGAGACTTGAAATTTTTTTCATACAAGTCTTTGACTTGCTTGGTTAGGGTTACACCAAGGTACTGTATGTCGTTTGTGGCCATTGTGAAGGGTGTTGTTTCCCTAATTTCTTTCTCAGCCCTTTTGTCTTTTGTATACAGGAGGGCTACTGATTTTTTTGAGTTAATTTTGTATCCGGCCACTTTGCTGAAGGTGTTTATTAGCTGTAGGAGTTCCCTGTTTGAATTTTTGGGGTCACTCAGGTATACTATCATATCATCTGCAAATATAATAATTTGACTTCTTCCTTTCCAACTTATATCCCCTTGTACTCCTTCAACTGTCTTATTGCTCTAGCAAGGACTTCCAGAACTATGTTGAAGAGATATGGAGAGAGCGGGCAGCCTTGCCTTGTCCCTGATTTCAGTGGGATTGATTTAAGTTTCTCTCCGTTTAGTTTGATGTTGGCTATAGGCTTGCTAGAATGTGCATATTATTAAACATTTAATTTTTAGTACCACTTGAAAGTACATGTGCTTTTGGCCCACAAACTATTAATTAATTTCTCTGGGCATATTTTTTCCAGCTACAATGGTAAACAGAATTTATTGCTTCACATCAATAGAAAATTATATTTTATTATTAAAAAATAAAAAATAACATTTCAAGATTGTGAATATATTGATAAAACATTTCGTAGAAGAGAATCCAGTGTAAAGAAGCACCTACGCCCTCATGATTATTGCAGTTTCCATTACCAAACTGAAGAAAACAAACAGATGACTTCACTAAAAAATATAGTAGAGTTACACAAAAGAAGGAAATTCTGAAATTTGTGACAATGTGGTTAGATATTTTGCTAAGTAAAATATGCCTGGCATAAGATTCTGAGTATCATGTGATCTAAGATAGTGGATGAACAGATAGATAGATAGATAGATAGATAGATAGATAGATAGATAGGGAAACATAAAGAGATAAATGATAGATAGATGAAGATAGATGTTAGATAGAAGATAGATGATAGATTGATAGATACATGATAGGTAATAGATTGATAGATATATAAAAACTATGAAAACTGAAGATAGATGATGACTAGTGAGAGATAGATGGAGAGATCGTGCATATATGATAAAGAGAGAGAGGAAAGATAGATAGATAGATAGATAGGTAGATAGATAGATAGATAGATAGATAGATAGATAGATAGATAGATAGTGTAATGATGCACACAGCAGATATCATATAAAAGATTTATTGGATGGAGGTGGAGCGATAGAGAGGAAAAGGAAAAAGAAAGAAGTGTTGGGGGAAGAGAGGATGCCCCAACAGAGAAAAGAGCGAAGACAGGAGACAGCAAGAGAGCTCAAGAGGGAGAGGCAAGAGGTAGGAGTCCATTTATAGCTTCTGTGCAGCTGAACCAGGTGCATCTACCTGGAAGGCGACACACGATGACATCATAGATTACTAGGCAACCCAGAAACAGGCTACCTAAATACTAACATTCCTCCCTTTTTTCTATAATTAAAAAATGGAGAGCTTGGACTGCTTCTCATGTAAGGCAAGTTAAAGTATAAAAATATAAGTTCACTGGAAGCAGCTCTTGGTTGCCATGCAAGGGGTTAAAAGAGAGAGAAAAAAAATCATTAGCAACAAAATGTCCACATTACCTGGTGAAGAGGAGGAGAAGCCCCTGTCCTGGAAAGTTCAGGGTAGTGGAGTTTTTCCTCCATCTATTATGTCTTGTGACAGGCCCCTCACCTTCCAGGATTATTGGTTCTTCTGCATGTCATGCTCTGTTCACCATGTTTGTGGCCAATTGCTACCTGTGTTTTATCTGTTTATCTGCAATTTATTAATCACAACCAACACAGAGCTCATACAACAGGTTCTGTGGTCTATGGCCTGGCACCCATGGTCACCTCCCTCTTGGGGTCACCAAAGGTGCAGGCACATTTTCTTTCTTAACTGACATACACCATCCTTTGCCTTGGCTCTCTCCCACTGTTTTGAGGCTTCTACTTCAAACTTGCCTAATATGTCCTTCAAAATCACTAAGGCCGCCCAGAGTTCCCAACCCCCAGTAAAGCCAAGGAATGTCCCACAATTATCTTCTTTATCTTTCAAATATATGAAATGGCTTAACTTAAAGGTGCAAGTAAGGACCATCACACAGTAGGTACAGTAGCACAGACTCACCATGTGTGAGATGGTACTCCAGGAGTGATGCCTACAGAACAGTGCGTTCTGGGTTCCTTTGTGACACACATCTACTCCTTTGATGAGAGATCTTCCCAAGACTATGGTGAAGTCCTGAATGGCAAGCAGAATTCAGATGAGGGAGTTGACAGTCATGCAGTCCTGTAGGAGTATGCTCTGCTTCTGCTCATGCACTCGGGTGATTGAAGGACACCTCCTTAGCAATGGGATCTACTGTGAGAGCAGGTGACCCACACCATCACTTACGTATCTTGTTCCATTCTTATGTATCATATTCCATTCTTATGTGTCATATTCCATTCTTATGTAGCATATTCCATTCTTATGTAGCATATTTCATTCTTATGTATCATATTCTATTCTTGTATCTGTCAAACTGCATCCTGAACAATGAGTTCTGGACTGTAAAAAAATTTTAACCTGACTTTTATGCCTATGTCCATCAGCTGAAAAAAAGTACATGTGCATGTGTGTGTGCGCACATGATTTAAAGGCTAATGTTACAGGGCAGTTCAATATTGTACATAGAAAACCTAATTGTCAACAAAATAAGAGCCTAAATACATTTGTCAGACGCAGTTAAGTGTGCCTCTGAAAGCATCCATAGGTAGGAATGCTAACAAATGGAAGTTCCTGCCTATTTTAAGACAAGTTGCTTGGGAAAGGACTTGTGTTCTTTGCTATGACTGAGGCAGAGTCAGATGGATGACCTTGAGCTGTCCCACCATAACAGTGAAATGGTTCAACTCCTCATGGATTGACTTGGAGCTCCCTTTATGAAAGGGGCTCCTGGGAAGAGACAGAGAGCTTCTCTTTGGGCTTGCAAGAACAACAGAGAAGCAGCTGGCAGGACACAGGTAAAACAGAATTCTGTGAATAGAGCTAAGGAGCCTACTTAGGTTTGGAGGAGCTCAAGAGAAAAGTAAACTAGCTAGGTAGAATGTTGCAGAGATTTTTCTTTTGTTTTGTTTTGTTTTCTTCTTTTGTTTGTTTGTTTTTTGAAACAAGGTTTCTCTGTGTAGCCCTGGCTGTCTTAGAACTTGCTCTGTAGACTGGCCTTGAGCTGGGATTAAAGGCATGCCCTGCTGCCACCCACCAGAAAGATTTCTAAAGAGCAAATTGTTCAGTTGTAGAATCAGGCTTGTAAATAGATATTTTGTATATAGTTCAGAAGATAAAGTTACCTCACTAAGCTAGTAGGCTTTTACCTCAAAATAAAATAAAATAATAATAATAAATCATGATCAACTAATCAATTTTCTGAAAAACCCACAAAATCCCAAAAGCATTGTTATTTCTAAATAACCGATACCCTTTTTTGATTATTTATAGCCAGCTAATATGATCAAGCAATTAATTACCTTGTACCTGTATTACGATAAGCTTTTTAAATCAAAACTAGCTAAATACCAGAAATTTTGCTTAATTCAAACTAGTAATAATTTCTTTGTCTAAAAGAATAGATATCAACATATATTTATATCATTAGTTACTCAAGACAGCTGCTAGAAAACCATGATGATCTGTTCCTGCTTAAAGTTGTAATGTTTAAATCAGTTCAAATCAAATTTCAAAATCTTTTTAGCCAGATTAGGCTGTCTGCATTGTGCAAGCAGACCTGGGGGCAGCTACCACGGGCTTTTAGAGAATGGAATGACTGCAGCATGATGCTCAGTATTACACACTGGTGAGCTGTCTTAACCCCACTGCTCATTTACAGTAAACTGCCTCCCGTGTGGTTTGGAAATAGAGAAATTTGAGGGGGTTTTTCTTTCTGATTTAGTACATGACATCAGATTTCCAAAGGAATTCTGGGCTGTGGGCTGGAGGTTTAAACTGTGTGTTTGCCACATTGCATACAGTTGTCTGATTGCCACATTTAAAGTTTTCTGAAGAATTGCTCACTTATGAGTCATATTATAAAAATGTGACCTACTTAAAGTTCTCCCAGTTTAAAAACTATTTAAAATAGACATCTGAGTAGAAACTGGTATATTTCTATACTATTTCCAGAAAGCTAAATGAAAACTTACATTTAATACATCTTTTAAATGTATGCTGTTGTTCTTGTGGTAGGACTAATATAGCTAAATATACTTTAAGATATATTGTAAAAATCTGTGCTTTAAATTATTGATTTAAAGTATTAACTTATTGATGGATTTTTTCCTTAAAATTCTAGTGCATAAACCCACACTCTATTAATTAACTTGATTTTTATGTAAAACAGATTTAGGTTTGCATCTCTATTTTGCCAACTACTATGAAATTATGAGCTATGAACTCCCTAAGATCAGTTAACTCTTTAATTCTGTTTTCTGCTTGATATGATGATTTAAAAAACATGGGCTGAAGTGAGACCAAGTCACAAATATAAATATAAATACACAATTTAATGTGCTGTCTACATTAACTGATATATAATGTATTATATATTAATAGTATTAATGCCTCCTTTCTAATAACCCAAAATAAGAACCCCTCTAATCATTGGAACTATATAAAGACTATATAAATGTATATGTACTATGCTTTATATAGTAATCATATAGATTCATATATACAATTGACTGAAGCACTTCACAGAATTAACAAAAATCCAACATGCAAAAAAAAAAAAAAAAAAAACAAACCCAGCTTCTTTGGCTAAATAATACTTTGAAAACATAAGGATTGAGCTAATTATTACCTGTGCATTCAGGTCAACATCAAAATTCTTTACTCTCTCCATGTTCCTAAAGAGCAAAGCACCCAGACATTAGAAAGGCCTACTTAGCAATAGTTCCTCCAAAGAATCACTAAATGAGGAGGGTCTCAGGCCTTGGCTTGGAAAGATGGGTTTCACAAACCAGGCCCTTGTCACCCACAAAGTAGACGCTGGTTCTATGGTAACAAAATGTATTTTAAAATGAAAGAACAGTATATTGCTTCCTACTGTCACCAATGAACACAAAGCCATAGTTCAGATCACAGATCTTCCTCAACATGGACCTATTTAAAATATCCTGTAAGAACGCCCAGCGTCACCTATTAGCCTTGAGAAAATACGTGGGGTAGACAGGCTCTGTCAGTTACAGTGGTGCTATTTGAAAAAGGGTTTGGCAGTCAAGAACTCTTTTCCCTTCAGGAAAAATCTGAATCTGTTTAGGTTTCCAGTGTGGGAACATCTCCAGAAACATTACTACCAAAAATAGAGAAATTTTCTTTTGCAAAATGAAAAACTTCATTCCCAGCAGGCCAACAGCAGACACCTGAGAGTTTAGACAAGATCCATATTTATCACCCCGCACAAAACTCAAGTCCAAGGGGATCAAAGACCTCAAAATAAAACCAGGTACAATAAATCTAATAGAAGAAAAATGGAGAATAGTCTTGAACTCATTGGTACAGAAGACAACTTCCTGGACAGAACACCAAAAGCTCAGACACTAAGATCACAATTAATACATGGAACCTCATGAAATTGAAAAGCTTCTGCAAGGCAAAGGGCACTGCCAATGAGACAAAACAGCAGCCTACAAAATAAAAAATATATTCATCAACCCTCCATATAACAGAGGGCTAATATCCAAAATATATAAAGAACCCAAAAACTTAAAACAAACCAAATAACCCAATTAAAAAATGCGATGCAGAACTAAACAGAGGATTCTCAAAACAGGATATCAAATGGCAGAGAAACACTTTAAAATAATGTTCAAAGTCCTCTGTCATCAGGGAAATGCAAATCAAAATGACTCTGAGATCCCATCTCATACCTGTCAGGATGGCTAAGATCAAAAACCTCAAGTGACACATCCTGGAGAGGATGTGACGCAAGGAAAACCCTCCTCTTCTTGATGGTGGGAGGGCAAACTTGTACAGCCACTGTGGAAATTGAGAGGTCAAATAACCCCAAAGCCTCCAAGAGACCCCCAGAAGGCCCCAATCTGTTTGGCTAATCTGACTAAAACTCTAGCTTATAGGCAGCCAATCAGCTTAAAGGTCAACACATAGGCTTGAACTAAACATAATGATGTAGCAAACCTGAGAAAAAGTCTTTAGCAGCTCTGGAAAGTTCCTAAATGTTTAGCCAATCCTAAATCCCTCATACTGCTTCAGTCAATAATCAAATGAAAGGTTACCTCATTTCTTCTAGAAATCTCCCTAATTGCCTTTAAATTGAGTATGCACGCTCAATTTATGGCCCCATTCTAAGGACTGGTGGCCCCAGCATGCTGGTAAATTTCTGCAGAATAAACAAACCCTCCTTGCTTTTGCATACTACTCGGGTCTGGGGTCTTCAGCGATTCTCCGACCCTAACATTTGCAGGCTCACCTGGGATCATTGGGGACATCCTACTCAAGTTGGTGGAGCGTTTGAGGAGACCCTTTCTCTCCCCAATCAATCGGTGAACTTTTTGGGAGCACCCTGTGTCTTGTCTGATGTTTTCGTGTCTGATCTGGTGTCTTTGTTTTCTGGAAGCCACTCAAGAGCAATCGGGGAAGACAAAAAGGACTCAGCAGAAGTGCAGTTAGTCCAATCGCCAGGGACGCCAGATGATGTTCTGAGCTCCCGGAGAGAGCCTTTTGACTCTCGGGTTTTGGGGGCCTCAGATGCTCCGGACTCCCAGTGAGAGCCTTTTGACTCTCAGGCCCACATCCAAATAGGATGGCCAGAAGAGGAAATGTTTCACTTACCCATTATTGATAGGGTTAAGGCTCTTGTCTACGGCAATCCAGGACATGTGGACCGTGTTCCATACATCATCATCTGGCAATATCTAGTTGAGTGCCCTCCATCTTGGCTTAAACCATTCCTAGCTCCTTTCCTCTCTACCCTTCCTGTCAAGGAGGTGCCTTCGCACCCCTCACCCTTGCTCCCTCCTCAGGCTCCAGAAGATGATTTCCATCCTCTACCTTATATCCCCTCCCTGGCAGCTTACCCAGTCCACCAGCTGCTGGGGAAGCCGCCGCATGAGCGGCTCATCAAATGGTCCCGGAAGCTGGCTCCACCAAGACTCTCCCCTGGAGAGCCATGGGGCCTCTGATGGTAACGAGAAACAATAACATACTCACTTGCCTTTTACTAGTAATGATTTATGTAATTGTAAGTTATTGAACCCCACATTCTCTGAGAAGCCAGCTAAGCTTACTGATGTCTTAAATTCCATGCAGGTGGGATGATTGCCAACAGTTATTACAGGTCCTTTTCACAACTGAAGGGAGGGATGGTATTCTGTCTGCGGCCCAGAAATTGGTTCCATGTGCCCATGGAGTACACACCTAGGTCCAGGCTGACATTAATGTGGCTTTTCTACTCATCCTCCCTGACAACTGTGGTCATAACATGGGAGAAGGTAAGGAGAGGCTCCAAGTTTACTGCCAGGTTCTCAGGGGGGGGACTAAAGAAGCCGCTAGTTGGCACCTAAATTTGAAGAAAGTCAAATAGTGATGCAAGGAAAAGATGAGAGTCCGGGCACCTTCCTGGAAAGATTGCTGGAGGTGTAGCACACCTATATTTCTTTGACCCTACTGCTCAAGAGAACCAGACTGCCATCACCATGGACTTTGTCAACCAGTCTGCACCAGATATATGCAGAAAGCTTCAACAGACTAGTGACTTGGACAGGCAACCACAAGGGTTCAAGAATTCACCCTCCATCTTCAGTGAAGCATTACATGAGGACTTGGGTGAGTACAGGCGTGCCCACCCTAACATTAGTCTTTTACAGTATGTGGATAACCTCCTAGTGGCCGCTTCAGATATAGACACCAGTTGTCAAGCTACCACAGACCTGCTGCAAGAACTGGCCCAACTGGGTTATGGAGTATTGGCTAAGAAAGCCTAACTCTGGCATAAGGAACCCATTGCCAGCACTCAACCCGGCCACCCTTTGGCCAGATCCAGATATAAATATCCTGTATGACTGCTTTATCATGCTACAACATGTCCAAAGTCTCCAACCAAATCTGACTGACATCCCATGGCCAGACGCAGCTCGGCGTCCTCCTCACTGACAAGAGCGCAGCACAAGGCCTTAAGAGCCCAGCATCACTGAGGTGAAATCTGGGAAGTGTTTCCTCAGGGTCAGCACACAAAAGCCGTATTCCAGAACTGGGTGAGGCTGAACCTCATGCTGCCAGTTGGGTCACCCAGGTGGTACTGGTTTGGAAGGCATGAAGGGGTCATGGAGAGCAGCTGAGGCTTGGTACCAGGAAGAAAGCCTATGAGAGTCTGTTGGTGAAAATGCAGCTGCAGCAGAAGGCCCTGGTGTTTGGAAATGCCAGTACCAGGGGATGGCCACCAAGAAGAGCAGCGCCAGTGGAGTGAAGCCAGCCAGAGCCCAGAAGACAAGGAGTGTGTGCTGCAGAGGGCAGATCTGGAGGAGTGACCAGAGCCCTTTGGAGTAGTCCAGAAGGTTGTGAGTGGATCCCAGACATTGGGGAGTGGGAATTTAAAGACTTTGTTCAACAGATTATCCATAAGATTCAAAATAAAGCCAGGAATGTATGGCTATATGTATTTCCTAGTCTCTATAGGTAGATACCTTCTCAGGTTGGGTAGAAGATTTCCCCACCGAGACCTCCAATGTAGTGGCCAAGAAGATGCTGGAAGACATCATGCCCAAGTATGGATTGCCCACTCTCATAGGGTCAGACAATGGGCCAGCCTTCATATCTCAGGTAACTCAGGGACTAATGAATATATAGGGGATAAGTCAGAAATTTCATTGTGCTTATCATTCCCAAACTCCAGGTCAGTTAGAAAAAATGACCAAGTCTCATGCCTGGCCTGCCGCCTGTTCTGGCTCCGGAAGCAGCGTCCTGCTCAGAGCCGCCATGGCTACATTTGCCATAGGGGTGTCCGTGGTGCCAGTGATTTCTGTGTTTTAGTTCCCTAAAGTAACCTATTACCCTGAAAATGAGTTCTATTTTCATCTAGGCCAGTCACCAATAGGGTGAAAAGAACCTATTACAGCTATGCTCTTAACTTTCCTTACAGGCGTTGGGATGGTAGGAGCCATAGGAATAGGGACTGCAGCTTTGGTGTTACAGGAAAGAAAAATAGAATGGGAACAATCCCAAAGCTGGTCTGTTTAATTGGTCTCCCTGGTTAACCACTTTGGTCTCAGCCCTTACTGGACCTATCACCCTATTATTGCTTGCTCTCACTTGTGGCCCATGTATTACCAATACTTTAGTCAGATTTGTTAAGGAGCATATTTCCTCTATGCAGCTAATGATTTTGAAGCAACAATACCAACCCATAGACACATCTCAGTGATCTGAGATGGACCACTCCTTAAGGGGAGAATGAGAGGTCTAATAACCCAAAGCCTCCAAGAGACCCCCAGAAGGCCCCAATCTGTTTGGCTAATCTGACTAAAACTCTAGCTTACAGGCATCCAATCAGCTTAAAGGTCAACACAGGGGCTTGAGCTAAGCATAATGATTTAGCAAACCTGAGAAAAAGTCCTTAGCAGCTCTGGAAAGTTCCTAAATGTTTAGCCAATCCTAAATCCCCCATACCTCCTGAGTCAACAACCAAATGAAAGGTTCCCTCATTTCTTCTAGAAATCTCCCTAATTGCCTTTAAATTGAGCACGCGTGCTCATTTTGTGGCCCCATTCTAAGGACTGGTGGCCCCAGCATGCTGGTAAATTTCTACAGAATAAACTCTCCTTGTTTTGAATACTACTTGGGTCTGGGGTCTTTCTTGAGTAATTCTCAGAAATCAATCTGGAGGTTCTCAGAAAATTGGGAATAGCTCTACCTTAAGACCCAGCTATAGGGCTGAAGAGATGGCTCAGAGGTTAAGAACACTGGCTGTTCTTCCTAAAGGTCCTGGGTTCAATTCCCACAAACGGTCGCTCATAAACCATCTTTAGTGAGTTCTGGTGAACAGGGACACATGTAGGCAGAATGCTGTATAAATGATAAATAAATAAATCTTAAAAAAAAAAGACCCAGCTATAACACTCCTGAGCATATACCCAGCAGATGCTCTACCATACCACAAGGACATTTTCTCAACAATATTCATAGCAGCTTTATTTATAATAGTCAGAAACTGGAAACAACCTAGATGTCCCTCAACTGAAGAATGGATAAAGAAAATGTGGTACATTTACCCAGTGGAATACTACTCAGCTATTAAAAATAAGAAGATCATAGAATTTGTAGTCAAATGGATGGAACTAGAAAATATCATCCTGAGTGAGTAACCCAGACCTAGAAAGACACACATAGTACGTACTCACTTGTAAGTGGACGTTAGCCATAAGTACAGGGTAACCATGCTATAATCCACAGACTCAAAGAAGCCAAGGTGGACCCAATGGAAGATGTTTGACTCTCATTCAGAACATAAAATAAAATAGGTATCTGTTGTAGATGAAGGGAGAGAACTTGGTAGGAGAGAGAGAGCTTAGGGAGGGTAATGGTGGGCTGGGGACAGCTATGCAGAGATTGTTGAGAGGTGAGGAGAAGGACCGGGAGATTGGGGACAATCTGTTTTCTGGAACAGAAACGAATCATGGGAGTCTATTAGGTTGACCTTAGTTGAGACTCCTAGTAGGTGTTAAGGAGCCTGCAGTTGCCACCTCCTATAGTCAGGTGTGACTTCCTGTGGAGTAGGGGGACACCAACCCACCCACAAAATCTTCAATGAAAAGTTTGTCTTGTCTTCAAGAAGTGTAGGAATAAATATGGAGTAGAGAATGAGGGAATGGTGAGTCAATGACTGGCCCAACCTGAAGCCCACCCTATGGGAGGGAGCCAACCCCTGTCACTATTAATGATACTCTGCTATGAGTACAGATAGGAGTCTAGCATAACTGCCTTCTGAGAGGCTTCATTCAGCAGCTTATAGAAATAACCAAGCAATAGGTTGAATTTGGTGCCAGAGTGGAATGGATAGAGGGAACCAGAGGGGTCAAGGACACCACAAGAAGATCTACAGCAATAAACTAACCTGGGCTCACAGAGCATGCATGGGTTAGACCCAAACACATGCAGCAGATGTGCAGCTTGGTCAATATGTGGGTCTCCTAACAGTAGCTGTCTCTGACTCTGTTGCCTGCCTTTGGATTCTTCTTCTCTAGCTGGGCAGTCTTGTTAGGCCTCAGTAGGAAAAGATGAGCTTAATTCTGCTCCAACTTGAGGTGCCAAGGTAGGTTGATATCCATTGGGGGCCTCTCCTTCTCTGAGAAGAAGGAGTGGGAAATGGGAGAAGGGGGACATGAAGGTGCAACTGGGAGGAGAGGAGAGGGCACTGGGGGCTTTCATCGGGCTGTAAGGTAATTAAATAAATACATACTTCATTTAGAAATTTAAAAAATTAAAAGAATTAGAACAGGCAATCTTTAAAACAGTAGTGATGCAATGTGATGTAAGCAGTGTGGCTGGAGACGGAATCTTTTGTCACAGAAACCAAAGACTCAGACTGGAGGAAAACATTAAAAACATACAGGCATTCCTTCAACAGGACTTGCAATAGGGCATGTAAAACACAGAAGTACTCTAGAGATCAGGCTATGCAAATGGAGAAGCAATTGCTACTGATTTGGGGGGTGGGGGTGGATAAAGTTGGTAATTTTACAGTTGCCTTGGGCATGGTTTTGAAGATATTTCTTTCTTCTTTTGTGAAAATATCCTGGCTTTGTAGTTAGAAGGCTAATCAGCACCCAGCTTATCCTGAACTGCTGAGTTTCTTTTGCAAACAGCGTGAGCATCCTGAAAATTCTGGCCTGTAGTCAATATGGGCCTAGTGATAAGGCTGATGCTGTTGGTATGCCAGCTGCTGAAGCTGCTGAAAGCACAGGAGACAGAATATCAGAAAACACATCCTATGCTTTCAATGGACAATCAAGATGCCTACACAATATGAAGAAAGAAATGCCAAGCCTTTTGTCCTGTTCCTGTCAGCCATCAAAAGCCTGAAAGCCCAAGTGAAGAGTCAGTATTTCAGCACAAGTGGCCTTTAGATTTCTGTCTCAGTTAAGGTTACTATTGCAGTGATGGAAACCATGACCAAAAACAACTTGGTGAGAAAAGGGTTTGTTTGGATGCCATATTCTGAATCAGACTCCATTGAGAGAAGCCAAGATAGGAATTTAAACAGGGCAAGAACCCGGAAGCAGGAGCTGATACGTGGCCATGAAGAAACACTACTGACTGGCTTGATCCGCCTGCTTTCTTACAGAACCTAGGTCCACCAGCACAGAGTTGGCACCACACACAATGGGCTGGGTCCGCTCATACCAATCACTGAGGAATAAAATGTCCTACAGTTTTGCCTGCACCCCAATCTTCTGGAGGAGTTTTCTCAACAGGAGTTCCCTACTCTGAGATGACTATAGCTTCTGTCAAGTTGACATGAAGCTAGCCAGGACAGTCCCTGAAAAATAACTTGTGCAACTGTTGCTAGAATCCATATGCCTGGGGATATCTGTAACAACAACAACAACAACAAAAAAAAGTAAAATAATAGTGCGTTTCCATGCTCTCTGAGCTCCAAAATCAATGGTTTTCAAGTGAATTAAGCACAAGTGAAACTAGAGGGTTAAATTTAGGTTTTTCTTTGTCCACCAACTCAAAATAGACAGGCTGTGGCTAGTTGGAAGATGAAGCCACAATGGTCAGAGTAGCTCTGATGACTAGACATCATATTCATGGTGGCAATATGAAAATGACCTATAGGAGAGATAAGGTAATTAACTGTGCTCATGTGCCCAAGATGACTCTCCTAGAGAAATAAAAAATGTGATTCCTCGTAGTCGTATCCAAGAAAATGGAATGCTGGGGAAAAACTCTGAGAGCACAGTTGAGCAGCTGACTCCACAGTGCATGAGCTGAAATGAAGTGACTCTATGAAGTGGTGTTCAACCTTCCTAATGCTGTGACCCTTAACACAGTTCATGTTTTAGTGACCCCAACCACAAAATTATTTTCTTTGCTACTTCATATCTGTAATTTGTTCCTAATATGAATCATAATGTAAATATCTCATCTGCAGGATATCATAAGCATGACCCCAGGAAAAGGGGTGGTTCAACTCCCCAAACAGTTGTATCCCAAAGGATGAGAACCACTGTTCTAGAGTAAATAATGACCACAAGAGATATTCTATTAATAAATAAAAAGGATTTCAGAAAAAAATCTGTCTAATTTCAAATCAGTGTGACAGCTTTTAGTATGCCCCACCCCTCTGTGGAAGGTAAAGTGGATACTCTACATCTCTCCAGATAATAGGATGATGATAGCTGGATTTAAGAAAAGTTCAAACATCTCTTGTAGAATCAAGCCTTTTTCTATTACCGGAAAATGAATGAGGTCATTTTTCAGTGACACTAGAATTTCTCCTGTGATTTGCACTCCAGAACATCTGACATATAAAAAAACAAATAGTGTCAGTTTGTTCTTCCATTAGCACAGAATAAAAAAAGATTTTAGTTTGTGTGTTAAGCGACAACCTTGACCAATTTCATAACAGTTCCATCACTCAAAGAGAAACGTTGGGCTTGAGAGATGACTTGGCCTATAAAGTACTGGCCTTGGAAGCACGAGGCTCTGAGTCCAATCCCCAAAGCCTTTCATGGTGGAGAGGGGGAGGGAGGAGAAGACTGGGCATATCTCCAATACCAGTTCTGGGAAAGCAGAAATGGGAGCATCGCTGGGGCTTACTACCCAGCCAGCCTCCCCTAATTTGTGAGTCACTAGAGAGAGACCCTGTTTCATAACACAAGGTGAGAAGTTCATAAGGAATGACTCCTAAGAATGCTTTCTAGTGTGAACATACATGTAAATGTTTTTATTTCCTCAGATAAGGAAGGGGATGAGATGAGAGCTATTCCCAAGTCTTTCTAGTTTTTTCTGAACTCTCACTGGCTGGTTCAACTCAGCTATTCTGGCTCAAACTCTCCTCCAAGTTGACTGATTCAAACTGTCCTCTTTGGCTTCTGACTGAATTGCTCTGCTTGGCTTCAAACTAATTCTGGCTCATTTTCATTCTCTGGATCATTCTATCTTCATTTATGTCTAGATTATTCTCTCTGCCACCTGTCTCTGCAAAAGTGTCCCAATAAAAATCTCTCAGAAAACAAAACAAAACAAAACAAAAAACCTCTCTTTCCCTGTACTGCTCTTACGTAGATTCTTTTTCCTGTCCTGTTCTCATAAGAGTTGGGCATATCCTATCTCTCCATTGTTTTGTCAAATCTTTCTTTGACTCATCACTTTGCCTGCCCTTCAATTAGATGTCACTTTCTTTTTTTTTTTTTAATAATTTATTTATTTATTTATTTTTTTCTGGTTTATTTTTTTTTTCTTTTTAGTTACATTTTGTTAACTCTGTGTCCCAGCTGTATCCCGCTCCCTCATTCCCTCCCCAACCCCACACTCCCTCCCTGGTCTCCTCCCTGCCCCTTTCCAAGTCCACTAATAGGGGAGGACCTCCTCCCCTTTCATCTGACCCTGTTTTATCAGGTATCTTCAGGGCTGGCTGCAAAGTCCTCCTCTGTGGCCTAACAGACTGCTCCTCCCCGGGGGGGGGGGGGGAATGTCAAACAGCCTGCCCTTGAAATCCTGTTAGAAATAGTCCGTGTTCCCCTTACTTTGGAAAACTACTTGGTTACTGAGCTACCATGGGCCACATCCGAGCAGAAGTTCTAGGTTATATCCATAGATGGTCCTTGGTTGAGTGTCAGTCTCAGAAAAGACCCTGTGCCCAGATATGTTTGGTCCTTGTAGAGCTCCTATCCTTTCCACATCATACTAACTTCCCTTCTTTCATATGATTCCCTGCACTCTGCCGAGGGTTTGGTTATGAGTCTTAGTGTCTGCTTTGAAACACTGCTAGGTAGAGTCTTTCAGATGCCTTTTGTGGTAGACTCCTGTCATAAGTTCAATGCACATCCCATTTGTCTTTCTAAATGAGGATTAATCACCTTCGCCTGTGTCCACTTTCTTGATTATCTTCTTTAGGTGTGTAGATTTCATTATGTTTATCATATCTTGTAGGTCTATATAAGCGAGTATATACCAAGTTTGTCTTTCTACTTCTGAGATACTTCACTCAGAATGATCTTTTCTAGATCCCACCACTTGCCTGCAAATTTCATGATTTCCTCCTTTTTGATTGCTGAGTAGTATTCCATTGTGTAAAAATACCACAATTTCTGTATCCATTCCTCCGTTGATGGACGTCTGGGTTGTTTCCAAGTTCTGGCTATTACAAATAAAGCTGCTACAAACATGGTTGAACAAATGTCCTTGTTTTGTACTTGAGCAAATTTTGGGTATATACCTAGGAGTGGTATAGCTGGGTCTTGAGGTAGCACTACTCCTAGTTGTCTGAGAAAGCGCCAGATTGACTTCCAAAGTGGTTGTACCAGTTTACATTCCCACCAGCAATGGAGGAGGGTTCCCTTTTCTCCACAACCTCACCAGCATGTGCTATCACTTGAGTTTTTCATCTTGGCCATTCTGATGGGTGTAAGGTGAAATCTCAGGGTCGTTTTGATTTGCATTTCCCTAATGGCTAATGAGGTTGAGCATTTCTTTAAGTGTTTCTCTGCCATTCAATGTTCCTCTACAGAGAATTCTCTGTTTAGCTCTGTTCCCCATTTTTTAAGTGGATTACTTGGTTTGTTGTTTTCTGCTTCTTTAGTTCTTTATATATACTGGATATTAGCCCTCTGTCAGATAAAGGGTTGGTGAAGATTCTTTCCCAATCTGTAGGCTGTCTATTTGTTTTGATGACAGTGTCTTTTGCTTTACAGAAGCTTTTCAGTTTCATGAGGTCCCATTTATTGATTGTTGCTCTTAGAGCCTGTGCTGTTGGTGTTCTGTTCAGGAAGTTGTCTCCTGTGCCAATGAGTTCTAGGCTGTTTCCCACTTTTTTTTCCAACTGATTTAGAGTATCTGTTTTTATGTTGAGGTCCTTGATCCACTTGGACTTTAGTTTTGTGCAGGGTGATAAATATGGATCTATTTTCATTTTTCTGCATGTAGACATCCAGTTGGTCCAGCACCATTTGTTGAAGATGCTGTCTTTTTTCCATTGAATGGATTTGGCTTCTTTGTCAAATATTGAGTATTCATAGGTGTGTGGGTTTATTTCTGGGTCTTCTATGCGATTCCATTGATCCTCCTTTCTGTTTCTATGCCAATACCATGCAGTTTTTATTACTGTTGCCCTGTAGTACAGCTTGAGATCGGGAATGGAGATACCTCCAGATGATCTGTTGTTGTACAGGATCGTTTTGGAGATTCTGGGTGTTTTGTTTCTCCATATGAAGCTGAGAATCTTTTTTTCAAGGTCTGTAAAGAATTGAGTTGGTATTTTGATGGGAATTGCATTGAATCTGTAGATTGCTTTTGGCAGGATGGCCATTTTCACAATGTTAATCCTACCAATCCATGAGCACGGGAGATCTTTCCATCTTCTGAGATCTTCTTCAATTTCTTTCTTCAAAGACTTGAAGTTTTTCTCAAACAGGTCTTTCACTTGCTTGGTTAGAGTCACACCAAGGTACTTTATGTTATTAGTGGCTATTGTGAAGGATGTTGTTTCCCTAATTTCTTTCTCAGCCTTTTTGTCTTCGGTATACAAGAGGGCTTCTGATTTTTTTGAGTTGATTTTCTATCCTGCCACTTTGCTGAAGGTGTTAATCAGCTGAAGAAGTTCCCTGGTTGAATCTTTGGGGTCGCTCATGTATACTATCATATCATCTGCAAATAGTGACACTTTGACCTCTTCCTTTCCGATTTGTATCCCCTTGATCTCCTTTAGTTGTCTTATTGCTCTGGCTAGGACTTCAAGTACAATGTTAAAGAGATATGGAGAGAGTGGGCAGCCTTGTCTTGTCCCTGATTTCAGTGGGATTGATTTAAGTTTCTCTCCATTGAGTTTGATGTTGGCTATCGGCTTGCTGTATATTGCCTTTACTATCTTTAGGTATGTGCCTTGTATCCCTGATCTCTCCAAGACTTTAAACATAAATGGGTGTTGGACTTTGTCAAATGCTTTTTCAGCATCTAAGGAGATGATCATGTGGTTTTTCTCCTTCATTTTGTTTATGTGGTGGATTACATTGATGGATTTCCGTATGTTGAACCACCCTTGCATTCCTGGGATGAAGCCTACTTGGTCATGGTGGATGATATCTTTGATGTGTTCTTGGATTCGGTTTGCAAGTATTTTATTGAGTATTTTTGCATCAATGTTCATAAGAGAGATAGGTCTGAAGTTCTCTTTTTTTGTTGGGTCTTTGTGTGGGTTAGGTATCAGGGTGACTGTTGCTTCATAGAATGAGTTTGGTAGTGTTCCTTCTATTTCTATTTTGTGGAATAGTTTGAGGAGAATTGGTGTTAGTACTTCTCTGAAGGTCTTGTAGAATTCTGCGCTGAAGCCATCTGGTCCAGGGCTTTTTTTGGAGGGGAGACTGTTAATGACTGCTTCAATTTCCTTGGGACATATAGGGCTATTCAGTCTTTCTACCTGATCTTGACTTAATTTTGGTAGATGGAATCTGTCAAGAAAGTTATCCATTTCATTTAGATTTTCAAATTTTGTGCCATATAGGCTTTTGTAGTATGACCTAATAATCGTTTGGATTTCCTCAGTGTCTGTAGTTATGTCCCCATTTTCCTTTCTGATTTTGCTGATTTGTATGGTTTCTCTCTGCTTTTTAGTTAGTTTGGCTAAGGGTTTGTCTATCTTGTTGATTTTCTCAAAGAACCAGCTTTTTGTTTCATTGATTCTTTGGATAATTTTATTTGTTTCTAATTGATTGATTTCTGCCCTTACTTTGATTATTTCCAGCCTTCTGCTCCTCTTGGGTGTATCTGCTTCTTTTTTTCTAGGGTTTTCAGTTGGGCCATTAAGTTGTTTGTATGTGATGTTACGGATTTCTTCTTGTAGGCACTTAGTGCTATAAATTTTCCTCTGAGCACTGCTTTCAATGTGTCCCATAAATTTGGGTATGTTGTGCCTTCATTTTCATTGAATTCTAGAAAGTCTTTAATTTCTTTCTTTATTTCTTCCTTGACCCAGCTGTCATTGAGTAGTAAGTTGTTCAGTTTCCATGTGCGTGTCGGCTTTTTGTTGTTTCTGTTGTTGTTGATGTCCAGCTTTAGTCCATGGTGGTCAGATAGTATACAAGGGATTATTTCAATCCTTTTGTATCTGTTGAGGCTTGCTTTGTGACCAACTATATGGTCTATTTTGGAGAAGGTTCCATGTGGTGCTGAAAAGAAGGTGTACTCTTTTGAGTTTGGGTGAAAAGATCTGTAGACGTCTATTAGGTCCATTTGATTTAGGGATTCTGTGAGTGCTTTTATTTCCCTATTTGGTGTCTGTCTGGTTGATCTGTCCCTTGATGAGAGTGGGGTGTTGAAGTCTCCCACTATTAAGGTATTAGGATCAATGTATGATTTAAGCTTTAATATTGTTTCCTTTACGAATGTAGGTGCTCTTGTATTTGGGGCATAGATATTCAAAATTGTGATGTCCTCTTGTTGGATTTTTCCTTTGATGAGAATATAGTGGCCCTCCTTATCTTTTTTGATTAACTTGGGTTGAAACTCTATTTTATTAGATATTAGGATGGCTACTCCAGCTTGTTTTCTGGAACCATTTGCTTGAAAAACATTTTTCCAGCCCTTTACTCTGAGGTAGTGTTTATCTTTGTTGCATAGGTGTGTTTCTTGGATGCAACAGAATGTTGGGTCTTGTTTCTGTAACCATTCTGTTAGCCTGTGTCTTTTTATTGGTGAGTTGAGTCCATTAATATTGATAGATAATATTGACCAATGCATGGTAGTTCCTTTTGTAATGGAGTCGATGATCTTACCTTGTTTCATTGCTTGTTTTCTTTTCCTTTTTGTTGGGATATTATCTGTATGCCCTGTTTTCTTGGGTGAATTCGTTTTCGTTGGATTGGAGTTTTCCTTCTAGTATCTTCTGTAGGGTTGGTTTGCTGTATAGATATTGCGTAAATTTAGTTTTGTCATGGAATATTTTGTTTTCTCCATCTATGTTGATTGAAAGCTTTGCAGGGTATAGTAGTCTGGGTTGACATTTGTGATCTCTTAGAGTCTCCATGATGCTTGCCCAGGCCCTTCTGGCTTTCATAGTTTCTGATGAGAAGTCTGGTGTGATTCTGATAGGTCTACCTTCATATGTTACTTGGCCTTTTTCCCTTGCTGCTTTTAATATCTTTTCTTTGTTCTGTAGATTTAGTGTTTTGACTATGATGTGACGTGATGTGTTTCTTTTCTGGTCTAGTCTATTTGGTGTTCTGTAGGCCTCTTGTATATTTATGGACATCTCTTTCTTTAAGTTGGAAAATTTTCTTCTATGATTTTCTTGAAAATATTTTCTGGACCTTGGAGCCTGGAGTCTTCTTTTTCATCAATTCCTATTATTCTTAGATTTTGTCTTTTCATAGCATCCTTGATTTCTTGGATATTTTGTGATTGGAATTTTTCTGATTTTACTTTTTCTTTGAGAGAAGTATCAATTTCTGCAAGTGTGTCTTCAGCTCCAGAGATTCTCTCTTCCATCTCTTGTATTCTGTTGGTGATGCTTACTTTTGTGGTTCCTGATCTTTTCTCAAAGTTCTCCAGCTCAAGAGTTTTCTCATTTTGTGTTTTCTTTATTGATTCTAATTCTGTTTTCATGCCTTGCACCATTTCTTCCATGTGTTTGAATTTGGATTCCTGTCTCTCTACAATGGACTCTATTTCTTTGTTCATTTCCTTTTTATATGCCACTAATTTTTTCTCTACTTGTGCCTCTATTTGTTTGGCTATGTTTGCCTGTGTTTCTTTAAGGGTTTTGTCTATTTCTTCTTTCTTTATCTCCAATTGACTGGCCAACTCTTTGAAAGATTTGTTCATTTCCTCCTTATGAGCCTCAAATAATTGAGCAAGCATGGCTTTAAGGTCATTTTCCTGTGCTTCTGATGAATTGGAGTATCCATCGATTTTGGGGTTTGCTGGTGAAGTCATGATGTCCTGATTTATGTTGGAAGTGTTCTTTCGCCTACCCCTGGCCATTGGCTTATCTGAGACCTTCCCTGTTTGTTTTTGGATTCTGCCGATCAGACTGGTACTGTCTCTCTCTCGAGTCTGGAGAATTCTTCAGGAAGTTGAGAGAGGTCCCGTGTCCTTAGCGTGTGCTGAGGACTAGCTGTACCTGTGGGAGGAAAGTACGCAGGCGCAAACAGAGGCAAATGCAAGCGTGCGTGCGTGTGTATATGTGTGTGTGTGTGTGTGTGTGTGTGTAAGTGGGTGTGGGCGTGTGTCTCAAGGGACAGAGTGATGGCTAATGTTGAACCCTTGAGTGTGTGGGAGGGGCTCTGCAATGTATATGTCGCAGGCGCTAGTGATGATCGCAGCGCAATTTCTGGCATTAACTGCCTTAACTCCTCAATTAGACCCACAGAGCAGGAACTTCAGTGTTCCAAGTGCCCCTCTGTTTCCCAAAGTGGGTATATGGGTGGGAGGGGGTTCGATGCCTGACTTCTGTTTTAGCAGGACCCAGAATCAGTGGAGCTGCAGATTTTCAAGGGTGCACTCACTTACAGGCAGGTCACTTGGCAGAGATCGGTGTATCTGGGCTCTCTGCTCTCTGGTTTGGCCCTGCTTCTTTGATGTGCTCCGCCAGTTCCGTGCTGTTGTCACTGCCAGGTTATGAGGTCTTGCTGCAGCTGGAGATTTCAGGGTGGTCACGTCAGTGGGAACCGGGGTAACCAGCCTTTCTGTTCTCTGGTTTGGCCCTGGTTAGTCTTAAACTGGAGGGCTGATGTGCCCCGCCAGCTCAGTGCTGCTCCGCCGCCAGGTTAGAAAGTCCCGCTGTAACTGGAGACTGGGTTGCTAGTCCAGATGCTTTCTGGGAAGTCCTGGGGTCTCTTCACTGTGCTCTCCAAGCTTCGGAGGCCCAGGGCCTGGTGTGTCTAGCTTGTATGGCGTTTCTGTCTGGTTTTGGTGAGTATGTAGCGTATTCTCTGTCACTGTGGGATTGGGCGGGCCGTACCGTCAGTGATCGTGATCCTGTGGAGCTAGTATGGCGTCTAGCAGACTTGGGCCCTGGGAGGATGGTGCAGCCGCCGCACGAATCTGGGGCTCCAAGACACAGTACTGCTGGCCTTTGCCGATAAAGGGCTTGGGGCTCCGCCTCAGTGGCTGCAGGCCCCAGGCAGTTAGGTCTGCGCTGAGAAAGGGGAGTCCGCTGTGCCGAGGAGGAGGGAGGTCTGGGGGAGGGGAGTGCAGAGAGATCAAAGGATCGTTTCTCACCTTCCCCAAACAAGTCCCTGGGTGACCCAAGACCAAGGTTTTCACCTCCTGCGATGTTCCCTGTTGTTTAGAAAGTCTCTCCGTTGTTTCCCTGGCTTCAGAAGTTCTTCCACTCATCAACTCAGAACTTTATCTCTTCCATAGCTTGGAAACTGTGTGTGCTAGTCGCCATCTTGGCTCCGCCCCCTATCATTTATTTTGTAGATGTCACTTTCAAACATGGCTGTTTCCTTATATAAACTAACCTTACGTTCATTGTTTGGGATTAAAGGTGTGTACTAAGGGCATGGCTGTATTCCAGCCAGATCATACTGTAATCCAGAGTGTGTCTGCATTCCAGCTGGATCACATGGACCTAGAAGGCCTTTGGATGTGATACTTTGCCAGAGCAGCCATGTTGTTGGATTAAAATTTCTCTACAAATAAACTTTCACATATGTGTAGATGTGCTACTCTCTCATCCTTTCCACCCTTCCCCCCAACCCAATGTAATTATGTGTCTACTTTTTGTCTCTGCATATTTTATATAAACACGTGGATATTTCTACATCCCTCCTATCTAACTATAATTATGTACTCATTGATTGACATCGCCCTATCTATTTCTTGCTACTAACAAGCCAAGGCTGTGTTGTTCTAATCTCTCCCTCTGAACTCAGTTTTTTCAGATTTAATATAACATCTTTCTTCTTATGAAATGTGAGATCATGAAGTTATTGTCTTTCTCTGTCTGGAGTATTTCACTGAATATTATGTTCTCCATATGTATGGTGAGATATACACACACATACATATATATAATCACATTTTCATTATTTATTCATTTGTTGGTAGGCAAATTCACTCTAAATCTTTGTGAATGTATTAGCACTGCACAAAGCAAGGGTGTTGAGTATGTCTTTACATACTATGCTATTCGCTTTGCTATACACCAAGTGATGGGATTTCTGGGCCATTTGTGTAATTATGTTTTTTTTTTCATAGCCAACATCATAAATGAGTTTTACATAATCATTTACTTCTGCCATGTTTTTATTATGTTATCATTCTGATAACGGTTGCTTTACATTTTTTTGTCAGCCTCATACTTTTTTTTTTCCTATAGAACTCATTGTTCCAAATAGGTATTACATTGGGGAATGTGAGTATTTTTTAAGCCCAGAGCACTACTTTCAGTCTTAAAGTCTATATTAATTTCACGTTAAAACATCCAAGTTCAAAAAGAAAAAGAATGGAAGGATTTTAAGGCAAAAAAGAGAGGGGAAAGCAGACATTTTATATATACTATTGCAAAAAAATGATAAAAGTAAGAAAACATGTATTGGATAAAAGAAGATAAAAGAATAATGGTTTTTAAGTCATAAATTAATAGTTTAAAAACAGATTTCTATAAGACAGAAAGGAGAAATTTAAATAATAGGGTTTTTTTAGAATGTAAACATATATCATGCATAGAAAAACAACCATTTTGAACTTGGGTTATCCCTATAAAAGTGGATATACATACACACAATTGTTGGTTTACAGCAAACATGTAGTATATGTATTTATTGCAAAATTATAATAGTGATTTTGTAAAAATGGCATCTCAGCCACAAACACTTTTATATTAATAACAAACTAATTTTTAAAAAACTAATAGAAATAGAATTCGCGGGTCAAGAATTGATTTGGTAGCTAGTACATTATTCCAGGTTTTTTTTTAAGATATGTGGTAGGCTGTTGTACAGTTCCTTGATAGAGCACTCCCCTAGCATTTAAAGCTCTAGCACTGCAAATTCAAACAAAATAAAGAGAACACAGTGAGAGGCCTGGCACACCGTTTGCTTACTCCCAAGGATTTTCCTTACTCAGTTCCAAAATGAGCATCTCCAAACAATATTGGAGATATTAATTCTATATTTGCAAGGGGAGAGTATGTGCAATTCAACATTTGAGCAAAGTTGTAAAATACTTTCATAATGAATAAGCTAAATAGCTTGAGGTTCACAGGGTTCTGGTTTTCTATACAGAGCAAGATCCGAGCGGTTTTCCAGGAGGAATGTAATTTTCAGTCAGGAAGAAGCAAGTAATTCACTGAGTCCACCTGCAAGCCCTAGCTTAAAGAACACAAGACTACAACTTGCCATTAACCACTGAGGGGGTGTGAGTCTAAAATACCCCAAACGCAATCATGTTGTAAATTGTCCACTATTCTGAGAGGCTTTTGAACTCTTCCAAGGTTGACCGTAACTATAGGTTACTGTAGATGAGCCTTTGAAGGCTCTGGGCCGATCTGGGTCAAATGCAGTCCTTGCTTCCTTGGTCACTGTGACATGGTCAATCACGGCCTCAAGTTCCTACCACTCCAAACCACTGTTCTGCCATGCCTGCCACACTGTTGAGCAGATACTCTTTAAATTTACGAGCAAAAATCAATTTTCCCCCTTAAATTGTTTCTAACAGGTATTTCTGCCACACTAACACAAAAGAAGCTAATGTAAACACTAATTCTAGGTCTAATGAAAAAAATAGTTTTTTCTTCAGAAACACATTAAAAGGAATTTAAAACAATATATATTTATATATTTTATAATAAATTGCCATTACTTAGAATACATTTGAATAATTGTCTCTTAATGTTTATAGAAACCATATGAGATTGTCAGAGTATCAGGCTAGATGTTTTTAATATTACAATTTCTATTTTACAAAGGAAAATCTGAAGGGCAAATATTAATGTATCACTATAATATGACCAGAAGAGGTAGAATGTCTAGCCAGAAATTGATTGAACATCATAAACAGTGGGAGTTAAAGGAATTTAGAATTTATGCATGAAATCACTGAACAAAAATACTCCCTGGTTGTGAATAACTAGAAAAGAATGACAACTGTCTGATCTGCCTGGTATAAAATTTCAATAAGTGAAGCTTCTTATTTGAAGAGAAAACATTTCATTTCATTGAATATTTATTAGACAGTGTCTGAAATGTCAAACTCCAGAAAGAATAAAAAAGGGTAAAAAAGAAAATGCAGTTATCATTAATTTGTCTTTATGGCTGCTTCATGAGGCAAGAAATAATAGCAGTACCATATCAAATTTTAATTGAACACTATATACTATGGTCAGAATGATTATCAGTAATCTTACCACTTAAAATAGTAAGTCCACTGTCCACAGAGTTTGTGCAATCTCTACATTTTTATTGTGTACTAGATACAGGACTATTGTAAGGATATATAGTAATGTATGTAAAATCTCCGGTCTTTTCAGATACTTCCTCTAAAGATATCAATAATAAAAAATTAACAATGGGGCCTGGAGAGGTGTCTCAGAGATTGGGAGTAGTGACTATTCTTTCAGAAGACCTGGGTTCAATTCCCAACACCCACATACCTGTCTGTAACTCCAAGATCTGATACCCACAGAAATACGTGCAGGCAAAACACTTATACACATAAAATAAAAACATTTAATCATGACAAAATTGCCAGTAAGAGTGAATATGGGGTAGAGGAGAGGTGGGAGGAGCTCGGAGGAGTGGAGGGAGGAGAAACTCTAATTGGGATGTATTGTATGAGAGAAGAATCTATTTTCAATAAAAAAAAACAAAAGAAGAATGAAAGCAAAGCGGTAAAGAGAAGGTCTCTCAGGAAAGGTGACTTGAAGAAAGGCCTAAGGAAAGAGAGAGATGGAGATATTAGTAAAGAGAACTTATAAGCAGAGAATCCAAACATGACTGCAAGAACTTGAGACAGGAGTATGCTTGGCATGTAAAAATAAAAACCTTTCTCTCCTCTGGCTGTTGCTGGAGCAGGACAGGCTGATTGGATAGACGGAAGAGGTGAACGGAAGGGTGGTCCTGTTAGCAAAAACGCTATCAAGCAGGCATGAGCAATGAGTTTGATCTCCAAAACCCACATAAAAGAGCTGTGTGAGGTGGCTTGCATTTCGAATCCCAACACTGGGGGAGTGACGACAGGCATATCTCCGAGGCTTGCTGGCCGACCAGCCTAGCCTCCACCCTACCCCAACTAGATACTAACTAAATAGCTCATACTAGCAAATAAAATTCCCAGTACCAGAAGTGGACTATCCTTTTTGTACTGTTGGTCAATGGAGTCATATAGACATGCAAACTATAGACACTATTGCCACTGCTCTTGTACCCTCCATAATTTAATGGTAACAGTCTATTACTAAAGACATCACATACTTGGAGCCCTTAGAGATATCAAGCTGATACTCCCCTGGAAGTTTCATTCTTACTGGCTAGAAGGCGCTATGCATGCTTTGGGGGAGAAAAGGAGTCCTCAATCACAAGCAGATGTGAACAAGATACATCCACTGGTATGATAATTAAGTTTATGGGAGCAACCAACCACTTTCTGATTTGATCTAGGACCCACTGTATGAACCTATACCCGGTATTGTTAAAGAGGCAAAAAAATCTATGACAAAATGTCATTCTCTCTGCAGGACAGCCGAAAACTATTTGTTATTCTACTAAGTTGACATAGTATTAAAATGATTCCCAATGACTTATTACTCTACCCATAGCTCAGGGCATCTCTCAACCCTCATAAGAGCAGCTTCTTATCGCAGTTGGTGACACACAGAGATGCATCCCATTGGTCAATATGCAGAGAATAAAAGACTGTGGAATGTTTGTGGAATGTTCAGCCTTAAATGGTACTAAATGTCACATACACATACATACATACACACACACACACACACACACACACACACACACAAAGAGAGAGAGAGGAAAAGAGAATAAGAGAGAGAAAGAGAGAGAGAAAAAATTGCTGGGAAATTGAGCAAAAAAGAGTAAAATGTTAGACTAATTTGATCTTTGTGGTCTTCCTATCAAGAACCAAGAACCAGTGCACACATGACACAAATATCACAGACAGTAACTGTAGACTTCTACAAGACATTTGATTAGTGTTTTCAAAACTGTAAGAAAAAGGAAGCATGTAAAACGCTGTCCCAGTGGAGAGGAACCAGAGGAAACATGCTGGCTACATGCTATGTGATATCCCAGGAACAAAGAAAAGTATCAAGGAATGAAGTAAAGAAGCTGCTTCACGATAGTGGTCTATATCGATTCACTCATTATGGCAAAGTTGCCATGCTGAAGGCAGAGATTTAAATGAGAATGCACTGCATAGGATCATGGACTTGAATGTTTGGTTCCCAGTGGGTGTGCTGTTCAGGAAGGATTCAGAGGTGTGGCGCTGGAGGGAGAATTGACTGGGGTGAGTCTTCCTCTCTCTCCAGTCTCAGTTCTCCTTTACTCAAGTGTACAGTTGTTGCAGGGCTCTTATAATTCGGTTTCACCCTGCTTCCATTTTGTGGACCGGTTGTACACTCTCAGCGACTACTCTAGCCCATGCCTAACTACCTGCCACCTTGCTCATGGCTGCGATACTCATTGAACAACCTTCTGAAACTATAAGCAAAGCACCAATTAACTAGTTTCTCCTCTATGTTGCCTTGGTCGTGTTATTTCTTCACAGAAATAAGAAAGTAATAGAGACATTAATATAAGGCCTTAATACAAGCAAAATGAGATAGAGTAGATAGAAACTCTCCATATTGTCCTCACAAGGTTTCTGTCAGAAGCCATTCCAGTTTACTTTAAAAATAAGCCTAACTCTAAAAACTTCAAAAACTACCACAAGAATTTAGAATTGCTCTCTAATCTGTAGCACATTTGCCATTAATTTTTAAATGTACTAAAACTGCATGCTATATGGAATCATTCCACTTGGGTTAAGTAATTAGAACCAGAATTCAGATGCTTGAAGTCCATGGCACCTCTCCTGCTTCCTCATCCAATAGGCTGACTTTCTTTATTTGGCTCGTCTTTCCGTAATTAAAAGAAGGAAATCATGCCATGCTAAACACAGGAATATGGGGCTCTTCATCTTCATATCCTTTCCATTAAATGTGAACATTGATGACTGTAGACACTTAAATATTGAATTCTATAGTTGCTACCCCTTTGGTCAAACAGACCTGAGTCTAATGCCCACTGCATCTATTCCACTGGATAAATCTTTCAATCGTTCTCATCTGTTTTTCCAGAGGTAGTATTTAACTCACTTCATGGTTCCATTGTGTTATTTACATGAGACACAGTGTGGAAATCATTTCACATAGGACTTAACACATAGCTCTCAAGGAAAATGTCAGCAATATTTTTCTCACTTAATTTTTAAATTCATGATACAAAGGAATTTGTGATGACATTTCCATGCAAGCATATAATTTATTTTCTTTATGTTCATCCCTTCTATTTCTTTTTCTTATCCCCCTTTTTCTCTTTCTGCATCCCTAATTTCATATTTTTCTCTAGATTCTACATAAGAAAGAAAAAATAATATTTATCTTTGTAGGGCTGGCTTATAATCTCCAGTTGATTTCTGTGAACTTTGTCTTCACTTTTAGTCATTATTGCTATTTAGCAAATACTTCTTGTTCTACTCCTTTCTGTTAGAGATATGTGGTAAATTTCCATTTCTGGTGCTTTTTCTTTTCTTTTCTTTTCTTTTTTGTTTTTCTTCTTTTTTTTTTAAGGGGACATGTAGGAAATGTGACTCATTCTATCTAAAAAAAAAAATATGTGGGACAAAGTGATACATGTTAATTCTAAAACAGTAGAAGAGTCTACTATTGCCTTGAAACAGAGGAGTTTAAAGAGACAGCCAGAGACCCTGTCAGTGTCTGCCCTTGAGCAGCATTAGTGAGCAGGACTCTGATGTTGACCGGCAATGAACAGCGATTGAGATGTAAGGCATTCAGTGGCTGAGATGGCTCAGTGGCTAAGGGGGCTCATCCTGCAAGCACGAGACTGGACTTCAAATCCCCAGAGCCCATGTAAAATTCCAGTTATGCTTGCGCATGCCTATAACAGCAGCACTGGTGGAGGAAAGGGGGACCCCAAGAGCTCGCAGTAGCTGCAACGGCATGCTTCACTGTCCGTGAGAAACTCTGTCTCAAAGCGGTCACCCAAAGACAGCAGAGGACACCCAGCATTGTGCTCTCGCCTCTGCGGATGTGCTCACGGATGCACACCTGCACACTCAGCTGTATACACCACATCCGCATACAAACGGTGTGCACTTTACGTACATACACGTACAGTAGCACACACATAAAGAGGCAAACTCAGATGGAGAGATGGATCGTGATTAAGACCATGTTCTTATCACTGTTCTTGCAGAGAACCCAAGTTCAGTCCCCAGGACCCATGTCAGGGGCTCACAGCGGCCTGTGAGTCCAACTCCGGGAATATTCGATGCCTCTGGCCTCTACAGACACCTGCACTCATATGCAGGCATAGACAGGCACACACGCAAAGGCACAAACCTACACACAATTAAAATAAAACAGACCTGAAATGTCTTAATTTTATAAAAAGAAAGAAAATGTTTCCATTACTATGCCATTGAGATGTAAAAGGTATAATCATCAACAGTACTTGATGTCCTTGATTTTCATATTAAGAGAAAGCTCTGATACCATATAATTTAAATAAATATGCCATGTTGAAACAGTTCTATTAATAGAATACCTAAACAAAAACTCTAGGAATGCTCAGTGCATGTATAAAAAAAAATAGTGAGAAATTACCTACTTCAGATAAAAATATCAAAATTATTCCTTTTTTGTTTGGTTGGTTGGTTTTTGTTTGTTTGTTGGCTTTTCAAGACAAGGTCTTTCTGTGTAGCCTTGGCTGTCCTGGATTTGCTTTGTGGACCAGGCTGGCCTCAAATTCATAGAGATCTGCTTACCTCTGCCTTCCCAAGTGGTAGAATTAAAGACACGTGCCACTACATCTGGAAAATTTATTCTAATACTACAAAAGGTATTCTTATCTAACAAGACTTTCCAGCTACTACATTTCCCCACCCAAATATCTTATTAAATATAATTCAATCTGTACAATTTTTTCGAAGCATAGTAAGTTACCAGTCGTAGGGCCATGAAAGCCTCTTAATTCTATTTGTTGAATATTAGAGTATTCCTCACCAATGGCCACTCTTTTGTTTATAAGGCAACCAACAATAGTCAGTGCTTACAAATCCAAAAAGGGAGGGAGGTTACGTTTGCACAACACAAACTTCCTCAGGTCTTATTTAAGAAAGAATGCATCTTTCTGCCAGTTGTTGGTAACTGTGAGCATCTTCTTAGCCAGGCTGCGTGGGGAGCACATGTCCTGTACCCAAAGCCTGAAAAAGCCGTCTCTACTTTCCCTAACAAAATCCACAAAAGCCTGACTCAGCTTGTCATTTCAGAGCCTCCGCCTCCATAGAAAGCAAAGACAATGTGACAAACGGTACCATCTACAGAGCTTTGCTTTCCTGTGCCCTTTTGTCTGGTACTCAAAGCAAACAAACAAAAAAATCCCATGAGATAGGCAAGGTAGAAAGTACTTTACTTTTTAGAGAGAACAACTTGAAGTTGAGATGAAATGTCTGATTTTCACGAGGTCACATACCACAACTGCCAAGAGCCTGAGTCATCTGCTCCATGTCTTTCCACACACTGCTCTGCTTCTGATCAAGAATGGTGTCTGACATTCTGAGTTACTGGTAACTCAGGGCTTCTGAGTTACTGGTAAAGTAGAATTCAAACTTTGAGGGAACAGAGATTTTAAAGATTTGTGTCAACAAGGAAATGCTTTTTACAATATCAACTTTTTAAATTAACTTCACAGTCCTCTATAAATTTTCACACGTATTTCTCATATGAATTGTAACCTGAGCATATCCATGAAACAAATTAGTGCTCGTCTGAGGCTTGAACACTTGCAGTTTCACAAATCACATAACTAGCATATTCTGCCCCTCCTTTAGGGAACCTTCTAAGCCCCAATCATAATGTCCCACATGTCCTGTCAGTACTCAATTTTACTTTGAGTTAAGTACCTGGATTCTTTGGGTGGCCTAACTGGGCCTCCACAGAAACAAATGGTAACAAACAAATGAGTGAAAACAAAAGAGAACAATAGGGGGAATGGGCAGGTCCGGCTGCATGGTTCAGCATCACATTAAGCGAACAGTAGCTGAGTAATTTATACCTGCATTCTGACTGTCCCTTTCTCCCAAGGTACTTCTGCCAGGTGCTGGATAACCAGGTCTGCATTTAAAAAGCTCGAAACTATAGGGTTCATTTATTTCTAGTTTCTCAGCTGGCAAACATGAAAAGCGCTCAGGCAGTAAAAGATGAAGAAATAACATACAGTGGATGGAAAATGTTAGGAAAGCACAGGCTAGACAATTCTATGAGTCACTTCTGAGATAGCTAATGGGATAGAGATTCCAGTCCACTCATTAAAGTGTGGATTGAAATGCTGCTTTATTTTTCAAGAATTTCCATGGGAGGCACTTGGAGAGAAAAACAGGAGGCAGTCATACTAAAGCGCAGCCAGGAAAGGACCTTTGAGAGCAGCGAGATACTGGCACAAACAAAAGGCTCCACAGCACAGAGTCCCAGTCTTCAGTGACTTTTAGAAGGCTTTATGGCACTATTTCAACAGGAAAATGCACTCTTCAAAAACTTACTCTAAGTGAATAAACGTTGCTTATAAGTTACTTTTCCTTTTCTTCCAGGTTCATAAGTAAAACATGGAGTTAATCAAAATTTAAAATATTAGAAGTTTCTATATCTTGCAAAGAAAAAAAAATCATTTTAAAATAGGAAACAGTTTTAGGTACACAATTTTCTTTGTAAGAATAAGTAGCTATTATTATTTCAACAAATGAACACAGGCAAAATAAACTTTAAAAAAAAGTTTACCTATCAAATACTAAGTTAGGACAATACCAAGATACCAATTATTTTCTTTGTCAGAAAATATGTCTTATACTCTCTGAGCAATCTTCCCAGGTTAGACAAGTGTCATTTCCATCTGGTAAGGACACATGGAACAAATAAGACAGCTCAAATCCGGGTTCTTTAACACAATACAGTTTAAAGCCTCTAAGAAGATGAGAAAATCATATCATCTGATGCTGGGAGTTGTGTGATAGATATACACAAACAATCCATGTGAAACTCCAATCACACATGTGCAGAACCAGCTGCAGAAAGCATTCTGGTTGACCTTCATAGGTTTCAAATTGACATATTCTACTCATCCAACTGAAAGGTGTTTGAAATTGTTGTGATGTTTGGTCACTTTATTTCAAACAAATAGTTTACTTGAGCTTTGTAAATTAAACACCAAATCCACTAACTTCAGGTTTTTAAATTTATTTTTATTTTTATTAATTACAGTTTATTCACTTTGTAGCCCCCCTGTACCTCCCTTCCTCCTCCCCTCCCAGTCCTACCCTCCCTCTTCCCCACCTGTGTCCCTCTCCCAGTCCACTGAAAAAGGAGGCCCTCATTCCCTTCCCTCTTACCCTAGTCTATTAGGTCTCATCAGGAGTGGCTGCATTGTCTTCCTCTGTGGCCTGGTAAGGCTGCTCCCCCCTCAGGGGTAGGTGATCAAAGAGCAGGCCAATCAGTTCATGTCAGAGACAGTCCCTGTTGCCATTACTATGGAGGCCACTTGGATACTGAACTACCATAGGATACCTCAGTTGTTTTTTTGTTTAATTTGGATTTTAAACATACCATGTACCTAAGAATTTCTCAGATATTTCAAAGATGTGAACATAGTGTTATATTTCACCCCTTATGAACCCATACTACTTCATGATTTCCACCAATGGATATCACATACACCAAGAGACAGAGCAAGAGAGCTGGGAACTTCAGCAAAACTCAAGAACATCTTGGAGAGAAAGATCAGAAAGGAAAGTTTGCCCCCTGCTGTTTATGGAGTAACAAAGGCCCAACAGGACTTGATCTAAATGAATGAGTCATGAACATAGAAGAGTCTGAGTGCTTTCCTCCAGGCTTCTCCATGCTGCTTTCATCATGTTTCAACACACTTAGGACCAGACATACATGACCCAGTTACTACAGATAGTTCCAGTGTTTGTCTTTTCTCTGAACGTTACAGAGGTGTGAAGCTACATATCTTGTATTTATTTAATATTTGAAGCATTTGAAGGTAAAGGATGATATGTGTTTATTAGTGTAATTGTGCAATAATTAAAAAGTATCACATGCTCTATTTAGCAATCAGTGATGACTGTCTAGAGACAATGCAAAAAGAATCATCTGAAGAAATTTCCTCATTATTTCTACCTTTTGCTCAAAAGAGAAAGCAGGATGTCACTCATCTTTATGAGAAGGCAGGAACTTAGTGCTTATAAATTGCTTATAGTAGCTTCATATAATTCTCAAAAGTTCATATGATTCAACAAATATTTTACAACAATTGGTAGGCAGCTTTTACACATACTTACTGATCCAGTGTACAGGCATGATTAAGAGTCTGGACGTTAGAAGACCCACTTCAAATCTCACCACTCTGCATAGCTATATGACCTCAGTTTTTATGTCTGCTCTTCCTTTTTTGATTATTTTTTATTTTATTTTACAATTTTTTCATTATATATCCCAATTGAAGCCCCCTCCCTCACCTCCTTCCAGTCCCATCCTCCCCCCTCCCCCATTTCCCTCCCTAGTCCACTGAAAGGGGAAGTTCTCCTCATTTGCTGTCTGCCCATCATTTATCAAGTCTCATCAGAACTGCCTGGATCCTCTTCCTCTGTGGCCTGGCACGACCACATCATTAAGGGCGAGTGATCAAAGAGCAGGCAACCGAGTTCTAAAATAGACAGACCTAAAGAAGCTAAACAACAAGGAGAACCCTAGGGAGGATGCTTAAATCTCATTCAGAATGACAAACAGGATAGACACCAGAGGCGGTGGAAGAGAGGAAGCAGGATGGGCGTCTACTACAGAGGGTCCTCTGAAAGTCTCTATCCCGAAGAGGATCAAAGCAGATTCTGAGACTCATAGCCAATCTTTGGGCAGAGCACAAGGAGTCTTATGTCTGCTCTTCCTTATCCACAAAATTTGGATAACACTTACAGATACCACATTAGGATGCGTATAATTTAACATAGAGATAATGGCATTTAGCGCAAGAGCTTAAATATATAAATATTACACATTATTTCATTTCTTTAAACTTTGTTACAGTGATTTTTGCAGAACAAATTCCCGTAATAAAATAATTAAAATATATTAAGAATACCCAGGAACAATCAAGGATTAATACCTGGGGCTGGAGAGATGACTCTGAGTTAAGTGCACTCGCGGCCGTCCCAGTGCACAGCAGATCTATTTCTAGCTCCTCATGGCAGCTCACAACCATCTGTAACTCCAATTCCATAGTATCTAACGACCTCTGCTGGCCTTGCTGGGAACTACACACATGTGGTGCACAGACGTACAGCCAGGAAAGCACCCACACATATAAATTATAAATAAATCTTTAAAAATGAGATATTCTACTCAAAATAGAAAAAAGATACAAGTATCTATATGCAGAAAATAGCACAACCAAGCTGATATATAAAAAGTATATTTTTGGAAGTGTCTGGACAAGGCAAGTTTTACACTTGATCAAAATAGTGCACTTTGAAAAGAGAATGCCCAGAGACAGGAAATGCATTGGGTTTTTATTCTGACTCAGGTAGTAGCTGTGTCTTGTCTGTGTTGGCTATGGTCCAAACGCACAGTCTAATTCAACTAGCTAGTCTGAAAAAAAAAAAAAAAAAAAAGGGAGCACAGAAATTGAAGGAGCGAAGGGAAAGTGGTCACTGCTCCAAGGAAAAAAAAAGGTCACTGCTCCAGAACATCAAATTCCTAGAATAGAGCTGTGGGCTTTGTATAAATAAAGGTTTTACTGGGTGGTGGGGATTAAAATATTTTCATAAGAGTGCTATAAGGTTGCGGGAGGTTTAAAAAAAAGAAAGATTTCAATTCTTTATTCTAAAGAAAAGTTTTAGAGTATTTGATAGGCAAGACTCATATTTGATATTTCTCAAAAATACTTCCTCTTTTTAAAAACTTTTTAAATTTTATTTATTTACTTACTTTACATCTTGACTGCAGCCTCCTTTCCTCTCCTCCCAGCTCCTCACCCCCACCCCATACACCCCTCCTCCCCATTCTTTCCTTTTCTTCCCCTCAGAGAAGGGGGAGGTTCCCCATGGGTATCAGCCCTCCCTGGAACATTAAGTCACCACAGAACTAGGCTCATCCTCTCCTGCTGAGACCAGACAAGGCAGCCCAGTTAGGGGAACCAGATCCAAAGCAAGTCTTCAGAGTCACAGAGGGCTCCTCTCCAATTGTTGGGGGATCCACGTGAAGACCAAGCTGCTATTTATGTGCAGGGAGCCTAGGGCCACTCCATGCATGCTCTTTGGTTGGTGGTTCAGGCTCTGTGAGCCCCCATGGGCCCAGGTTAGTTGTCTCTGTGGGGCTTCTTGTAGAGTCCTCGACCTCTCCAGGTCCCTCATTTCCCAACTCTTCCATCGGACTTCCCAAGCTCTGTCTAATGTTTGGCTGTGGGTCTTTGTTCCTGTTCCATCCGCTGCTGGGTGAAGCCTCTCAAAGGAGTTATACTAGTCTACAAGCACAGCAGAGTAACAATAAGAGTGTCAGGAATTGGTTCTCTCCCATGGGATGGGTCTCAAGTAGGGTCAGTCTTTGGTTGGCTAGCCCCTCAATCTGCTCTGTCTTAGTCCCTGTACATCTTGTAGATAGGACAAATTTTGGGTTCAGGGTTTTGTGGGTGGAGGTCCTGCTTGGCTATAGGAGGTGGCTATTTCAGGCTCCATATCCCCTGCTGCTAGGAGTCTTAGCTAGGGTGACTCCCACAGACTTCCCGGTCCTCCCATATGCCAGTTCTCTGACCAATCCCAGAGATATCCCTACCTCTGATTTCTATACTTTCACCTGGTTCTCTCTCCCCAAACCTCCTTAACCCTGATCCCCTTCTTATCCCCTCTCAGCTAAAAGTCAGCATGATGCCCTTCTCATGTGGCTTCTAGAAGGGTAAAGAAAAGGTATTTAACTTAATGGAGAGCTTCTGACAGACTACCCAGCATTGTATCAAAACAGATACTGAGACTCATAAACAAACTTTGGGCAGAGTGCAGGGAATCTTAGGAAAGAAAAAGGAGATAGTAAGACCTGGAGAAGGCAAGAGCTCCACTATGACAGCAACAGATCCAAAAAGTCTGGGTATAGGAGTCTTTTCTGAGACTGATACTCCAGCCAAGGACCATTAATGGATATAACCTAGAACCCCTGCACAGAGGTAGCCCATGGCAGCTCATTTTCCAAGTGGGTACCCTAGTAAGAGGAACAGATACTGTCTCTGACATGAACTCAGTGGTTAGCTCTATGAATGCCTCCCGCTTATAGGGGATCAGCCTTGCCAGGCCACAGAGGAGAACAATGCAGCCAGTTCTATTGAGACTGGATAAGCTAGGGTCAGATGAAAAGGGAGGAGGACCTCCCCTATCCATGGACTTGGAGAGGGGCATAGGAGGAGATGAGGGAGGGAGGTGGGATTGGGAGAGAATGAGAGTGGGGGTTTTGGCTGGGATACAAAGTGAATAAACTGTAATTAATATAAAAATGTAATTAGAAAAGAAAAGGTGTTTGGCCATTCAATTTTTAAGCTAGAACTGTAGTGGACCTGTCTCCATTGGCTGTGGGCAGGTAGCGCAGTGAGCCAAGACCCGAAGTTTCCTTATACCTGGGCAGAATATTTTCACCAGGAGAAAGTCTTAGTGAGACACAGTTGTCTAAATAACATCGTATGTAAACTACATCTAATTGTGTACCAATCCCTGTACTCTTATCAGTCTTCTTAGTCTTTGGTTATACTTTTCTGATGAGTGTGTAAGACTACAGTGGCCAAGATTATTTTTTTTGGACTGTCGAGGCTAGCAGAGGCTCTATCTGGTCCTCAGGGTTCATTTGGCCTTGAGAGGAATGTTAGGCTCCTCTAGCCTTTCTTTTACAAGATGTCCTGCAATATGATGGTTAGTCAAAGGCCTTAGTCAGACTTAGTCAGACCGTGGCTTACCTTGGAAGGGCTGAGGAACTCTTTCCTCTGGGTTGGCTTTCCACTATCCGAGGAGATTTGGAGAGATGAGCCACAGTGTCCTGGGGCCTCACTGACCTTTCAGGGCAAGAGGAAAATATTCTCCCTTCCAATCTCTCTAACCATGGTAGAATAGCCTTAAAGTGTAATTTTTAAAAACTTAGAAGAAGATCAGTCACACCAATCTGGTTCTTCTAACTATTGCACACATATATACATACTAAAAATAAAATAGTAGTCATAAAGATACATGTTTCAAAATTTTTGTGCTGCTCTTGTTTTTGCTGATAAATTATTTATGATATATCTCAAAATCTCAGAATAATTAACTGACGCATTTAAGAAATCTCTTGCTACATACAGAGACTCAGCTGATTTGTAAGGGAGGAATTATAGAGTAAACTACAAATAGATGCTCTCATCTGCACTAACTTCTGATTTGATAGAAAAAAATGGGAAAGATAAAAAGAGGATGATGGATGCATTAGCTTGCTGTTTTTTACTGCTAACATGGTGTAAGAGAAAGAGTAAAATGTCTATGATAAAGAACCCTTCTTGGAATTCATAGACTTGGAGCCAATGGAGATGAAAGAGGTCAGGAGAAGGGAAGATCCAAGGTAGAAGTGACAGAAGATATTCCTCAAAATCATGAAAAAGATCATCCCAAGTGGGGTAAATAAGACCCAGAAAGGCATGCATGGTATATACTCACTTATAAGCAGATATTAGCCATATAATACAGGATAACCATATTACAATCTACTGACCTAAAGAAGCTAAGTAACAAGAAGGACCTTAGGGAGGATGCTTAAATCTCATTAAAAGAGGCAAACAGGATAGGCACCAGAAGCAGTTGAAGAGAGGGAACAGGGTGGGAGCCTACAATAGATGTCCTCTGAAAGACTCCACTCAGCAGGGAATTGAAGCAGATGCTGAGACTCACAGCCAAACTTTGGGCATAGCACATGGAGTCTTATGGAAGAGTCAGGAATAGAAGGACCCGGAGGGAACAGAAGCTCCACAAGTAGACCAACAAGGTCAACAAATCTGAGCTCAAGGGGACCTGCAGAGACTGATGCACCAACCAAATACCATGCATAGAGAGGACCTAGGACCCCGGCTCAGATATAGCCCAGGGGCAGCTGATTCTTTGTATGTGTGCCCTGGTAAGGGGAGGAGGGTCTATCTCTGACGTGGACTCTGTTGCCTGTTCTTCAATCATTTCCTTCTGGTGGGACAGCCTTTCCAGGCCAGAGGAAGAGGATGCAGGCAGTTCTGATGAGACTTGATAGGCTATGGTCAGATAGTAGGGGAATAGGACTCCCCTTTTCTGAGGACTAAGAGAGGGTTAGGGGAAAGCAAGAGGGAGTGTGGGACCGAGACAAGAGGAGACAAGGGAGGGGACTTCAATCAGGATATGAAGTGAATAAATTACAAAAATTAAAATTAAAAATTAAAACAATCAGGAGACATTCCTCAGGTCAAGTCTCTAAGATGGGAAGGGAAATCGAAATCTGTGATTTGGGATTCAATGGGAGCTTTTATAATGGGCAATTATGGAAAACTATGACAATCAGAAAATGTTCTGTATCTTCACTGCTTGAATTAGAATGAAGACTGGTTCATGTGCCTATGGAACATGCGATGAATGGTCATGAAGGCATGAAAGTAAGTTAAATAACTATCCATTCTTCCTGGAAACAAAAACTATAAATATGATCTTTACTGGTGTGCTAATTAAAACTGTCAACTTGATATGATCAATAATCACCCAAGAGATATGCTTCTGGTACACCTGTGGGGAGATAATCTAGATTAGGTAAATTGAGGTAGGAAGACCTACCTTATTTGTGGGTGATTGTAGTCTGTGGGCTGGGATCCTGAGCTGAATATAGAGGAGCAAGCCAGTTGAACACAAGAATTCACTACTCTACTGTCTGACTGTGGAAGCAATGTGACCAACTCCTGCTAACATAACTTTGCCACCATGACAGGCCTTAACCTCAACCATTAGCCAAAATAAGCCAGATATTTTGTCACAGCGATAAAAAAGTAACTAGTATAGCCAGTTTATTCAAATTTTGAGATTGTACTGAAAATCGATTAATTCAGCATCTTTTATATATCTCCTGTGAAAATCTAGTTGTGTGTTTTAGGATTTTGAATATACTGAGTAGGTTAAGTCTTGAGTATCTAGGCATTCTTTTGCCCTTTCTACTAAATAATAATATTTAATATTCCAGATAGAAATATCAATGGATAGCTCAGAAACCTATGAAATGTGCCAACTCCTTATGAGATACATACACAATTATAGTATATCAAACATTACCAACTATACTTAAATATGACATACATCACAAGGAAGACAACAGCTTAAAATGGCCTGTAATAGATGGCAATTTAGTGTGATTGTACTCTTCTGATTGGTGTTTAGAGAACATATAAAAGAAACAGTTATACCTGAAGACTGAGCATAAGTCACGTAAATCAGTGCTGCTCAAGCTTGGCTCGATTTTGGAATGGCTTAAAAATTTACTAAGCTTGGGCTAAGCTTGGTGTTGGAACTGGGATATGTTCTAACTGTAAGGATTTAAAATGTCCTGGCCTCAGAATGCTTCCAAAGGTTGAGAGCAGTTGTGCCTAGAGTTTTCACATCTACAAAGTGGGAAATTCTTGTCCCCCTCATTCCTCACAAGGATACAGAGGGTACAAGAGAAAACACTGAGGGTGGTGGTGGTGAAAACGCTGCAGAAATGCAGGTACCTCTTACATCTCAACTGCAGCTGTGATCAAGAAAACATTTAATTCAGTTTGTTGTTGACGTGGGAGCTCGGCTGGCATTCTTTGAGGACGCATGCAAGAGTGGAACAAACATTAATTACTCTTATTCTTATTCACTATGGTCTTCTGTCCTACTTGAGATAGGCTGTTATAAATTATCTGGATTTTCATAGCAAAGAAGAAATATTAAGGCTTAAGCTCATTGGCTAATATTTCATTAAAAATGCATACAAGGAAAAAAGAAAAGAAGACATGATTAACACTCAATGGTTTTAAGTTAAAAGAAATGAGGGCTAAGTTCAAACTATAGGAGATATTTTCAGTATCTTACCTTAACTTTGACATAATCATTCTGCTATATTGCTTTAACTGATCAAAATCCATTTATATTTTAAATAGTCAGTTCAGAAATCCTTCAGTGTTAATGCCCTCTGGCAGCCATTTGCAATCAATGACTGGCAGGATTGGTTCATATGAGCTTGGGGTAACTTTTACCTTACTTGCCATGTTTGAGGTTATCTATGATCCCAGAATTTCCCTACAGAAATATAAGCTTCCTTGATAATGCCCCCATTATGGTCTGACTGTATTTCTCCTGAATTCACACAATGGAATATGAAGTCACAAGTCAGTGGTACTAGGAATTTGAACACTTTACATGTGCTTATGCCATGAAAATCTTATGATCGAAATTAGTACTCTTATAAAAGATGCTAGAATGGTAGAATGTTCTATCAGTCATGAGAAGATAACAGTTCAAAGAAACCAGTCTGCAAACCAGTAAATTGGTTCTCACCACACACCAAACTTGACAGCACCTTAATTTTGTACTCACCAGTCCCCAGAACACAGAGAAACTAACTTCTATTGCTCATAAACTATTCAGTTTGCATTATTTTGCTCTGGTAATCCCAACAGACTATAGAATCTTTCGGTCACCTTCCTTCTCATGCCCTGGACAACATCATCTGGAACCAGCATGTACTCCCACTCCCACTCAAAACCATGTCTTAGAGCCTGCTGTTGGGTTGTAAAACAGAGGCAACTTAATTCAATCCCTGTAATTGTAAAGACTGTATTTATTTAATCTTTTTCTGTTGGCTCTATAAAAATACATGTACTTCTATCTAATGAGGGAGAAGCTAATCATATCAAATTTACCTTCATCCACTCTAATATTTAAAGAAAAAATTTATTCTATACTTTAGTTATTTCAGAGACAGTTGGCAATGCAATTAAATATTCTTAATATAAATGTTCTTAAATAGAATTCATTTTAAAGCTTATATGAACTCACTGGAAAAATTTAAAGCAATAGCTAACTATATCATCCAGTAGATTCTGGGCATTTGTGCAAGAAAAATTAAAATGTATTGGAATTATGTTTTCATTCCACACAGATACCTCAAGTGAAAGAAAATATGTCTCCTACATTTTCCATGCAGTGTGACATATGGTTCTAATTTACAGTCTTGTGTAATGAAGACCCGATTCAATATTTCCTTATTCTTCTACCTGATAATCTTCTATTGCTAGAAGTATTACTTTTCAAGAGAAAAATGTCTTGTGGAAAATTTATACATTACTCATAAACTAGGAACTAACATTTTTCCTGGAATATATCTTGTGAAAATATATAGAGGTTTTCCTTCCATCTTTGAATTTTTAATTATCTTTGGGAGAAAGAGGGAGGAAATGAGAGAAGAGGAGGGAGGGACCCCCTTGGGATGTAAGGTAAATAAACTGAAATAAAATAAAAATTTTAAAAACATGTCTGATGCTTCTCACATGGTATTTACCCAGATAAATTCCATACATGAAGAACCTAACTTAAAATACTGGAAAGAACAGAAAAAGCATGTAGCCGATGTGCAGCTTGGTCACTATGTGGGCCCCTAACAATGGGCTGTCTCTGACTCTGTGGCCTGCCTCTGGATCCCTCTCTCCTTGCTAGGCTGCCTTGTCTGGCCGCAGTGGGAGAGGATGGGCTTAGTCCTGCTGAGACTTGAGGTGTCAGGGTGGGCTAGTACCTGTTAGGTGGCTCCTTTTCTCTGAGAAGGAGTGAGGGAAATGGGGGAGAGGGTGTGAGAGTAGTACTGGAAGGAGAGGAGAGAGGGGCCTGGGATCAGGCTGTAAAGTAACTAATTAAATAAATAAATAGATACATAGATAAATAAATAAATGAGAAAAATATAAATAAATAAAATATATGTTAAACTGCTTAAATATTCTTTCTGAAAATAGTGACAGCAGGTTTGGTGAATTCATTCATTTATTTGTTCATTTGTTCATTTGTTCATTTGGTTGTTTGGTTGGTTGTTTGGTTGGTTGGTTGGTTGGTTGGTTGGTTGGTTGGTTGGTTGGTTGATTGGTTGGTTGGTTGGTTTTCTAGCCATGCCTATCCTGGAACTTGCTTTGTAGGTGAAGCTGGCCTCAAACCCAGATATCTGCCTGCCTCTGTCTCCCAAATGCTGGAATTATAGACACGCACCACTACTGTCTGGCTGGTTTAGCTAATTCTTACAGTCAAAACTAGTTTGTATATAAAATTTTAAAGTCTTACATATTCAATTAATGATAATATATTATTTTACCTCTTTTAAGTTATGATGCAGAGTAATGGTTGCATTAGGCATTTTCAGATATTCATGTCATTACATTGTTTTGTTCTTGTTCCTCATCCCTCTACCAGTGCTATACTGTCTGCATCTTACTGCTCTCCTTCCTTTTCCAAAAATAGACTCCTTTCTACCTTCACAGTACATGTATTTCATTACTCTTGTCTTTTTTGTTTTTTCTATCTAACTTCCCTCAAAATGTCTTTCTCTTTTTCTCCCGGTCCCCTTTCTACATGCATATACCCAGGCATGGTATAGCTGTGTCATACGGTTGTTCTATTTTAATTTTTTCTATTATTCCATTTATTTAGTGTTTGCATGTATGTGTGCGTGTATGTCACATGTATGGAAAATAGAGGAACAGTGGTGAAAATTGATTATTTCCTTCTACCATGTGGGCCCAGGGGGTGAACTCAGGTCATCAGGCTTACTTGATGACCTTTACCTACTGAGTCATCTCACTGACAAGTCCCCTTCATTTCATAGATTTATGTGTTACTGATGCTTTTTAAACAAATCTATAAAAAAATAGAAAATCATAATTTTCTGCTGCATTCTCATCCCTTTCTGTAATTCTAATTACATATGTGTTACATGATGCTGTTTAGATTTGTCAACTTGACACAAGCTGCAATTGCCATACCTGTGGAGCTCAGCCCACTGTGGGCAGTACCAGCCCTATGCAAGCAGTCCTGAGTTGTATAAGAAAGCAAGCTAGCAAAGCTATGGAGAACAAGCCAGTAGGCACTGTTTCTCCCTGGTCTCTGCCTCCAGGTTCCTGCCTTGAGCGCCTGCCCTGACTTCTTCAGTGATTATGACCTGGGAACTGTGAAGTGAAATAAACATTTTCCACCCTTAAGATGGTCTTGGTTAGTTTTTTTTATTGCAGCAGAAGAGAAACAAAATAGACACATGTTACATATGTTCTTTCACTTACCTAGTTATTCTATGTTACATATCAGACATTACAGATTACATATTGTTTAAAAAAGTATAATGGTTGACAAATCACTCTATAGTAATGAAATGGATCTAAAAACCTTTGCTAGAACAAAATTTTAAGAATTCAAGTTAATTATTTAAACACTGAGATATTTCTTTCTATAACATGTTTTCCAATTAGTTTAAAAACACTCTGCTCATACAAATAATTAAAATTTCTATTAGTAAAATAGTTAAGACCATTCTTTGTTTCATGAGGTCTTGTCTCAACAAAAGAAAGGGAAAAAAATAACATTACCTTGAGTAAACTTTTTTCAAATTTCTCCATGTCATCCTGTTAATATTATTATTTTGAGACTAACTTATAAGGTGCAGCTCATAGAAGTTGAAAAGTATTATAATATCCTAACTACCTGCTCCATACATGTGAGCAATAGAGCTAATTTTATTCCTAATACTTTCACTTTTATGTACTATACACAAGACTAAACCAAGTTCCTTTTAATTTATAGTCCAGAAAAATATTTTCTCTGTTGACATTCTTATCTCTCCTCATTTATGAATAGATTTCTAAGTGAATCTCTTTTCTTTCTTTTCTGTTGCTGTATATTTATAGTACAACATCTCATTACGAAATTCTCATCCATATATATCATGTAGTTCGATTATATTGACCCCACATACTCTACTTTCTCTTGCCTCTCTTCTGGTCTCCTTCAATTTTTCTAACGTTCTACCTCCTATATTCACATCTTCATATTTTACCTAGAGTTGCCTGTCTCTCATAGAATGGATCTCAGATTGGGCCAGTTATTGGTCGGCCACGCCCTCAATTCCTGCTCCATCTTTATCTTTGTGCATCTGGTAGGCAGGACAAATTTAAAGTCAAAGCTTTTGGGGATGGGTTGGCATCCCAGTCCCTCCATTGGAAGTCTTAACCTGATTGCAGGAGGTGGCCATTTCAGGCTCCATATCCCCTGTTGCTGGGAGTCTTAGCTAGGGTCACCCTTATAAATTCCTGGGATTTTCTCTTGTCTTAGGTTTCTGGCTCTTTCTAGAGTGCCCCCCACATACCAACTTTGATTCTCTCTCCCTCAGTTCACCCCACACTTGATTCCTCCTGTTCCCCTTCCCAGTCCCTCCCCCATCCAGTTCCCTCTCTCCATCCACCTCCAATGTATATTCTATTGTCCTTCCTGAGTGATATGCAAGGATCCTCCCTCGGACCCTCCTTGTTGCTTAGCTTCTTTAGGGCTGTGGATTATAGCATGGTTATTCTGTACCTTATGGCTATTGTCCACTTATGAGTGAGTACATACCATGTGTGTCTTTCTGGGTCTGGGTTACATCACTCAGGATGACATTTTCTAGTTCCCATCACTTGTTTGCAAATTTCATGGTATCCTTGTTTTTAATGGCTGAGTAGTATTCCATTGTATAAATGTACCACTGTTTTTTAACCCATTCCTTGGTTGAGGAACATCTAGGTTGTTTTCAGTTTCTGGCTATTGTGAATAAAGCCTGTATGTGCCTCAAATCAAGGGTAGTCCTTCAGGAGCATCATCCCTATGGAGAATTTACTCTTCTTCCCCCAGTAGCCATTGATTTCCAATAGCTTCTGAGACAGGGGATTTATGAGACCCTCCCCTGTTTGTAGGAAGACTTTATTTCTGTCTTGCTCTCGCTCAGGATTCCTGTATGCAGTTACAGCTGCTATGAGTTCCTATGTGTAGTAGCTCTGCCATGTTCAGACAATACTGTTTCACTGCAGATATCTACTGCTCCTGGCTCTTACACTCATTCTAACTCCCCTTCCTTGATGAACCCTGAGTTTAAGGGGAAACGGGAATAGATTTCCCCTTTAAGGTTGAATTATTTATCCTTTTCATGTTTGCTTGTTCTGGTTCTCTGTATTAATCACCATCTACAACAAAGAGAAGCTTTACTGATGATGATTGAGAGATACTAATCTATAGATATAAAGATAATAACTTAGGGGTAGTTTATTACTTTGATCTCTTGCCAGAACAACAGTATTAGGTTTTCTCCTGGAGCCTATGTCCTAGCCAGCCATGTGGCTTTTGGCCCAGTTATGATACCAGGCATGAGTTCTAGCTTGTGAGGTAGGGTTTAAATTCTCTCCAGAAATGGATGAGTTAGTTCTAGACCATTCATACCAGTATTGTGCCAGTGAGCATATCTTGCCAGAAAAGTTGTTATTATCCTGGCAATGTTCACAGCTGGATAAAACTGTTGATATATTTTTCTCCCCAAGTAGCACTCATACACTCTACGAATACTATGAAAATAAGCCAGTAGGAATGAAGCTTTCAGGCCTGCACCAGCTTAATTTCTTTATATCCTATGACTCAGGTATGTGGTGCCTTCAGCAACAGGTTCCTACCACCAAGTTTAGGGGCTAGAGGCTGCTGGTAAAGAACAATGTCAACATCCTGAAATGCTTGTAGGGAGTCCATGGTACTCCACAAACAATTTGAAAAAAGGTACTACGCATTTTATTAGATAGCTGATGGTGTTATGCTTCTGTTCCATTAAATCCCATATAAAGATACATACATACACATACATACACATATGTATACTTTATGAAGCCTCTACACTAACAGATTTCCATATGGCATTTTCAAAATGCTTGTGTTAAAGTCTCCCCATACTCTCCCCTGGGCCCTGCCTGCCCACTCCCACCCTATTTAACCTTTTCTGTTCAATAATTCTGTCTCTTCCCTCATGCCACCTGAATTCTTTTCTTGTTTCCTGGCTTCTGTAGGTATTCCAGTTTAAACACACACGTTACACAGGGAAAGCTAGCAGCCACATTTAGAAAGAACTTGTGGCACTTGTCATTTGAGCCTGGGTCAGTTCACTCAGAACTGTTTTCAGGGACAAGCATTTATCTGAAATTTTCATAATTTTGTTTTTTATATCTAACAATGTCCCCTTATTTACATAATGATACATCATATTTTCATTATACAGTTACCAGTTAGTGAGCATACAGCCGCTTCCACTTTCTGGCTGTTACGATAACACAGCAATGAACATAGATGAGTATATGTCTCTGTGGTGAGGTGTAGAATCCTCTGGGAATATCCCCAGAAGTGGTAGAACTGGTTCATATGATGGACATATTTTTTAGCTTTGTCAGGGGGTCTCCACCCTGATTTCCATCATAACTGCATAAGTAGGTTCTTCCACCAACAAAGAAAATGTATTCCCTTTTTCCCACAGCCTTGCCAGCATTTGTTTTTATTGAATAACTCTTAAAAAGCTATTCAATATATCACAACACCCACTTGAAATTATTTTTCTTGAAAAGTAATACCATTATATTAAAAATGGAATTTATTTTACACATAGAAGTAAAAAAAAAAAGAAAAGAAACAACCTTGAAAAATGAAATGATCATTTAATTGAACCAATTTCTCATTAATCTTAATATTTTTCATAATAAAACCTAAATTTTTTATAAGCTTGTGATCAGCTTTCTCCCACGCAGAGAACATATATTATCTTAAATATTGTTGGCAACCTGGCAACGGGACATTAGGGTTCATGGGCTGGGGCAGCGTCCACTGACATGACTACAGAAATAATCAGACTGAGAGTACATGACATGGGAGAGCCCGCCCAGAGACGAGCAACCAATGGCAGGCTCGGAGATGGCTGGAGGAACCTGATTGGTTGTCCAAAGCTATATAACTTGCTCTCTCTTCAGGAATAAACCAGTCTGCATCCACTAGCCCTCGGATACCCGACTCCCAGTGTCTGTGACTCTGCACCCTCAGCCTGGACCCCCTGTCCTCACCCACGGACTGGACTTTTGAGAGGAAGACCAACAAAATATGTCCTTTTTACCCTTGATAATCTGTTTTTGGATGTACTTCAGAGTGAGACAGAATTATGCTGTTGGTCAGGAACTTTATCAAGCCTGTATTTTTTAGTTTGTATTATAAGATGAGGTTCGTTTCTCATATTTATTCCTATAAGGAAGAGTTGTTTCCAGAAAAGAATTTTTCAGTATGCTCTGATAGAAGATAATTTTGTAGTGCCAATTATGTGAAAACAACTTCTGAATCATGTGGGAAATATTTGTCCTTTGAGCATAAAATGAGAATTTCTTTAGCAATAATAAAAAAAAAAATGCTATTGCTTAAAAGCAGGTGTCTGCTGCTCCCTGAAAAGTTCCAGCTTCTCAGAGAACAGATGTTTTATCATCTGCACCCTTTGGCTCCACTATGCAAACTACATCTCTAAGATATGACATGTCTATTTCAAACTGATTCACAGGGATTCACCTTTGCACTCACAAAACTCACAACTTATTTCTTTTTTTTTTAATTTTATTTTATTTTATTATTTTTTTGAATTTTATTTTTTTCTTATCAGTTACATTTCATTAACTCTGTATCCCAGCCATGTCCCGATCCCTCATTCCCTCCCAGTCCCTCCCTCCCTCCCTCATCTCCACCATGCCCCTTGCCAAGTCCACTGATAGGGGGGACCTCCTCCCCATTCATCTGATCCTGTTTTATCAGGTATCTTCAGGACTGACTGCAAAGCTCTCCTCTGTGGCCTAACAGGACTGCTCCTCCCTTGGGGGGTGGGGAGGCCAAAGAGTCAGTCATTGAGTTCCTGTTAGAAATAGTCCTTGTTCCCCTCACTATGGGAAGCCAATTGGTTACTGAGCTACCACAGGCTACATCTGAGCAGATGTTCTAGGTTACATTCATACATGGTCCTTGGTTGCATGTCAGTCTCAGAAAAGACCCTGTGTCCAGATATATTTGGTCCTTATGGAGCTCCTATCCTTTCCTCATCAGACTAACTCCCCTTCTTTCTTATGTTTCCCTGTACTCTGCCAAAGGTTTGGTCATGAGTCTTTGCTTTGAAAACACTGCTAGTTAGAGTCTTTCAAATGCGCTCAGTAGACTCCTGTCATATGTTCAATGCGCATCCCATCTGTCTTTCTAAACGAGGATTGATAATCTTACCCCATGTCCGCTCTCTTGATTATCATTTTTAGGTGTATAGATTTCATTATGTTTATCATATCTTATAGGTCTATATAAGTGAGTATATACCGTGTTTGTCTTTCTCCTTCTGGGATATTTCACTCAGGATGATCTTTTCTAGATCCCACCATTTGCCTGCAAATTTCATGATTTCCTCCTTTTTGATTGCTGAGTAGTATTCCATTGTGTAAAAATACCACAATTTCTGTACCCATTCCTCCGTTGATGGACATCTGGGTTGTTTCCAGGTTCTGGCTATTACAAATAAAGCTGCTATAAACATGGTTGAACAAATATCTCTTTTGTGTACTTGAGCAAACTTTGGGTATATACCTAGCAGTGGTATAGCTGGGTCTTGAGGAAGCACTATTCCTAATTGTCTTAGAAAGCACCAGATAGATTTCCAGAGTGGTTGTACCAGTTTACATTCCCACCAGCAGTGGAGGAGGGTTCCCCTTTCTCCACAACCTCTCCAGCATGTGTTGTCCCTTGAGTTTTTCATTTTGGCCATTCTGATGGGTGTAAGGTGATATCTCAGGGTCGTTTTGATTTGCATTTCCCTGATGGCTAATGAGGATGAGCATTTCTTTAAGTGTTTCTCTGCCATTCGATATTCCTCTGTCCAGAATTCTCTGTTTAGCTCTGTTCCCCATTTTTTTAATTGGATTACTTGGTTTGCTGCTTTTCAGCTTCTTTAGTTCTTTGTATATACTCGATATTAGTCCTCTGTCAGATAAAGGGTTAGTGAAGATTCTTTCCCAATCTGTAGGTAGTCGTTTTGTTTTGATGACAGTGTCCTTTGCTTTACAGAAGCTTTTCAGTTTCATGAGGTCCCATTTATTGATTGTTGCTCTTAGAGCCTGTGCTGTTGGTGTTCTGTTCAGAAAGTTGTCTCCTGTGCCAATGAGTTCTAGGCTGTTCCCCACTTTTTCTTCTAACAGATTTAGAGTATATGGTTTTATGTTGAGGTCTTTGATCCACTTGGACTTTAGTTTTGTGCAGGGTGATAAATATAGATCTATTTTCATTTTTCTGCATGTGGACATCCAGTTGGACCAGCACCATTTGTTGAAGATGCTGTCTTTTTTCCATTGAATGGTTTTGGCTTCTTTGTCAAAAATCGAGTATTCATAGGTGTGTAAGTTTATTTCTGGGTCTTCTATGTGGTTCCGTTTATACTTCTTTCTGTTTTTATGCCAATACCATGCAGTTTTTATTACTATTGCTCTGTAGTACAACTTGAGATCGGGGATGGAGATACCTCCAGACGATCTGTTGTTGTACAGGATTGTTTTGGAGATTTTGGGTTTTTTGTTTCTCCATATGAAGCTGAGAATCTTTTTTTCAAGGTCTGTAAAGAATTGAGCACAACTTATTTCTTAAAGAAAAAAAAAACAAGATATCTTTCAAATAATGTGATGTGCTTGTGTACAAATCTAACTCCATATAAAACCGCACCCACAAAAGTAATGCTCTTCCTGTCACTGACTATAAAGGAATATTCAGTCTTGAAATTATTACTTTTTACAGAAGCTGAAGTTGAGATGGATCCTCAATACTTGTTTCTCTGTTATTTCTCTAGTCCATTTGACAAACCAATAGAAGACACTCTCTCAATGTCTTCCAAGCTCATCTATACTGAACAATTGTCTTCACTTGGATTAGAATCTACTTACTGAGACTCCCAATGTGAACTGAAGACTGGCAGCTCTCTAGGACATCCCTGGGAATCCAGCACCAGATTGGGACTCCTGAGACATCCAGTCTCATGGATTGAATACTGTACCCTAGGCCTTTCCATCATGAGATAGCCATTGTTAGACTACTTGGACTACAGCCTAATGAAGCTGTCCTAATGAATATCTGTTTACTATATAGATGTATATTAATTCATTTAACCAGTTCTGTTCCTTAGAGAGCCTTGAATAATACAGTGTAGTTCTCTTCAGAGTGATAGACAGATAGACAGACAGACAGACAGACAGATAGATAGATGATAGATTAAAATGTTTAGGCAACAAGTACAAAAAGATGGAGTAACACAAAAGGAAAGTGGAAACAATATGCTTCCGCTTTAGTCTTGGGGGAAGAACTCCAAAGTCTAAGGTGACAACACTTGTCAGGCAATACACAGATACCAGAGAGCAAATGGAGGGGCACACCAGTTATTATGGATACATCTGAGAAGCATCAAATGGTGGGGTGAATAGGAGGCCAGAGTGGTTCCAGAACAGACAAAGTGGTGTTCACAATTGAAGCAGGCATAGCCTTGTGTCAGACATTTTGAAGCTTTTATTTAGCTACTTTCATAGTGAATAAAAGTGTGGCTTTGAGAGAGTTGGGTATTCTCCCTAAATACTTTCTTCACCTCAGGAATATAGGTATGTGTTTACCTCTTCAAATTTTTTTTGAGAAAATAAAAATATAAGAGCATTTACCTCAGAGTCTAATATATTACATGTTAGTGCTGGCTAGTTTTAAGTCAACTTGACACAAACTACAGTCATCTCAGATGATAAAACCTCAATTGAAAAACTGTCTCTAGGTAACTGGGCTGTAAGCAGTCAGGCCTGTAGTGATTGATGGGGAGACGCAATCCATTGTGGGTAATGCTGTCCCTGAGATGGTGATCTGGGTTCTGTCAGAAAGTAGACCAAGCCATGAGGAGCAAGCCAGTAAGCAGCTCCTCCATAGCCTCTGCATCAGGTCCTACCTCCGGGTTCTTGCTTGTTTGAGTTCCGGCCTTGACTTTCCTCAATGCGCAGTGACTATATGTAAGCCAAATAGACCCTTTCCTCCTCAAATTGCTTTGGTCATGGGGATGCAGCAACAAAAACTCTAACTAAAACAATGTCCATCAAAATAATTAGAAAATATAAATGTCTTCTTACCTACTGTAATAATAGACCTTTCAATATTCTATGTATTTCACTGAACCAACCAAAACCTCTTACAACTACCTATTATCTCTTATCACGACATATTTGAAGAAAGAGAATCTTTATAATTTTATGTTAGAAAACATAAAGAATTGCTTCTTTTCTTAAAACAATGATCCTTTTATTGTTTTTTTTTTCTTAAATGCAGTGAGTCATACAAAACAAAAAAAGACTTTGGTTCTGAATAGTACACACCACACATTTATTGAAAACTGCCATTGACCATCAGTTGATAGTAGCTCAACAACACCACAGTCTGGCCTTACTGAATGAATGACACAGAAACAGATATTTCATGGAAAGTCCATATATTCATCAAGGTACAGGTGTAAAATGCCAGTAACACAGAATAAACCACAAAATCAGATCAGTTTCATAAAATATTTTAGATATTCATCTATCTCTCTTGTATAACCCCCCTTTATTAGATGGATAAATAGGGCCTAAGAAGACTTGGAGAAAGAGTTTTTTCTGGAAGAGGAACTTTGTGCTGACATTGGCCTAATGTGAATCACAGGAACACAGAGATCATAATATAGTTTTCCATGAATCACAGAGCACATGTTGCAGTGTGCCCAAAATAATATAATGTTATCAGTAACTGTGGGGACTGTTTTCTTTTAATAAACTTAGCTCTTACATTTTCTAATCAGATAACTTTATGATGAATGCGCAATTTTTTCTGTAGGTTTCCTGAAAACCTGCTTTGGTATTCTTATTGATTGCTATTATCCAAAATAGTGTATTTTTCAGAAGTATATGCTAATATGTTAGTTCCCAGTAATTTCCTCATGATTTATAAAATTCAATAATGTATTCTTTCACCATAAAATTTGTCAAATATTGTATACCTAGAGGCAGAGAATATGAATTCTCTACACGAGAGTGATTATTGTGGTATTTTGGAGTAATAAGCAAATCATGATGGTGTAAACTCTGAGCTTACAAAGTTAGCACCTGAAACTGTGTTTGAACATTTGTGACTTCTCCAGAACTCATGTTGAAATTACATCCCTATGCATATACTATGAGGTGAGGCATTTAGTAGTTTGTTAAGTCATGGAAGAATCCTACATTGTAAATAAAACTTAAAATCTTTATTTTTTAATAGCTTCACCCATTGTCAGATTCTTTTGCCCTTCTATCACATAAGAAATCAAGAACAAGGCAGCATCTTGGAAGCACACAGCCTCCTCACCACACAAAACAGTCAGTGCCTTGACCTATTCTGCTTTCTAAGTCTGCAAATATCCATTTCTAATGTTTACAAATTATTATCCAGTGAGTATAATCTTTATAGTCTTTATAATCTTTATAATTATAATCTTCATAATCTTTATGCAAGAAGGCAGCTGCTTTACTAATTCCTATCACTAGCATCCAGTCTACATTGAATCCCTAAAAGGTTGTTATTCCCTAAGAAGATCACTTGGCCCACCTAGTAACAAATTTGTTGTATTAGGTAGCTTCCATTCTGAAGAGGGGAGATATCTCCTCAATGAAAACAGGATGCAGAGCCAGGCCTGGTGGTTCAGATATCTCAGCTACTCAGGCACTGTGTTCTGGTCACGGGTCTGTTGTTGTGAAGAGACACCGTGGCCAGTGCAACTTTTACAAGAGTGAGCATTTAACTGGGGGCTTGCTTACAGTTTCAGAGGTTTAGCCAGTATCATCACGACAGGGACTGTGGCAACTTGTAGACAGGCGTGGTGCTAGAGGAGTAGTTGAGAACTACATCCTGATCCAGAGACACAGAAAAAGAGAGAAAGACAGGCAGAAAGAGACATAGAGAAAGAGACAGAGAGAGGGAGAGACTGAGAGAAACTCGCATCGGCTTTTGAAACCTCAAATCCAGTGGCATACTTCTTCTGACAAGACCACAATTCCTAATCTTCTCAAACAGTTCCAAACAAACTATGTATAATTATGTAATTTGAAGCTTTCAGAAAACCCAAACTAGTAAGATTCCTGCAAAAGCCTGTTTGTAAATTTAAATGTGTTTAGCATAGAAACCATGTTATAAATGGTGATAAAAATATGTATCTCCCAACTGATTCGTGTACAATGCCACTCTTGACCCTGAGGCTTAGAGATCATTGTGGAAAGTTGTAAGAGACAGAGGAACACAAAGTTTGCTGTAAGAACCTGTCTCCTAGTAATGCCAAAAGCCACACCCATAAAGTCTTGCCAACATGTCTGTCCGAACATGAGCTGAACAAGGAAGACAACAATAGACATGCTGAAGTGGATGGAGTAAAGGCCATGAACACTGCACCAAGAACCAACAAGCAACTAAGGAATGCTGAGAGCAAGAGAAATGGTCTTTCCCATAGAAGAGCCCACCAATTGGTTATCCAATACAAAATGGTCAGCCCTGAAAACATTCACATACAAATAACTTTATACACACTGAGTAGGTTGTACTTAGGTATTTAGAAATAGAAAAATTTTCTGAAGCAGCCATGAATTTGAAAGAGAGCAAAAGAGTAGATGGCAGGATTTAGAGGGGGTAAAGTGAAGGGGGAAATGATCTAATTATATTAGAATCTCAAGAAAAATATAAATTATTTTTTAAATATAGATTAAACCCCCAAAATTTAGTACTCAGTATACAGTTGAAGTAACACATAATGTCAAAGAAATATGGAGTAAAACTAGTTATTATGATGAAAATTGTTTTGAAAAAGATATAAATATAAAAATGAATTTAGAATTTAGTTTTGATTTGTAGGTGAATTGAAAGAACACAGTTCCTTTCTTTCCTTTCAAGAGGAAAATATTAGAAAAAAATTTAAAGATACTCTGAAAAAGACAAAGGGGCTATTGTAGGGGTTATTGTATTTCTCACCCTCAAATGTCCTTAGATATATATAGAGAAGTTTTAAAATATGATTTTTACTTCAAACATGCTTTCTTATTCTCTACATACCACTATTTTTGTATCATTTTTACATGATCATCAGAAGAGAAGACAGAGGAGAAGATGGAGAGAAGGGGGAAAGGATAGAAAGTAGGGAAACAGTAACAGAAACGATATGGTTTGAAGAAAGGAAGAAGATTTTTTTCAGATAACTAATGATGAGCCAGAAAAGCAGTGAGAAGAGAATAGTTAAAGATGTATATGGAAAATGGTAGTCTAAAAGGGAACTAAAACACAGAATTAAAGTTTGTCAGAAAAATGAAACTGTAATGATGAGGGAGGAGACTCCCTACAGTGCACCGCAGATGGCTGAAGCCCATAGAAACAGCTTGCACAAGACCAAGAGCAACCTCGGGGCCTTAGAAGCCCCTGACCTTTCCTGGCACATAATGGATCCCTCAGGTGCCTGCAACTACATATTATATGATCCCAAAATGTGACATGAATGAAAGATTTAAACATTCCCTAGTTATTAATTAAACAAATGTGATTTACTTCATTACTCGTTGTTACAGGACATACTGAGAACGCCTAATGAAGGCTGTGGTTCTGGATGCCTATGGAAGTGTGAACAATGATCTCATGGCCAAGGCACCTCAACCACGGGGTGTCATGTTTCCTTGACCATGACTAAGTATCTGAGACCAACTTATAAGGAGGGAAGGTTTATTTTGCCTCATGATTCAGAAGGTTAAGTCCATGGTGCAAAGAAACTTGTATTGGCCAGATGTGACTGAGTCAGAGGCCTACTGTTGATTACACTCACCCTCTCTAGTTTTTTCTGAACTCTGGCTAACTGGTTTAACTCCACTGTTCTGGTCCACACTGCTTTCCAAGCTGACTGATTTAAACTGGCTTCTCTCACTTCTTACTGAATTTCTCTGCTTGACCTCAAATTAACTCTGGCAATCTGTTCTAATCTCCTTCTCATTCTCTGGCTCACTCTGTCTTCACCCACAACCTGTCTTTGTAAAACTGTCCTGGTAAAACTGCCTCCTTTCTCTCTCTTTCTTGCTGCTCATTTAAGTCACCTCTCTTTCCTGTGCTGTTCTCATGAGAGCTGAGTGTATCCTATCTCTGACTCATTCTGCCAAATCTTTCTCTGATTTGTCACTTTGTCTGCCCCCAATTAGACATCATTTTCAAATATTGCTGCTTTCTTCTATAAACTAACTTTACCTTCATTTGGGATGTGCATTGGACATAGGAGAAAACAAGTAACAGGACAGGAGCCTACTGCAGAGGGCCCCTCTACTCTACTTAGCAGTGTATCAAAGCAGACACTAAGACTCATAACCAAACCTTGGCAGAGTGCAGGGAATCATATGAAAGAAGGGGGAGTTAGTATGACATGGAAAGGATAGGAGCTCCACAAGGACCAAATATATCTGGGCACAGGGGTCTTTCCTGAGTCTGATACTCCACCAATGACCATGTATGGATATAACCTAGAACCTTTGCTCGGATGAAGCCTGTGGTAGCTCAGTATCCAAGTGGGTTTCCTAGTAAGAAGAACAGGAATTATTTCTGACATGAACTCAATGGCAGGTTCTTTGACCTCTCTTCACCCCTCCTAAGGGAGGAGCAGCCCTGCTAGGCCACAGAAGAGGACTTTGCAGCCAGGCCTGAAGATACCTGATAAGTTAGGGTCAGATGAAAGGGGAAGAGGTCCTCCCCTATCAGTGGACTTGGAAAAGGGCAGGGAGGAGATGAGGGAAGGAGGGTGGGATTGGAAGGGAATGAGGGAGCGGGATACAGCAGGGATACAAAGTTTATAAACTGTAACTAATATTAAAAAATAAAATAAAATTTTAAAAAAGATGTGTCTCTATTCCAGCAATAGGAAATAAAGATGTGTACTAAGGGCATGTCTGTATTCCAGCCAGATCACCCAGACCTAGAAGGTCTTTGGATGTGATCCCTTGCAAGAGCAGACATGTTTCTGGATTAAAATCCCTTTATACATGGTCAGCTAACTGCTGCTCTGTGGTGAAGCAGGCCAAACCTAGCAAGGGGCACCTGGCCAAGCAAAACGGCTCTCCCCATAGTGGCTGAGAAGCAAAGAGAGGAGGCACATTCCAATAGGGGACACTCCCAATGACCTAACTTCCTCTAAAGGATGTGTTGTCCCCAACATTACAGTCAGCTGTGGATCATGCCCTCCACACATAAGCTTTTGAGGGACATTTAATACACAAATAAGACTTTATAGCAGACTTTTGAGAGCACTAGTAACAATCAGTGTTTTAAAAACATTAACAAGAATGATATGGAGGAGCTAGAGAGATGGCTCAGAGGTTATGACTGGCTGTTCTAAAGATCCTGAGTTTAATTCCCAGCAACCACACAGTAGCTCATAACCATAGTAATGAAATCTGGTGCCCTCTTTTTGCCTGCAGGAATAAATGCAGGCAGAATACTGCATAAATAATAAATAAATCTTCTTTTAAAAAAAAGAACGATATGGAATAAGTAGCTTTCATGATAATGCCTTATAAATAATCATTTCAGTTGCATGATAAAAAATTGAAGACTTAGATTGCTTAAAGGTAGATAATTTCTGCAGAACTAAAAATTAAAACAAAATAAAAGGAAATTTTGTTATTATCTGATGATATACAAAACAATTTTCTGTTTAAGGTTAAATTAGTAACAAGATAAAGATATTATTATTATATTTGAAAGGAAAAATCTCCTGGGGAGATTAAAAAAAAACACACTGTTTGAAACACTACCAAGCCTTCATTTTCTACTGATTAAGGGCAATTCTAAGCATTTTCTTAAGTTTTTAATATATGAATTTTATTTGGGTGTAACACTAATGAGATTTTAAAAGATCTGGCAGACATAAATTAAAATTTCCATTCCTCATCATGTAAACAGAAGGCTTCCTCATCTATCTTCACCTGATAGGACAGGTCTTTTGAAAACTCAGAGGGCTAAGAGGTAGTTTAGGAACTCTTGCAATGTGTCAAAGATCTAGCGACAGCCACCTGCCTGTAAGCAGCTACTCACGCAATACTCTTTCTGTTAGAGCTTCAAAATATACTGTCAGGAGACTGAATGGAGTTCATGCTGAATCAATTTAGAGCTCCAAATAGTCACAGCAAGAAAAATGTTAATTTTTTCCAAACCAGTGTATCTTTACAAGCTATTTATAATACCTTTACTATGATTCAAAGTGTTGGAATTTAGCAGAATGATCACCCTCTGAAAAACAGGCTGACTATGCAGACAGAAACCAGCGTCTGTGTGAAGATGTAGCCTCGTTCTTTCTCTGTTTCATAGCAATGATTTTAACCAAGTTGCTAATGCCTCTTCCTGTAAAAGTAGTGTACTGTATTTGTATTAGAGATGGACACACACAAAAAAAAATAGCAGCGAACACCTTTGGATGCTTTAGTTGTTCACTTGCTATGTCAAGAAATTCACACCACTGGCTCCTATCTAACAATACCTCAGTGAATAAATTCCTTAACTGAACCTCTTATTTTATGCATAGATTCTTAAAATTGTTTTCGTGATGTTTATGCACAAAGCTGATGAAATGTGTTTTTAGCAAGTAAAGGTCAGTCCATGGACAACTAAGCCACATTGCTGTACTGAGGCTTTAACCATGGACACTAGCCCTTTAGTTCAGAAATTTTCACATGTAAATGAAGGTTTCATGGGTTTCATTGCTTTAACTCTGCGTGTGTGTGTCAGAGGACAACTTTGTAAAGTCAGTTCTCTCTTGTCACTCTTACATGTATTCCAGTAATGGCAACTGCGGAGCCATCTCGCCAGCCTCTTTACAGACCTCTTAACACCAAGGTTTAGAGAAAATCTGAGCTTGTGGATATGCCTGTTAGCACAACCATCTCTACATGGAAGTACATCACCTAGTCCCACAGAACAACCACCACTGCTCCAAACCTCCCCCACAAAATGTAAAAGCAAATTAAAGAAAAACAATAATTTTCACTGCTTGAGCCATAGAAACAATGTAATTAGACAACAGCACGTGCGCTTAAAAGTGTGCTTTGAAGTTCCAAAAAGAGAGAGAAAGAAAATAGGAATTATTTTAAATGTTAATGGCCAAGAATTTTTTAAAACATGACAAAAGCTCCTCAAACACAATGCAGAATAAAAGCTCAAGAAGCCTGTGACCGTCAAGCTGACAGAATTGCCCTCAGAGGAAGACACATTTATAGATCCTCTGGTTTCTAACTTCCAGCCTCAGATATATGAAAATATAAATTCTTATTGCTTAGCTCATTTCATGTTATAGCATTCCTAGACACAAACCCAATCTACTCTGATAAAGAAATGGAAATTGTAATTTTTATCTAGCACCCATTGATTATTGAAAATTGCTAACAAATTAAGAAGACAGGATATGATAAATCATATTTGCACAAAAAAATGGCCTGTGTAACTCATGTAATAAATTTAAGGTATAGAAAGAAAATTTTTAAAAACTAAACAATAAGACATCAAACACTCTAATCAATAAATGAGCCAATAAAATAAAGACCATTCTCAATAGAGTAAGTACAAATTGTCGATAAAAATTAGCCATACAACCATATATTACTCAGCTATATCACTCCTGGGTATTTATCCAAAGATCTGACTTAACATCATGGAGACATTTGCATGTCAATGTTATAGCAACATTATTTGCAAAGCCAAGTTACAGAACCAATGCTGGTCTGAGAACAGAGGAATGAATAAAAATACTGACATATACAATGGAACTTTTTACATCCATAATGAAGAGTGAAGATATGTCATATGCAGAAAAATGACAATGCAAGTAATCATATTAGAAAATGAGCAGGCCTCAGAAAAACAAGTAGCAGGTTTTCTTGCTTGTGATTCTCAGATTTTATTTTATTTTTTTTCATTGAATAACAGCTGTATTGGGCACCAAGTGAGTGCTGAGTGCATAAAAATGTGTTAAGGAGGTTAAACTTGCTTGAGAGACAGCATATTATTAACCATTAGTATACTATAATGTATTCCATAATTTCAGTTTAGAGAAGGACGCATACAACTTCGCCAGAGAGAGTCTTCACGTGTGTAAGCTGTCCTCACAGATTAGGAATGGTTGTATGGAACGTGAGTGTTACAAAGCAAAGGCAGTGCTTAAGGTCCATGGCCAGGAGCTGTGGAAGCCAGAGGGTGGTGGGTAAGAGAATTCTTCATCCATATGAGCTAATTCCATGCTCTGTCCTCCACAAACACCAGCTGGTGCCAATGCAAACCCTGAGTGAGCTGCGTCAACAGCGGACTTAGAGAGGGGCAGGAAGGAGGTGAGGGAGGGAGGGTGGGATTGGGAGGGAGGGAAGGAGGGGGCTACAGCTGGGATACAAAGTAAATAAACTGTAATTAATATAAAAATAATAAATTAATTAAAAAGCAGATTTTATTTTTTTAAAGGCACAAAAATCACACATCTATATGATGTGAAACCAAGAGAGTTGGCAGAGCAGAGGAGGGAGATTGGAAATAACAGGAGGAGAGATAAAAGCAGAAACTAGGAGAGAGGAGGGTAAGCACTGTGCACACTAAATGCTTGTAAAATGTTCTTATACAACCCTACATCACTTACAATTCATATAAAACAATGACAAAAAGTTAGAGAACAGATAGGAGTCCCTCAGACACCAGAAAAGTTGTGTACTATAAAATGAGAACCCCACATGATGGTGAAACACGGCAGCTGGGTCTCTAAACTGAGAGTGAAGATTTTACTTTGAAATCAAAATATTGGAGATTTTGTTACAAATATGAGATGACAAGTGTAAAAAAATTAACTCAGAAAAGGTTCCTTTTTAAAAACCCAAAACATGTACATTTAAACAATGTAATAAAGCCTTTGTGATGGCTGTTCTTGGCTGTCTTAATTACATCATCTAAAGTAGAAGACCTGCTTCTCATCCAGATCACTGAGGTGGGAAGATTACACCTGCAACCTAGGCCATGCCTTCTGTGGGCAGCGTGTGTGTGTGTGTGTGTGTGTGTGTGTGTGTGTGTGTGTGTGTGTGTAAAGGACTCGGAAGAAGGAAGCTTTTGCTCTTTGCCTGCTTGCTCTCACTCCTCCTAGCAACTCCACTCCTTTTGTCCCTGGCACGAGAACCCTGAGTCATAAATGCACCAATAGAAATAGCTTTGATAAGCTGGGCATGGTAGTGCACAACTTTAATCCCAGCCCTGGGGAGGTAGAGGCAGGCTGTGAGTTCAAGGCCAGCCTGGTCTACAAAGTGAGTCCCGGACAGCCAAAGCTACACAAAGAAACCCTGTCAAAAAAAAAAAAAAAAAGAAAGAAAAGAAATGATGTTGACTATATAAGTTATGTTTAGCAAAAATTGGATATATTTTTTCAAAAATGTAATTTTTGTTTAAAAAAATTTCATATCATATAATCTGATCATACTTTTTCTCTGCTTCAGTTCCTCCACAATCCTCCTCACCTCACCCTTAAAGAGGGAGAACTCTTTTAAAAAACAAAACAAGTACACGTATACACACACACACACACATACACACAAATAGAAACTAAAATAAACAAGGAAAAGACCAAAATAGAAAAAAAGCAAAGTGAGCCCAAAAAAATAAAGACACCTTTGAGCTAATTTTATACTGTTCAAACATTTGTGGGCATGAGGCCTATTCTCAAGTGTGTTTAGTATATACAGTGAGACTCCATTGGAGAAAACTGGTTTTGGGTTTTTTGTTGTTGTTGTTGTTGTTTTGTTTGTTTGTTTTTTGGTTTTGTTTTGTTTTGTTTTGTTTTTTGCAAGCTGTTGTCAATTGTAGAGAGCTTTTCAGTTGGAGGTGGAAGCCCATGGCCACTTTCCTCTCTCAGTGCTCAGGACTTCATACGGCTTGGAACATATGATTCTTGTGTACACTGCCACCATCTCTGTGAGTTCGTATGTATATCTAAATTCAGAAAGAATGATGGACCCAGAAAAGCCAAAACAAAATTAAAATAGAAGAAAAACCATCCATGCACCTGAGTTCAAAGATTATTTATTATTAACTTTCAGCACCTAAAATGTGATGTTGTGATAAAGGCAGAATGTGAAAAAGGCAGGAATACCTATAAAGAGAAAATTTTAAAGATATCAAAATAATCTATGCATCTAAAGTCGATTGTTTCTTTTGGGGAAAGTTGTCAAGATAATTAAATGGATGAAATAATATCTTAGTCAAAGACTTATGTTGTGGCTCCTGCCTGTCAAGCCTACCTGGGGCACAGCCAGCAGAGATGAGCTGCACTCTTCCCCTGACCCTCATCACCCACCTTCCCAAGAAGCCCTACAGAGCTCCAGAAACATCCAGCTTTGACCCCTGCACACAAGTCCCTGCCTGTCTGGTCGACCAGGGACACAGCCAGCAGAGGTGAGTTGTCCTCAGATCTCCATTGCCAGCCTTCCTGAGGAGTCCTGCAGGGCGCCAGAAACGTCCTGCTCAGTCTTTGTCCCCTGAGCTCCATTATCAGACCCACAGCTCTGCCTCCCTTCCTGGGTGGCTTGCAGGATTTCAGAAACATTCAGGTCAACCTTGGGTACAGACAGGAAAGGTGAGTACTATGCTGTTCCCCAAACTACATTGTCAGGCCCAAGGCTCTGCGCACATCTGCAAGGAGTCCTGCTGGCATCAGGAACAGCCAGCCAACACCAGGGACAACCAGATGATTAAATAAGAAGCCAAAATAAGAACAAAATAAGAGCCAAGACAATGTGGCACCACAAGAGGCCAGCTGTCCTACTACAGCAAGCCCTGTAACTCAGCCAAAGCCAAGAAGGTGGCTTTAATTCCAACCTTATAAAAATGATAAAGGCCTCTAAAGAGGAAATGAATAAATCCCTTAAAGAAATTAAGAAAGGCTGGAGAGATGGCCCAGAGGTTAAGAGCACTAAGCTCCTCTTCCCAGAGGTCCCGAGTTCAATTCCCAGCAACCACATGGTGGCTTACAACTATCTACAATGAGATCTGGTGCCACCTTCTGGCCTGCAGGTGTACATGCAGACAGAACATTGTATACATAGTAAATAGACAAAAGTTTCAAATTAAAAATATTATTTAAAAAAAAAAAGAAAAGAAATTCAGGAAAATACAATAAACTGGAAATGAATAAAACTGTCCTAGAGCTGAAAGTGGAAATAGAAGTAATTAAAGAAAAAAAAGAAAAAAGACAAGAAAAAAACAAAACACAAACTGAGGGAATCCTGGAGAGGGAAAACCTAACAGACACAATACAGGCACAAGCTTCACTAACAGAATACAAGAGATGGAAAAGACGATGTCATGCATTAACATACAATTGAAAAAACTGATACATTGTTCAAGAAAAATGTTAAATCTAAAAATTTTATGACACAAGACCATTATAATATATAATGATAATGGGGCAAGGGGGTACCATGGCAGGCCCATGCCAAGGTGTGACCCTGAGAAATTACCCCACGCAACAGATCTGGAATAAAGAGGTTTATTGTGGGAAGAGTGAGGAGGGCGTGGAGAAGGAGTAGAGCAGCAAGCGAGCCACGAACGCTGAGAGGAGGCAGAGAGGAAGAAAGGACACACAGAGAGAAACAGCAGGAACAGAAAGAGAGCTAGGGTGGCATGGTCCTTACATCCAGCACACACCCAGTGCACCTGAAGGCAGCAGGTGATGACATAAGCAGACGCTAGGTGCCTGAGGGCAGGCCTGCAGAATCACCCGATTGCTAACATTCCTCCCTTTTTTTAAATTAAAAGTGAGGAAACAGGCAGGAATGAGGACATTGTGTTCTTTGGACAATTAGCACCATCAGCTACCTGCTGACTGGGGGAAGTGTGATCTTTGGGGACTCTGAGAAAATATATATATAACATATATGTGTGTATGTATGTATGTATAAATGGCAGAAGTAGTTAGGGAGAAAAAAATTATGTGTACATTTGAAACTTTTTTTCTCGTTCAAATGATTTATTTTCTGTATAACAATAAAAATTTATAAGATCAAAGCAAAAAGCCAATATAGATTTAGTAGACTATTTAATGAAATCTTCTTTATGTGTTATGGCTTCCAGGTAGCTAATGTTCTTTTTTTTTAATTTTTTTATTTTTTATTTTTTTTTTAATTTTTATTTTTCTTTTTAGTTACAATTTGTTAACTCTGTGTCCCAGCTGTATCCCGCTCCCTCATTCCCTCCCCCTCCCCAACTCCCTCCCTGGTCTCATCCCTGCCCCTTTCCAAGTCCACTGATTGGGGAGAACCTCCTCCCTTTTCATTTGACCCTGTTTTATCAGGTATCTTCAAGGCTGGCTGCAAAATCCTCCTCTGTGGCCTAACAGGACTGCTCCTCCCCTGGGGGCGGGGGGAGGTCAAAGAGCCTGCCCTTGAGATCCTGCTAGAAATAGTCCTTGTTCCCCTTACTTTGGAAAACTACTTGGTTACTGAGCTACCACGGGCCACATCCGAGCAGAAGTTCTATGTTATATCCATAGATGGTCCTTGGTTGAGTGTCAGTCTCAGAAAAGACCCTGTGCCCGGATATATTTGGTACTTGTGGAGCTCCTATCCTTTCCATATCATACTAACTCCCCTACTTTCATATGATTCCCTGCACTCTGCCAGGTTTGGTTATGAGTCTTAGTGTCTGCTTTGAAACACTGCTAGGTAGAGTCTTTCAGATGCCTTTTGCGGTAGACTCCTGTCATACATTCAATGCACATCCCATTTGTCTTTCTAAATGAGGATTGATCATCTTCACCCATGTCCACTTTCTTGATTATCTTCTTTAGGTGTATAGATTTCATTATGTTTATCATATCTTGTAGGTCTATATAAGCGAGTATATACCAAGTTTGTCTTTCTCCTTCTGGGATACTTTCCTCTGGGATCCATTCCTCTGTTGATGGACATCTGGGTTGTTTCCAAGTTCTGGCTATTACAAATAAAACTGCTACAAACATGGTTGAACAAATGTCCTTTTTGTGTACTTGAGCAAATTTTGGGTATATACCTAGGAGTGGTATAGCTGGGTCTTGCGGTAGCACTACTCCTAATTGTCTGAGAAAGCATCAGATTGACTTCCAAAGTGGTTGTACCAGTTTACATTCCCACCAGCAATGGAGGAGGGTTCCTCTTTCACCACAACCTCTCCAGCATGTGTTGTCACTTGAGTTTTTCATCTTGGCCATTCTGATGGGTGTAAGGTGAAATCTCAGGGTTGTTTTGATTTGCATTTCCCTAATGGCTAATGAGGTTGAACATTTCTTTAAGTGTTTCTCTGCCATTTGATGTTCCTCTTTAGAGAATTCTCTGTTTAGCTCCGTTCCCCATTTTTTAATGGGATTGCTTGGTTTGTTGCTTTTCTGCTTCTTTAGTTCTTTATATATACTGGATATTAGCCCTCTGTCAGATAAAGGGTTGGTGAAGATTCTTTCCCAATCTGTAGACAGTCGTTTTGTTTTGATGACTGTGTCTTTTGCTTTACAGAAGCTTTTCAGTTTCATGAGGTCCCATTTATTGATTGTTGCTCTTAGAGCCTGTGCTATTGGTGTTCTGTTCAGAAAGTTGTCTCCTGTGCCAATGAGTTCTAGGCTGTTCCCCACTTTTTTTCCAACTGATTTAGAGTATCTGGTTTTATGTTGAGGTCCTTGATCCAATTTGACTTTAGTTTTGTGCAGGGTGATAAACATGGATCTATTTTCATTTTTCTGCATGTGGACATCCAGTTGGACCAGCACCATTTGTTGAAGATGCTGTCTTTTTTTCCTTTGAATGGATTTGGCTTCTTTGTCAAATACCGAGTATTCATAGGTGTGTGGGTTTATTTCTGGGTCTTCTATGTGGTTCCATTAATCCTCCTTTCTGTTTCTATGCCAATACCATGCAGTTTTTATTACTGTTGCCCTGTAGTACAGCTTGAGATCGGGGATGGAGATACCTCCAGATGATCTGTTGTTGTACAGGATTGTTTTGGAGATTCTGGGTTTTTTGTTTCTCCCTATGAAGCTGAGAACATTTGAAACTTTTTAGATCCATGGTCTTGGTGGTTGTGGAGAGGGGAGTCCCAAAACCAATGAAGGGAGGGGGGAGTTCCACCCTCTCAAATGGGTAATAGGTGGAAAATTTAAGCTGTTGATTGACAGGATTACTTATCTAGAGTCCATTTGACCTGTGAGAGGTGGATCCTACTGAAGCATATGAGAATATTTTTAAGTTTACAAAAGAGATAAGCTGTAAACATGTTAACATTACTATTGTTTGTAATCTATCTTATAATCTATGTAATCCCACATAGTAGAGAAGAAGCTTGGGATATGATTTTGGGTTAGCAGCATGAACACCCTTTAAGGTGAGCTCAGGAAAGACAGAAACGTTCTGTGCAGCAGAAGGGACAAAAGGTCACTTGATCTTGATTTTCAGTATGACTACACACCATGAAATCGGGCTTGTTCCCTCTACCCAGAAGACTCGATGTACATAAATTTAGCACAATAAGAAACACTTTTAAGTCTATACTTAAAAGACAGCCAAAGAATACTTAAAATCTTGAACTTGTGACTATGATAATGGATCATATAGTGGAATGTTTTACCAGAGTTACAGACTAATAACGTATCAGAGCTCCATTGATTAATGTTAAAGCTCTGAACTTTGCAGTCTTTTTTCTAGTTACTTTTTTATTATCATTTATTACAATTTATTCAACTTCTATCCTGGCTGTGGCCCCCTCCCTCATCGCCTCCCAACCTCACCTTCCCTTCCTCTTCTTCCTGTGTCCCTCCAGCAAGCGGAAGAACTCTGAAGTCTTTTTCATTCCTCTTATATGCCTTAAATCACTTTCTTATCACTTAAGCTTTCACCTAAATTTGCCAACCTTAAAACACCTTTTTAGACCCTAAAATACTTTCTTAGGTCCTCATAACTTAAGCTTTTGTATCCTTAGGCCCTACATAAATTTTACATCTTTTTTCTATACAATTATTAACCATGAGACACAGGTGAGATTAGGGAGGGGACAGGCACTGTAAAGAGAGTTTGTTTAGATAAAGGAATAATGAAAAGTTACTTTGAAACCTGTTTTCTGAGTCTGGTAACAAGGTAGATAGTCCAGACCTACTGGCAGCAGCTCCAAAGAGGGAGGTTCAGGGTCTGACTTTTACACATGAAGAGAACTGAGAAGGCATCTGAAAACCTTGGTCTCTGCTGATAAATCTTTCATAGTCTTCTCTTCAACCCTATCAGAGACCTGAGAAGCATAAATTTTGCATGAGTAAGCAGAAAGTGCAGAATAAGCACTTGCAATTCTATAAAAATGACAGACTCTTACCAGCTACCTGGATATCCACATAAGATTCCTCTGTGTCAGTGGGGCATCCAGCTTCAGCCTGCACTTCCAGAAGATCAGATAGACTTTTCAGTGAAGTAGTTGTTTAGAAAGGCTGTTATACATTTGTCTTAGCAAAATAATGCAGTCGGCTTCCCAGGATACTGCCTGGGCAGATGTCGTGTAAAACCTAAGAGACCACAGATACCAATCCAGACTACTGTACCAGCAATACCTTCAATCACCATAGATGAAAACAAACAAGATATTCCATGACAAAACCAAATTTAAATGATATCTATGCAAAAACCCAGTGTTATAGGAGATATTAGAAGGAAAACCCACCTGAAGAAACATAGGATATAAATAACTTCACACCCAAACAAACGCAGGGTATAAATAACTTCACTGCAGCAAAACCAAAAGTAGACAATTGTGCACAGAAACACGACCACAATCAATATAAAAAAAAAAAAAAGAAACTAAGAGTCACTAGTCATTAATTTTTCATTAATATCTATGGATCAATGCCTCAACAAAAAGACACAGACTAACAGAATGGACGCTTACACAGGACCTATTATTCTGCTACATAAAAGACACACCTCAGTCACAAAGATAGATATTAGCTGAGAGTGAAAAGCTGGAAAAGGGTTTCCCAAGCAAACATACCCAAAAAGCAAGCTAGGGTAGCCATTCTAATATCTAATAAAATATACTTTTAACCAAAACTAATCAAAAGATATGAGGAAGGACATTTCATATTCATCAAAGGAAAAGTCGACCAAGATGAAATATCAGTTCTGAACATCTATACCCAAAATACAAGGGCACACACATTGTTAAAATAAATTATTAAAGCTTAAACTACACATTGATCCTCATACATTAATAGTGGGAGACTTCAACACTGCACACTCACCAAAGGATAGATCATTGAAACAGAAACCAAACAAAGAAATAATGACACTAACAAATGGCATGAAGCACCACCTCATGGAACCTTCTCCAAATTAGACAATATAGTACGTCACAAAGCAAGCCTCAATAGATACAAGAAGATTGAAATAATAGTTTGTATTCTATCAGACCACCATGGACTTAAGCTGGACCTCAACAACAACCAAAATAACAAAAAGCTGACACACACATGGAAACTGAACAACTCTCTACTCACTGACAACTGGGTCAGGAAAAAAACAAAGAAAGAAATTAAAGGATTCCTAAAATTCAATGAAAATGAAGGCACAACATACCTAAACTTATACAATACAATGAAAGCATGGTAAGAGAAAAATTCATAGCACAACATACCTTCATAAAAAGATTGAAAACATCTCACACAAGCAACTTAATTGCACACCTGAAAGCCATATGAAAAAAGAAACAGACACACCCAAGAGAAGTAGACAGCTGGAAATAATCAAACTCAGAGCTGAAATCAATAAATTACAAACAAAGAGAACAGTTCAAAGAATCAACAAAACCAAAAGCTGGTTCTTTGAGAAAATCAACAAGAAAGACAAACCCCTAGCCAAACTAACTAAAAGGCAAAGAGACACTACCCAAATCAACAAAATCAGAGACTATATGCCACAAAATTTGAAAATCTCAATGAAATGGACAATTTTCTTGATAGATTTCACTTATCAAGTTTGAATCAAGATCAGATAAACAAATTAAATAGTACTATATCCCCTAATAGAAGGCATCATCAAAAATCTCTCAACCAAAAACAGCCCAGGGCCAAAGGGTTTCAGCACAGAATTCTACCAGACATTCAAAAAAGAGCCAATACCAACACTCTTTAAACTATTCCACGGAACATTATCAAACTCACTCTATGAGGCCACACTCATCTTGATAACCTAAACCACACAAAGACCCAACAAAGAAAGAGAGTTTCAGACCAATTTCTCTTATGAACATTAACTCTAACATACTCACAAACCAAATCCAAAAATACATCAAAAGTCATTCACCATTACCAAGTAGACTTCATCTCCGGAATGCAAGGGTGATTCAATATATGGAAATCCATCAATATAATCCACTATATAAACAAACTGAAAAAAAAAATCACATATCATCTCCTTAGATGCTGAAAAACCATTTAATAAAGTCCAACACCCAATTATGTTTAAGGTCTTGGAGAGATCAGGGATACAAGGTACAAACCTGAACATAGTAAGGGCAATATGCATCCTTTACTAACAACATCAAACTAAATGGAAAGAAACTTAAATAAATTCCACTGAAATCAGGAACAAGACTAGGCTGCCCACTCTCTCTGTATCTCTTCAACATAGTACTTGAAGTCCCACTTTGAGCAATATGACAATTAAAGGAGATCAAGGGGATACAATTGGAAAGGAAGAAGTCAAAGTATCACTATTCACAGATATGATAGTATACCTAAGTGACCCAAAAATTTTTCCAGGAAACTCCTACAGCTGATAAACACCTTCAGCAAAGTTTCTGGATACAAAATTAATACAAAAAAAATCAGTAGCTCTGCTGTATACAAAACAAACAAGCAGAGAAAAAAAATTAGGGAAACAACACCCTTTACGATTGTAACAATTAATATAATGTATCTTGGCGTAACTTTAACCAAGCAAGAAAAAGGCTTGTATTAAAAACAAAAAACAAAACAAAACAAAAACCTTCAGGTCTCTAAAGAAAGAAATTGAAGAAGTTATCAGAAGATGGAAAGACCTCCCATGTTCATGGATTGGTAAGATAAACATAATAAAATGGCCACCTTACCAAATTAATCTATAGATTCAACACAATCCCATCAAAATACCAACACAATTCTTTACAGAACTTGAAAGAAAAATTCACAACTTCATATGGAATAACAAGAAACCCAGAATAGTGAAAACAATCCTGTACAATAAAAGATCTTCTGGAGGTATCATCATTCTGATTTGAAGTTCTATAGGAGCTTGGTAACATAGAAACATACTGGTGGATCAATGAAATTGAATTGAAGACCCAGAAATAAACCCACACACTTATGGACACTTGATTTTTGACAAAGGAGACAAAACCATACAGTGGAAAAAAGATAGAATCTTCAACAAATGATGCTGGTCTAACTGTATGTCTTCAAGTAGAAAAATGCAAATAGAGCCATATTTATTTACCCTGCACTAAAATCAAGTCCAACCAGACACACTAAATCTACTAGAGGAAAAAGTGGGGAAGAACCTTGAACTTCCTGAACAGAGCACCAACAGCACAGGCTCTAAGATCAACAATTAATAAATGGGACCTCATGAAACTGAAAAGCTTCCAAAAAGCAAAGGACACTGTCAATAGAACAAAACGACAGCCTACAGACTGGAAAAAGATCTTCACCAACTCTACATCAGACAGAGGGTTAATATCAAGAATATATAAAGAACTCAAGAAATTAAACACCAACAAACCAAATAATCCAATTAAAAAATGGGGTACAGAGCTAAACAGAGATTTCTCAACAGAGGAATCTCAAATGGCTATAAAGCACTTAAAGAAATGTTCAGCATCCTTAGTCATCAGGAAAACACAAATCGAAACGACTCTGAGATTCCATCTTACACATGCTGATGAGGTTGTTAAAAAGAGGAACACTCCTCCATTGCTGGTGGGAGTGCAAACTTGTACAACCACTTTGGAATTCAATCTAGCGCTTCCTTAGAAACTTGGGAACAGCTCTACCTCAAGACCCAGCTATGCTATTCCTAGGCAAATACCCAAAAGGTTCTCCACTATACAACAAGGACATTTTCTCACCTATGTTCATAGTGGCTTTATTCATAATATCCAAAAACTCTAAACAACACAGATGACCCTCTACTGAAGAATAGATAAAGAAACTGTGGTACATCTCTACAATGCAATACGATTCAACTTTAAAATCAAGGATATCATGGCATTTGCCAGCAGATGGATGGATTTGGAAAAGATCATCCTGAGTAAGGTGACCCAGATCCAGAAAGACAACCATGGTATATACGCACTTAGAAGCAGATAGCAGTGATGGAGCACAGGGTAACCAAACTATGATCCACAGACCAAAGAAGCTAAGTAACAAGAAGGACCCTAGGGAGGATGCTCAATTCTCATTCAGAAAGGCAAATAAAATAGACAAGGTCTATTAGACAAGGTCGAAGAGAGGGAATAGGACAGGAGCCTTCCATAGATGTCTTCTGAAAAACTCTACCTAGCCAACAATTGAAGCAGGTGTTGACACTCACAGCCAAACTTTGGACAGAGCAAAGAGAGTCTTATGGAAGAGTGAGGAGATAGAAGGACCTGGAGAAGAAAGGAGCTCCACAAGAAGACCAACAGAGCCATGAAATCTGGACATGGAGAGGGGTACTGATGCACCAACAAAGGACCATTCATGGAGAGGACTCAGATCCCCTGCTCAGGTGTAGCTCATAGGCAGTTCAGTCTCCCTGCAGGTACCCGAGTAAGAGGACCAAGGGTTGTTTCTGTCATGAACTCTGTTGCCTGTTCTTTGATCACTTCCCCCGCTGCAAAGCAGCTTTCCTAGGTCGCAGAGAAAGAGGATGCAGGAAGTCCTGAAAAAATTTAATAGTCTGGGGTCAGTTGGTAAGGGAGGATGGCTCTCCCTTCCTGAGGTATAGGGGACAGGGATGGGGAAAAGAGGGAGGGAGGGTGGGACTGGAAGGAGAAAAGGAGGGGGATGTAAAATGAATAAATTAATTAAAAAATTTGTAAGAAATGAATTAATTTTAAAAAGACATAAATAAACAAAATAAATTGTCTACATCTAAGAAGTTTTAAAAGGAAAATTTTATAATCTTTGAAATAGTAATGTTTGAGAAAGAAAAGAAAAGCATCCACCTTGAACAGAGTTGAAATAATCAGATACCCACAGATTAAACTGTGTTCACCTCCAAACTTTATGTAAGCTTGCAACTGGTGGAATTCAAATTAGGCAGCAATAAAAATATTGCAATTCAAAAAAATCTATAGCTTATAAAAGTCTAAAGGTAGAGTATAGCCTAATATTAGCAAAAACAAGGCTAAACATATTTTAAGGCAGTGATTTTTTTAACCTTTTTAATATTGTGAACCTCCAACAATTTTTAAAAAGAATTTTAAAATCTCTCAATTGTGTTTTTGTAATATTAAAATAAAGTACTCTTTTAAGAGTGAAGACATCACAGGGGTCTTTCCTGAGACTCATATTCCAACCAAGTACCATGCATGGAGATAACCTAGAACCCCTGCACAGATGTAGTCCATGACAGTTCAGTGTCCAAATGTGTTCCATAGTAAATGGGAACAGGGACTGCTTCTGACATGAACTGATTGGCCTGCTCTTTGATCACCTCCCCCTGAGGGGGGAGAAGCCACAAAGGCCACAAAGGAAGACAATGCAGCTACTCCTGATGAGATCTGATAGACTAGGATCAGAAGGAAAAGAGGAGGACCTCCCCTATCAGTGGAGGTGGGGAGGAGCAGGGAGAAGGGGGAGGAAAAGGAGGATTGGGAGGGGCAGGGGAGGGGTTTATGGGGGGATACAAAGTGAATAAAGTGTAATAAATAAAAATTAAAATTAAAAATATTTTTTAAAAAGAGTGAAGACATAGGACATAATCATAAATTTCAAAAGGCAAAACCAAGTTTTAACAGAATCAACAATTCATTGTCTCTAAAATTAATATATCCCAACTTAAAAAGTATCTTTGGAATCATGTCACAAGGTTTAATATTATCTAAGCACAAACTGCCAATTACTAACCCCAAATTATGAGTTTTAACCATATCCAATAATTTATAAGTTAATAACTTATAAGTCAATAATATATAGCTAAGACATATGAAAAGAAGACATTTTATATTTTTCCCCATCACTTGAGCAGGATATTGAGGCCAGATTTATAAATTTGGAAGCTGGGTGTATCAGGATGCAGTTCCAATGGATGGCATACTCCTAAGTCCCAAGCCTGAGCTCCCGGTGTCCCAAAAATCTCAGGAGAGACCCAACTGAGAAAGCACAAACCGTTCTGGTAAGTTGTCATTTGCTCAGGCAGGGGCCAGCGGCCCTAGGTGAATGTCTGCTCATTCCCAGAACCAAGTTCTTCTAGAAGACAGGAGGGTGAGAAGAAAAAAAGGCTGGAAAAATGAAGTCTCATCCAGGGAAATGCTCAAACTCAGAGAAGCACTTACGTTATAATGAGTAATGATGATGCAGAGAGGGGGGACCGTGATGGACCCATGTCAAGGTGTGCCCCCTGAGAAATTAGGCCGTGAAACAGATCTGCCACAGGACATTTGTTGGAGGGAGGGAGAAGAAAGCCTGGGGATGGGTTAAAGGCAGCAAGTTTGCCATGAGGACAAAGAGGAAGAAGAGAGCGAGTAAAATGGGGGTAGGACAGAGAAAACGAACTGAAACAGATAAAAAAGCTGGGGCGATGGGGGCTTTAATTCCAGCACAAAACTGGCACACCTGGAGGCAGCAGGTAATGACGAAAGCAATTGCTAGGGCCCTCAGGGCAGGCCTGCGCAATCTCCTGCATGTAACATCTAACATTAACATTAACATCCAAGTAATCTGGGACACTATGAAAAGACAAAACCTAAGAAAAATTAAAAAAGAAGAAGAAGAAGATTCCCAGTTCCAAGGCCCAGACAGGAGGACCCTAGCATAACTGTCTTCTGAGAGGCTTCATCCAGCAGCTGATGGAAACAGATGCAGAGACCCACAGACAAACAACAGGTGGAGCTCAGGAGTCATCTGGAAGAGTAAGGGGAAAACTGAGGGACCCAGAGAGCTCAGGGTCACCACAAGACCGACACAGTAAACTAACTTGGGCCAATTGGGGCTCACAGAGACTGAACCACCAAACAGAGAGTATGCATGTGCTAGACCTCAGCCTTCTACATACATGTAGTAGATGTGAAGCTTGTTCTTCATGTGGGCCCCCTAACAATTGTAGTGGGGATTGTCTTTGAATCTCTTGCCTGATTCTGGCTCCCTTTCCCAGAGCTGGGCTCCCTTGTCTTGCCTCAGCGGGAGAGGGTATGCTTAGTCTTGCTGCGACTGGATATGACAGAGTGGGCTGGTCCACATGGGGGCCTCCCTTTCTCTGAGGAGATGAGGAGAGAATGGGAAGAGGAGTGTGTGAAGGTGAGACTGGGAGGAAAGGAGAAAGGGAGCTGTGTTCAGGCTGTAAACTGATTAAATAAACAAATTAATGAAAAAGCTTACATTGTAACAACTGATCATCCATACGGAGAAAACACTGCGACATTTCCTTGGCATTGCAAGCAGTAACTAACTCATTAATGATTATTTATATAGCTATAAAACCTAGAAACAAAAATTTCAGAAGAAAAATATTTTATGTCTTTATGACTTTAAGATAGGAGAGTATGTCTTAGACAAAACACATAGAGCAGTAGTCATCATAGATAAAGAACATATTATCCTCACCTCATCATAATAAAAATTCAGTAATCATTAAAAAAGTCCAAATGGATATGATTTTCTTTTTACAAACAGATAGCGGCATGAGTTAGCAATGATGCTGAGAACGTGCTTTGTTGGTGGGTGTAAAATGGTGTGCGAAAGCAATGCCCTGGGAAGTAACACTTAAGACTCTCAGATTCAAATTAAAGTACACCGCCGTCTTGAGAATTAACTTAGAATACAAAAGTCTATAAACAGTAAATCAATTTAGAAGCTATTCAATTTTCATCAAATATTAAGAGTCTAAACTGATATTGACTTCATGACAAAGGATTAAGGATTATTTCCCTCTTTCCCTTTTCTCTCCTCTCTTTTCTCTCTTGGTTTTTCATCCAGTTCAGTCCTACTAAATTAGTTATCACTATGGTCTTAACATCTAGTTCATATCTGCCCACCTTATTTACCAACTTTTTATCAATTTACCAACTCATTTTTATTTAATAAATTGTTTTTCTTGAGAAACAGAAATATTTTTGGATATTCAGTATATATTTTGGATATTCATTATAAGAGCAAAAGGACCCTAGGGAGGATGCTTAATTCTCATTCAGAAGGGCAAATAGAATAGACACCAGAAGCGGGTGAAGAGTGGAAACAGGATGGGAGCCTACCATACATGTCCTGTGAAACACTCCACCCAACAGAGGATCGAAGCAGATGCTAAGTAAGACTCATAGCCAAACTTTGGGCAGAGCATAGGGAGTCACAGGAAAGAGTGGGAGGCTAGAAGGACCCGGAAGGGACAGAAGCTCCATAAGAAGACCAACAGAGCCAACAAATCTAGACCCGTGGGGGCCTGCAGAGACTAATGCACAAATCAAGGACCATGCATGAAGAGGACCTAGGACACACACACACACACACACACACACACCGCTCAGATGTAGCCAATAGGCAGCTCATTCTCCATGTGGGTTCCCTAGTAAGAAACTCGGGTGCAATCTCTGACATGGACTCTGTTGCCCACTTGTTCTTTGATCACTTCTCACAAGTCAGGCCACAGAGGAAGAGGATGCAAAAAGTCCTTATGAGACTTTGTAGGCTAGGGTCAGATGGTAGGGGAGGAAGGCTTCCCCTTTCTAATAAATGGAGGAGGAGAAGAGGGAGGAGGAGGGAGGAAGGGTGAGACCAGATGGGGACAAGGGGGCTACAATCAAGATGTAAAGTGACTATTACAAATAAAGCTGCTACAAACATGGTTGAACAAATGTCCTTGTTGTGTACTTGAGCATCTTTTGGATATATGCCTAGGAATAATATAGCTGGATCTTGAGGAAGCACTATTCCTAATTGTCTGAGAAAGCGCCAGGTTGATTTCCAAAGTGGTTGTACAAATTTACATTCCCACCAGCAGTGGAGGAGGGTTCCCCTTTCTCCACATCCTCCCCAACATGTGTTGTCACTTGAGTTTTTGATCTTGGCCATTCTGATGGGTGTAAGGTGAAATCTCAGGGTCATTTTGATTTGCATTTCCCTGATGACTAAGGACATTGAGCATTTTTTTTAAATGTTTCTATTGCCATTCTATATTCCTCTATTGAGAATTCTATGTTTATCTTTGTACCCCATTTTTTAATTGAATTACTTGATTTGTTGGTGTTTAACTTCTTGAGTTCTTTATATATTCTGGATATTAGCCCTCTGTCAGATATAGGGTTGGCGAAGATCCGTTACCAATCTGTAGGCAGCCATTTTATTCTGACAACAGTGTCCTTTGCTTTATAGAAGCTTTGCAGTTTCATGAGGTCCCATTTATTGATTGTTGCTCTAGAGGCTGTGCTGTTGGTGTTCTGTTCAGGAAGTTGTCTCCTGCACCAATGAGTTTTATAATCTGTACACCTGAAGAAACTAATCAAGAAGGAGGACTCTGGCTAAGATGCTCAATCCTCATTCAGAAAGGCAAAGAGGATGGACATCAGAAAAGGGAGAAAACAGGGAACAGGACAGAAGCCTACCACAGAGGGCCTCTGAAAGATTCTATCCTGCAGGGTATCAAAGCAGATGCTGAGACTTATGGCCAACTTTTGGGCAGAGCACAGGGAATCTTATGAAAGAAGTGGGGACTAGTAAGACCTGGAGAGGACAGGAGCTCCACAAGGAGAGCAACAGAACCAAAACATCTGGGCACAGGGATCTTTTCTGATACTCCAGCGAAGGACCATGCATGGATATAACTCAGTACCCCTGCACAGATGTAGCCCATGGCAGTTCAGTGTCCAAGTGAGTTCCATAGTAATGGGAACAGGGACTGTCTCTGACATGAACTGATTGGCCTGCTCTTTGATCACCTCCCCCTGAGGTAGGAGCAGCCTTACCAGACCACAGATGACAATGCAGCCACTCCTGATGAGATCTGATAGACTAGGATCAGAAGGAAGGGGAGGAAGACCTCCCTATCAGTAGACTGGGAGAGAGACATGGGTGGAGAAGAGAAAGGAAGTTTGGGATTGGAAAGGGAGGAGAGGGGGAGCTATAGGTGGGATACAAAGTGAATAAACTGTAATTAATGAAAAATAGAAATAAAAAAGAAAAAAGATGTAAAGTGACTAAATTATAAAAAATAAAGTTAAATTTAAAAAAGAACAAAAGCTTGTATTTTGATATTTATTCTTAAAGGTCTTAAAACTAATACTGTTCATAAGATATTTCTTTGTATAAATATTTTGTCCAAGCCAAGCACTTAATATTGAATAAGGTACATGCACAAAGACACAAATACATAAACATACAAATACTTCTTCTGGAATTATTATTTTCATAATAATTTTTATTTTTTATATTAATCACAGGTTATTTATTTTGTATCCCAACTGTAGCCCCATCCCTCATTCCCTCCCAATCCCACCATCCCTCCCTCACCTCTTCCCTGCTCCTTTCCAAGTCCACTGATAGGGGAGGACCTCCTACCCTTCCATCTGACCCTAGCTTATCAGGTCTCTTCAGGACTTGCTGCAATGTCCTCTTCTGTGGCCTAGCAAGGCTGCTTCTCCCTCGGGGGGATGGGAGGTCGAAGAGTCAGCCATTGAGTTCATGTCGGAAATAGTTTTTGTTCCCTTTACTGGGGAACCCACTTGGATACTGAGCTACCATGGGCTATATCCAAGCTTGGGTTCTAGGATCATGTATGGAATTATTTTTAAGTGTATCTTAATATCTCTTTTTAAATGAATTAAAGCACTCACTGTCAATTACTACAAGATTTCAGGCTTGTGGGAATGCTCCAGAATTGTGGGAATTCTCCAACTTTCTTTCTTCACAGTCAGGTGAGTCAAAACTGCCCATGAAGGATGCACAGATTAGAATCCTGATTTTCATCTGTAAAAGAAAAGACAAGAGCAAAAAGGGTTACAGTATGGTATTGCTCAATGTTCCTGCTCCAATATATCAAAACTTGATGATACAAGAGCACAAAGAATAGCTGAGCAAGACTCAAAGTAAACACTGTACCTTGCAACCAGCAGAGCCTGCCAATGTGAGATTAAAACTTTCTAACCCAGCAAGAAAACAGCTTTGGAAAGTTATCCACATTTGTGACTCACGATATTCTCAAGGGTTCCTGTTTCCATCCTGCAGTCAACAGATCTTGGAGAAAGACGTGCAGTACTGATCGACTGTTGTTCTTAAGCATCTTGGCCGAAAGAAATGTTTAAAACATTTGTTGGAAAGATGATATATCTCAGTGCTTTATTTTTTTAAACAAAATTCCAGATTTTAAATTGGTTTAACTTCTAATTCAACATGGACTAAAACAAGGGCTGAAGAAAAAAATACTATTTTATACAACACTTGTGAGTTTAGCAATTTTTCCATTTTAAAGCCCTCCCAATCCCACATAGCCAACCATAGCTCTGCTTCTCCCACCCTCACACATTCCAAATTGCCTCCAGATCCTGAGCCCTACGTCTAACAGCTCTGGCTCAGGAGTTGGCCACCCAGTTCAGGATCTCACATTGGCTTCAACCTTGACCATCCTTGCCAAGTCACCTTTCATTCTACCAGGTTTGATTGCTGGCTAACATCCACTTTTGTCTGACCTAAGCTCTCTTAAGTATTGGATAACATCCTCAGGCTACATTTTCTCCCCACACTACTAATCTAGTGTATTCTGCTGTACATATTAGGTGGTAATTTTCACCCTTATGGCCCTCCTTAAAATTCTAAGTGAGATCCCTCAGTCTTTTTTTTTTTTAATTTCCAAAAATCCCAATAAATCAATGCTAAAACTTAAAAATTATTGTTATCTAAATATGGTTACTTTTGTCTTTTTCTAGTAATAAACATAAAAAATGTACCTATAACATTTATCCCAGTAAATGTCATTCTTTCATTTAATAGGCATGTGACAGACAAAACCCTGAGCCCTCTCCCAACGTCTTCTATGACTCATGCCTTCCCTTTTCCCTTCCCCAGTTCTCTATCTGTGTGATTCTTGGCAGTCCCCTCACACATCTTTTCAATGGAATGGCAGTTCTTTGCCCAAGTTCCACACCCATTCCTCCTTTGGTTCTGCAGATCACACTCTACATAAAAGGGACAGACTGGTTTCAACCCAGACACTTGTTTAGCTTAACTTACACAGCATTTTAGATTGCTTTTCTCCCCTAACAGCTGTCAGTGTGTGAAAATTAGAAGAGTAAGCTTAAAATCGGAGAGTGCCATATCTGATGATCAGATCATGCACTGCAGGGTTGTTATTTAGGCACAGCAACATCCAGAGATGAATGGTGTCGGGGGGGTACTCTGACCTGGGAGCCAGGAGGCCTTAGCTGAACTGCCTTCCCAGCTCATCTCAGGGGAACTGGCAATTTGTAATGATGGCCATAGAGAAGAGGACGGCACACGCTGCTCACGAGCACACACAAAGGACCCAGAGAGGTTTTGTTTCGCTCATGCAATAGAGGCAATTCAGCCAATACAGGATCTGTGTATTTCATCTCGGGAAATGACCACAGGTTTGTCTTTCATTAAAAAAAAAAAAACTCAAACTTTCTCAGATCTCCATTTAAACCTCTTCCCTAATGCAACCAATGAAACACCACTCTAATATGCTTGATTCATTCTCTTCCTGTTCTTTCACTTTCCAACTTTCTCCATTATTTTTTAGATTTATGATGCAAAAATAGGACAATAGAAGACCATAGCCTGTGATTTACATTAACATTAAGAACAAAGGAATTTTTAAAACACTTCTAAGAAATTTTGTTAAATAGAATTTTTCTTCTAATAACAATCATTTTGTTAAAAAAAATCCAGTAACAGATAATGCAAAAGTGAAGTTTGTGTGATTTCCATAATGATCCCTTTTATGTAATAATTCATAGTGATAATAAAAGATAATACTAAAATAAATGACAATTAATAATGAAAATGATAGTCTTATCCAGAAGAATTTGCCTCAGTTCTTTGAGAAAGAAGCATGAGGCAAATAGATTTACCTTTGCCATACCAATGTACAGGCGATGTTGGGCCATTCTTAAAGCTTGACCCATCCCCTATTCCTTCATCTAAAAATAGTCACCTGTGCAATGTGCATATGTTCACACAGACATACATATACATGTAAAATTTTTAGACACAAAAATTAAATAAAATAAGCTATAAAAATAATATACCAGAAAATAGTTCAACATTAACTAAACAAAGTGAACACGAAGTGAGCCATTCTAAAAGGGGAAGACTGTAGAATAAATGAAAACCAGAAGATTAAGTCCTTGTTACACATGAATGAGATATCTGTGGATGGAGGAGCTATCCAAATGAGCATAAAGACCTAGAACTCACCAAAGTGGGCAAAAGGAGAGGATACAACATGTCAAGAAACCAGAAGACAAAAGACAAAAATGTCTCATCTGAACAAGAAAAACATTTAGGTCATTAAGACAGGCAAAGACCACTGGAGATCACTGATATTTTAGAGTCTTCCATAAAAGATGTGATACGGCCAGGCATGGTGGTGCACGCCTATAATCCCAGCATTCTGGGAGGGAAAGGCAGGCAGATCACCATGAGTTTGAGACCAGCCTGATCTATAGCAGAAAGAGAACAAATTGAAACATGATTAATTCAAAGCCACGCTGAATTAGTTACTTTATTTATGTTGTTTCTTTCCCAGTTACTAAAATTGCCAGACATGAGCAAATTCCTGAACAACAAAAGGCATTGGACCAGCTTTTCAAACAAGCACCAACACAACGCTGAGCAAAAGTCTGGTCTTGGTTTATTCACTGTATAAAAGAGTGTAAACTAGATCGGGGGCAGAACATAGACCATAAGTCCTTTCAGTAAATAGGAAACCTTGTTGGAATCCCACTGTGAAGCATTATTTTTCTAGAGGTGAGGAATGGCTCAGTCACTAATGTGCTTGCTGAGTTCAGGTCAGCAGCACCACATAAAAGCTGAGTTTAGCCATGCATACATGTGTTTCAGAACTGGGGAAGCTGGGAGAAAGGTGGCTCATTGAAGCTCATTAGCAGCAACAATATCCAAATCAGTAAGCTCCACGTTCCATGAGTGATTGAGGAAAAGAGATTTTAGATATCAGCACACGTACATGTACATATCCACCCATGCACACACATATAACACACATGATACCCACATGCACACACCAAGATACATACATGCACATTCACACACACAAGCCCATACATAAAAATACACAAAAACCACAAGAATTATGTATTTTTTGCAAGGACAAGCTATTTTCAAACATAGAGATGTTTGTTTTGGTCCTGTTTGGAGGTACATGTGGATTTTACATTATCCAAGGAAACTATATAACAAATAGTCAAACAGGCTAAAGGCCAAATCAGAGGAGCACTTAAAAACATTAATCAAAAACATTATGTGTTGCTTTCGACTTACATCTTACTGTTTTTAACATTAAAAATATAATACAATGAAACAAGTTATGAAGCAAGAAAAAAGAGAACCATGGTTTTCAGCATAAAGATTTTAATGAAGAGGATTTTTTTTTCATGGACATTAGGGACACTGAGCACAGAGTTAACTCAGGAAGCATTACAATCCTGACACACAGGGAGCAAAGGAAAGGGGTAAAGATGAACAGAATCTAGGAGATACCGGAAGGTACCCCATATATGGTACTGTAAGGAAAGATTATGGGCTGGCTGCAGCTGGTTCCTCTGAGAGAACGTTGTGAGACTGCTTCTAAAAGTGCCAACAAGAGCAAAAGGCTGGAACCTCGCCACAGCTATGGCCATAAACTGATTCTTGGTGTTGGTACCCGTTTAAAAACGAACGTAGAAACTGGAGAATGTCTTGCATCCTCTCCCACTCTCACGCCACAGTATCAACTCCTACTCAGTGCTTCAGAAAGCTGTTTAAGGTATGTAGCTTCTAAGGTAAGTCACTGTTCTGCGACCCCAGAGAAAAGTAAGTAGAACCGTGTGAGAAGCTGAGATGAACAGCACACACAACTAAGTAAGACTGGGGGTACAGGACTAATGTTGAAGAAAATCTCTTACCGAATGAGTCATCAGGGGATTGATACATGAGCAAATGAGCACATTTGAGAGAAAAGAGGAAAGTTGTTCCATTTTTTAATAAGCATGTGCCAAGAGAGAAGAAAGGAAAACATTTCAATTTAATGGGGAATATCTCTATATAAAATGAAGGCTAGGCATCACACTACATGTCTATAACCCCAACACTCACCAGGCTAAGCCAAGAGGTGCTTCAGTTCAAGGCCAGCCTGGACTAGAGAATGAAACTCAATCTCAAAATAAACAAGGGCAGAGGGTGCAAGTCAGTGGTAGAATGATGGCTCTGAACTTGATCCCCAGCACACAGGAGGTAAAAGTGAAAAATAACAATGTTAAAAATTCTGTGTAATGAAACAAGATTAAGACACGACTCTTAAATCAGTCCCATGAGCCATTGTTAAATGCACCATAAAATCATGCTGCCTGAAACATAGGCTTGCCTGGCTCAGATTTGAGCAAAACTAGCGAGGAAGTGCCCCAGAGTTAGATGGACCAACAGTGACATCTGCTGTAGCGACTTACTTTGAAAGTGGTCAGTCGCAACATTTGCCAAGTAGAATCCTGCCAAACCACTGGACTTGAGCTGTGATGAGTCAGCGCTCTGGGAACTCCTGTTTGTCATTTGCGCTATTAGAAAACTTTCCAAGGCGAACACAGAACATGGGAAAATGAGAGAATGTTTGAAAATGTAACTAAAACAAACAAAAACAGTGGAGGTTGAGGCATAAGTGATGAATAAAAGACCTCACTTTACTTTTTCTCATCATGTTACTCTTTGGCTAAGCAAATTCAAATTAATCCTGTAGTTGTTAGCAAACATGAACTTGCTTTCAGTGAAAAGGATTAATTTAACCATTGCCAACTTCAGTGGATTGCAGCATATTATCCAGGCCAGAGAGAAAAAAGTCCAAAGATCAAAAGATATTATGCATAAAATTTCAGGGTAACCCTTACTTAGGAAACCCACTTCCTAATTATCTAACTGTTTACCTTGATTATACATCTTTCAACATCTGCTGACCCCCTGGCAATTTCCTTTACTTTTGTAAAAGCTGTTAAACATAAGGTTTGAATCAAACACCATGTTTAAAATAATAATAATGACTGCCAGTATAAAAGGCTCAATGTGATTCAATTCTATAAAGCAGAAAATATGAAAGAAAAAGACTTAATTACTTGTTTATAAAAATGACAAATGATAATGAACTCAATTACTGTAAAAGAAGATGAGCATGACCAACATTTTGTTTGAAAAACTCCTGAGTTTGGATTTCCCTTCAAGGATTGCAGCCACACTTAATATGGCCTCTTGAGCAAATTACACTTCCCTGGACCTCATTTTTCTGTACTGTAAAATGAAAAGATTGGACTGTATGTGGGATGGCAGATGAACTGCCTACAACTCTTTTCCTTCCTGAATTTGAGTTAATGCTAATGAGTTAATCTCATAGCTACATGCAAACTTCACTAGCTGTGTCTGCTGTAGACAATGGAAGTGTGGAATCTCATATGCACCCACAGATATTATGGTCATCTGTGGACAACAGAAGCATGGGGTTTCTGTGTGCGCATCTAAGATGCTCGGGTCTACTGTGGAGGACAAAAACATGGAGTCTTCGTGTGTACCTCACAGATGTTCTGACTTCTGATACGAAGGTCTTGATCTTTTTATTATTTTATTCACGGTGTTAACAGTATTTCAAAGACAAGGAAAATAAGCCTCAGAAAACAAAAGGAATTTCCCAGAGTCAGAGATCATGGACTCAATAAATAAGATAATATCTCACTTCTCTCTGTCATAAGTGATTTTAATTTCTCATATTTTGGACCAAACCCCTAGCCATATATTAAAAGCCATATAGTACAGCATCTCTGTGCTTTGTCTGCCAGTACCGTAATACACACATATGCCTATACAAAGAAAGCATGGCTGTTTTGATATGAAATTCAACTAATCCATACAAACCTGAAGATGTAGAAAAAATGTGAACTGTATGGATACAACACCTGTCAATTTAAAAACCTATGGCCTATGGCTGAGGCAGGAAATAGTCTAAGATCTGGCAGGCAGAAAGGAAAGGATTCTAGGATAAAACCAGGCACACAGGATTCCAGCCAGCAAGATGTAAAGAGAACAATTGCATGGTGCCTGAGCTCAGGTAACCAGCCAAGTGGCAGAATGTGGATTAGAATAAATTTTAAGTTATGAGCTAGTCAGAGAAGAGCCTAGCTATATAACCTAGATATTTGTATAATATTTAATAAGTATCATGAGTCATTATTCTGGGATCTTGGAGAAAAAAGAAAAAAAAATCTCCTAGAACATGAAGAAACAGTAGAAGCTCTGGTGCAAAAGCATTGGAGAAAGTACTTTTTTTTTTTTTTTAGCAAACAGACAAAAAGGATAAAAAGGATTGTACTTTAAAAATTAAAGCTAACAAATGATAGAAAAATGACACATAAAAGTCATATTCAACTTAAAAAATATTTTTATTAACTAAATACAGAATGATACTAAATCCAAAGTTGGAAAAATCCATGTTCATAGGACACTATGTGTTGCACCAATTCAGATGTCTACTTGATGTAACTGCTACAATAGTCAGAGTTGCACTTGATATAAGTAAAAATTCAGTAAATACTAGCTGATGGTACTGGCTTATAAATAATGTGAATAATAAATTCATACTACAAAGACTTTCCGAGGTTTCTTTCATTTGAGGCCTTGTCTTGGCTGTAAGCATGCCTTAGGTGATAGCATCTGTGTAAGGCAGAAAACAAACACTCCAACTTCCCATAAGAGCACGCTAACTCTTCCCATCAGGTGGTCAATAGCTGCAGGTTTGCACATTGATGCTTTCAGTGACAGACAGTGGCCTTTGGAAAATTACACGGCAAGATAGTTTCATTAAAAAAACAGATACAAGAATGACCCCATAGAAGAAAAATCAGTACTAGCAGCCAAGTTAGATTGCATATCAAAGTCCTGTGTGGTCTTATTATTACGTAGTTAATTAATCTATGTTATAAGCATTTGTTCTTCATTGATGAATTGCCCAATCACTCATCACAAGTAATATACCTACAAGTCAGTCTAACTTTAAGGAGAAGGTAACTGGAGCTGGAAAGATGGCTCAGCAGTTAAAAGCACTTGTTGCTATTGCAGAAGACCTGGGTTCAATTCCCAGCACCTGCATGGCTACTTACAGTTACAGCTGTCTGTAACTTTAGTTCCATAGGCTCCTATGCCATCTTCTGGCCTTTGTGGGCATCAGGCACATATGTGGTACACAAACATATATGCAGGTGACCACACTTACACATAAAACAAAAATAAACAATAATTTCAAATGAAAAAATTAGACATAGTTATTGATATAGGCATATAAATAAAGTACAAAATGATTAAAGTATATGCACACTGAGCAAGAGAAGTCATTTCTTTTCTGTCCTACTGAGAGATTAAAGATCAGAAAGACACAGGAGTGCATGGAGGAACTGAAGATCAGTATGTTTCTATAGACACCAATAATTTTTATGTTGTTTACATAGTATTAAAATAGTAAAACTATAAACCTGAATCACAGACCCACCCATACATAAGAGGGCTTTCAGCAATTACTTATATAACCATGTAAAGCAAAGTCCTGCATTAGATCTCATGCCTACTGTTCTGCACCACTAATATTCCAAGGTGTGAAGGCTCACCGTGAAGGCTCACCATGCACTGAATCTGAACAAGAAAGTTCTTCAGTGGTTGGAGAGATGGCTCAGCAGTTAAGAGCACTGGCTGCTCTTCTGGAGGTTCTGAGTTCAGTTCTCAGCATCTACATGGTGGTTCACAACCATCTGTAATGAGAACTGGTGCCCTCTTCTGGTGTGAATGAAGACAGAGTACTCTTATAAATAAAATAAATAAATAGATAGATAGATAGAAATCTTTTTTGAAAAAGAAAAGTTCCTCAGAGTGCTGTTTTACATGTTCCCTGTGACTAACTCTGTTTGTAGAGTGAGCTGTGGCTGGGGCCATACTCAGCCAGCCAAGAGAGTGTTTCCAGGGTGGAATTGTTCCGGGCATCAAGGGACTTTACAACATGTTCCCATTGCCTTTTGATACTCTGTGGCCAGGAGACTGTTGAGAAAATATTAGTCACCAGAATTAGACTGGGCTAGTCAACTGCCTGGTTATTCCATCTCACATCAGCTCAAGCCGTGTCTGCAACCGAACTCAACAGATGTTTCTAATTTCTCTACCTTCTGAACTTTTTTCCTGGCTTTGAAATATTTTAGACAAATGACTTTCTGTGATGTCTCAGGAAACTTACCAAATAAAGTCCCGGGTAGTATCATAATAAGAGTCCAGACCCTCTAAGCTGTCATAGGCCTGGTCTACTCACTACCTCTCACATTCTTTTGATAAGATTTTCACTGGGAGCCTCATTCTCATCTAGAAAGTTCCATCAAGCTGACAAATTTTAAAAACCTCTAAATTCTGAAGCTACCATATACCCTCTGCCGATGTTACATGAACTTACGGTCTTAGCATGCACAAAAAATCACTAATTTATACACCTTTCAAATATGTGCTATGTTCTAGAAAATTATCCAAAGATTTTCACATGCTTAAAAGAAATATACAAGAGTGTTCATTGCAGCCATTTTTAATTAAGATCTGGAACTTAGAAACAACAGACAAGTCCTTATGAATGGAGACTGGCATTTATATTGTATCCAACAGAAATACTACATAGACTGTAACATAACTGTGCATACATATAAACAGGAGAAAAATCCCCATAATAATAATTAAATAAAAAAGTAAAAACTAGGTCAACACAAACGTGTGTGTATGTGCAAATAAACACGAATACCTACATATACCATATAATTTTTGTAGCTATGGATTTTAGTTTATTGTCATGTACAAGAATTCTTTATCTGAATATAAATAACTTTTGAGAAATTGAGTAAAATGAAAATAAACTGAAAACATGAGGGTTTGAGAAATCTACACATATGAATTAACAGAATGGAAGTGGGGAATGAAGAGGGACAAGAGAAGATAAATAGTCTGGGAATCCCTGCTTTCCGAAGGTGGCATGATCGGGCTCTTGCTCTCATGACATCTTTTAGCAGGGCTACAGGTGTCTGGCTCAGTTCAGATTCTTTGCAGCTTTTCAGGAGCAGCATTTGACTCTTCACTTCAGTTTCCCCTCTTCCACGAATTATCTTGCCCTGATTCTTATTATGGTCTTTGTCAGCCCTTTCAGCTCTCTGACAGCCTGGCCCATCATTTCTCTCTTCCTCCTTTTCCCTTCTCCAATTTTTATCCACTTTCTGATTAGCTACCAAGAGCTTCCTTTAGTTTCTGTATAAAATGCCAACTTAATCTCCCTCACTTCCTTTGTGGTTCATGTGTGTCTGGACATGTTTGTGTATGTCTGTATGTGTGTGTCTGTGTCTGTGTTTGTAAAATGTATTGACTATATATGTGCACATATATGAATGTGTGTATCAACTTTAAAACTGAATTTCAAGTCCATCATAGTTAAAAACTTCTTTTTACATGATCTTCAGCCAAGATTAGTGCTCTATACTAGACTGTTACTAAAGCCTTGGTGAAAACATTTTGGTGAGTAAACGATTTTCGCCTCATAACTTATGTACCTAACACCCAATTTAGTATGCATACTAGCATCTAGGAAATTGGTTTGTGAGCTATTGATTGACTTGCTGGTTTTTGAACCAAGCTATACAACAATGGATTTGAAATGGTATACATGTTAATTACTTGTTTACATGTCTTCCTCATTAGGCCAAGGTTGTTGAGGCTAGGGCTGAGATTCTGCTTTTATGTTCCAAGGGACAGACACAACTAGCACCTTATATTCATCTTTAATAAAACAAAATAAAATGCAATACACAAGGGTCATTTTCTAAACTAGACCTTCTATTTAGTAAAGTGATTTATTTCTATTAGGAAGAAATCCATACTTTCACAAGATGTGCTTTATCTTTATAGCATCAGAATGATAAAAGTCTACAAAATTACATATGCGATTTTAAAAATGAAGGTTTTATTACACAACTGAATTATTACTGAGTCTGAAAAGTAGACTAAAATCTGCAGATGAAACTGTTCTGCAGATCTTCCAAGTCTCTGGAGCGATATTGAGGTCCACTGGAGATAAGAAGCAAATATGGCCTTCAAGCCAGCTCTCATATAACTTCTGGGAAGTCTGCTTTGCTGTTGTGGGTGTTCAAGTGGCAGCTTTGGTACCAGTCTTGGAACTCAGAAATCCCACCTCCTCCATGACGTTATCATTCACCATCTGTTAGAGCCCTTCTTAGCAAGTTCTGCTCTCTCCAGAGGACTGCCAGGAAACACAATGGAACACTTGGATGTCTACATGCCAGGGACCTTCCTGCCTCTCTCCTCCCTCCACAGTCCATCACTTTTTATCCTGAAGGCAGCCAGACCTTCAAAACTACAACCAAAATACTTTCCTGTGCTTTCACATCCACTTTATTTTACAGATTACACAAACCCAACTCTTATTTATGAGGTTTAAATTTCTCGAACAAAAGCCAAGTTTTGTTCTTTCACTGAGCTACATCTATTCCTTGAGAGATGATGAACTCCAAACCAAATGTTTAAATAGAAAGATAAAAGAAAAATACAGCATGTTCCTCATAAACTAGGTCACTCTCCCAACAAATGGTCCAGGTCTCCTTTCCATTTCATCTATCACTGGTTTCTTGTCTTTCCTTTTTCTATTTTATTATCACTGTTATTCCACTTCATGTCACTTTGTCCTTGAGTCTTATCAGCTAATACCTGAGTTACTACCATTGCTTCTTTGGACTTCTAATTTATTCTGTCCTCCTTTCTTCTAGGAAAACTGTGCATGCCTGTGTGCAATCTGTACCATGCCTCTGTGCAATCTTCCATTGGTTATCACAAAAAAATAAAAATGTATCTGTCCTCTTAAGAACTATACATGCAAGTTGCCTCAGTCTAGCTCCTAACACTCATTTGCCGAAGAGATCAGTCATTGCTTTGTCCCCTCATACATCCCTTACACATTTATGTAGCATTGCTTCACCTCACATTGCTACTAGCATCATTTTCTCATTTTATATAAAAATTTATATTAATTACGGTTTATTCACTTTGTATCACAGCTGTAGCCCCTTCCCTCATTCCCTCCCAATCTCACCCTCCCTCCCTCATCTTCTCTCATTCCCCTCTCCAAGATAGAGGAGGTTCTCCTCCCCTTCCATCTGGACATCAGGACTGGCTGCATTGTCCTCCTCAGTCTAGATACAGCACTGCATTTAAGCTCTCTCTACTTCTGTGGAATTTAGTTAAACCATAGGTAATGAATTGTCCATTTACTACATAATTTTGATATTTATTTTGTACCTATTTCTAACTTTTATTTTTTGTATATTCCATTCATTGCAAATACATAGAAGACAGGCTGCATGTCTTCTTCATTGTACTCACCACAGAAATAAATATGTTATAGGCAGTTCATGGGGATTACATACCAATGTGGTGCCTTCTCAAGCCTACTTATTTCTCCTACCATTAGCATTCACATATCATGACATCTTACCCCAACCAAGAAACAGAAGAAAAAAACTTCATAGTTAACATAGAAATTCAGAATATAAAAATAAAGAATAGAACTGATATTTTTTCAAAATTAGGCTATAAATCTCACAATAAAGACAAACCAGAAGAATATAAATAGATACATTAATCAAATAAAAGATAACTTTTATATTTAAGAAGAAAGATTTTTAAATTCTATCTTTTATTTTTATATTATAATAGTTACATCATTTCTCCTTCCTTCCCTTTAAACCTTCCCATATTCCATTGTTCTCTTTAAAATTCACGACCTCTTTAATCATTAATTTTTCTTACATACATATATGTGTGTATATATATATATTAATGCCTCCGTTGTAAAATAAGAGAGTGCAAGAAAATAATACGATATGATGATTATGCGTGTCTCTTAGCAGAGACTGCACCCTCTCGTATTCCCGCATTTGACCCAGACAGGAGTAAAGAGCCTCTCAGGTGGATGTGAGCCTGCAGCTGTGCTGTTTCCGATCCCTTGCCTTGGTAAGGGTCAAGAAAATGTTTCAAATCAACAGCGGCGTGAAGAACATAGCGCTTTCCAGCGCGCTTTCGGGACTGCAGGGAACAGGAAGCTGGAACCTTAGTTAAATGACTTAACAAAACCTACTGGTCTTCACTTAAAAAGCAAAAAAAAAAAAAAGAAGAAGAAGAAGAAGAAGAAGAAGAAGAAGAAGAAGAAGAAGAAGAA
>NW_026593286.1:42572582-42625887 GCF_907164565.1 Psammomys obesus | reverse complement strand
AAGAAGAAGAAGAAGAAGAAGAAGAAGAAGAAGAAGAAGAAGAAGAAACAGAAAGAGAAAGTCAGCCCACAAACCATCCTGAAAAATAATCAGACTAACCTTGTGCTTCCATTGTAGAGTTTGAGTTGTAAATAATAATTAATAATAACAAATACCTAAGCTATACATCCAAATGTATTGCCTAGGAAACATCAAATGTACTGAATCAATTGACCAAGTGATTAATTCCCAGCTGATCAGCTTATTATAACATGTTTAAGACAGACTCAAGTTACTTCCTCTAGCCCAGCAAGATGCCCAATGGAAAGAAGGTCATGGGTAAAATGGTGACCCCGAACCCCAGCTACGTGAAGAAACAGGAAGCCAAAAAGGTGGTCAATCCTTTGTTTGAGAAAAGGCCCAAGAACTTCGGCATTGGGCAGGATATCCAGCCAAAAGAGGTTTCACACGCTTCGTCAAATGGCCCTTTACGTTAGACTGCAGCGGCAAAGAGCCATCCTCTATAAGCGGCTCAAGGTATCTCCCGCCATTAACCAGTTCACCCAGGCCCTGGACCGGCAAACAGCGACCCAGATGCTTAAGCTTGCCACAGGTGCAGGCCAGAGACAAAGCAGGAGAAGAAATAGAGGCTACTGGCCCGCGCTGAGAAGAAAGCTGCTGGGGAAGGGGACATCGCAACTACGAGAGCACCCGTCCTTCAAGCAGGGGTCAATACAGTCACCACCTTGGCGGAGAGCAAGAAGGCTCAGCTGGTGGTGATTGCCCATGATGTAGACCCCACTGAGCCGGTGGTTTTCCTACCTGCCCTGTGTTGAAAGACAAGGGTCCCCTCCTGCATTGTCAAGGGAAAGGCAAGGCTGGGGCAGCCGGTCCACAGAAAGACTCGCTCCACTGTTGTCTTCACACAGGTTAACTCAGAAGACAAGGGTGCTCTGGCTAAGCTGGTGGAGGCTATTAGGACCAGTTGCAATGACAGATTCGATGAGATCCGCCACCACTGGGGAAGCAATGTCCTGGGTTCTAAATCTGTGGCTTGCATTGCCAAGCTGGAAAAGGCCAAAGCTGAAGAACTCGCCACTCTAAACTGGGTTAGATTTACACTGCTAACTTTTCTGTATGTAAATATAATTACAAAAAAAAAAAAAAAAAAGACTCAAGACTTGAAAACACAATTTCTAAATAGCCTTGAGTCCATTTTAAGGAACATGATAAAATACTGATAACTTTAAGTTAGAATACAATCTTATAGATCAAAAAGCCCCTTAGAAATGTGCAATGCTAGTCTAATTCATATCACTAGCTATAAATATAACCTCTGGATAATGATGTGAAAGCATGCCTAATAACACAATCATCAAGCATAAGAACAAAATGAATAATTTTAAAATACTTATTCTTTTTAATTTATTTATTTATACATATGAGTGCTCTATTTGCATGTATGTCTGCATGACAGAAGAGGGCATCAGATACTATTATAGATGGTTGTGAGCCACAAGATGATTGCTGGGAATTGAATTCAGGATCTCTGGAAGAGCAGCCAGTGCTCTTAACTTCTGAGCCATCTCTCCAGAACAAGATATTTATTCTTATACAAGCCAAGATGCACAGACTATAGGAAAATGAGGAGGCATCTATTTTAAGAGATTTTGCAAAACTAATTATATAAACCTATTATATAAAACCTATTATATAAAATTTCATGAAGCTATAAATTGCTATCATCATTAACAAATAAAGGAAAAAAATTACATACATCATGTTTGGATAATAATATAGTAGTTTAAATGACCACCAGGCATAGAAGCACGTAGATTACAGATGTGTCAATCTAGAGAAAAGATCTCAAGTTATCTCCTAAACAAAAAGATCACATTCTCTTCTCTTCTTCCTCTCCTAATTGTTCCCGCAGCACCTTGTCAGCTAGTAACCCCAGTAATCTAAATGGATTCTCAAGACTGTACAGAAACCCCAGTGAAGAGGTCAATGCTGGAAACACGACCCTACACACGCTTGCCTTCTGTCTCTTCTTTTTTGACTAGAATACGATCTAGGTCCAAATATTACCATGGCCTGCCTAAAGAATTCTACCTCTTCTAGTGACACGCAGTGACATAAGTTTCAGACACGGGGACAAAATGCAGTGGCTCGTGAAGTCCCTGACAAAAGAGGAGCTCAGGAGAGACTGCACACACAGAGGCGGGGGCTCAGCGTGTCTCCAGATTTAATGTCCTGGCACACACCTCAAGACCAAGTTCTGACATCCCACCAATACGCCTATTGGAAGCTTGTAAAAATGATGTCTGCTTGCAAATTAGAGATGATCAAACTAAAAAGAGTGCTGAGGGAAGGAAGGAAGTGTTCCAGAACAGTGAATATTTCCAAGTGAATCTATTAAATAGGACTTGAGAGTCTTGGGAAGGGTTGGAAAACATTTCATTAACTACGGTACTAAGGAGGGTACAAGGCAAAGACAGAATTACTGAGGAGCTTCTTAATGGCTGTCCGGAAGACCAAGACTTATCGCAACTACTATTATTCTAGAATTTGTCTTTGGGGATGAAAAGACTCAAGAGGTGACAAAAGTAGATGTGACATGGAGCATGCGAATAAGAACTGTAAATGACAATCATGTTGAAAGGGCATCAAGGACAGAATGGTCAAAAGATATTATGAAAATTTCTCATAGGACATGCTTTCTAAAAGCAAGGATGGCAAAAAGGGCCTGCAGGAAGGGAAACCACAGATGAACAGGGGTGACACCACATAACTGCAGAGAAAGGAGTATGCGGGACATGACAGTGACTCATGGCATTCATTTGTACTCAATGCCCAATAGCAAGTGTGCTTGAGGAGTTAAAGCAGCCATGTTATTTTAAGGGCAAGGGACTCCGAGACTTAGACCTCTGGTCAAATCACCAGAAGCAGTGAAAAAATCTAGAATGAGTAGTACAAAAATAAATGATAAATATTGGTCATAAACTCATGACCAGCAACTACATAGTACAGCTTATGAGGCATATCTTGTAAATTTTTCTCCAGAAAAATTATGAGTCTCCATAGTGGAACTGAATGTGTGTTGGCAAATGTGGATCTTTACTCACTGTCTGATTCAAATGTTAATATTTTATGGGAACCCCTTTACATATACACCCAGACACAGTGTTTTGCCAGATATCTGGTCCAGTCCATCTCCTGGTCAAGGTGACACATAAAATTAGCTATAACAGGTACAACCACCATATGGATTACCCATAATTTTGCTTCTTTTGTAGAAATATCTCATTCAGAAAGCTGCCCTCTGGATACTGAAATGTTCCAATTATACATTCAAAGAAGTAAAAGTGCCAAGGAGTTCACATAGCATGTGTGTGCGTACGTAGTGTGGGTACAGAGGCACACAGCTCCCTTTTCAAAATGGGATGCTTTTGCCAGCAGGGTAATACTCCAACTCTTCCCATGAAACTTTCATGAGGTTTAAAGTTTGGCTGTAACCTCACCTTTGGATAGTCTCTGACTCTCCCTACTCAGTTTTCTGTACATCAGTAGCTGTTTTTGTGTGGATAGCTTACTAAAGTCCTCACATAATTGTCTTCTCTATTTTTAGATCTTCAGGAAAATCACACTTTTTTTTTTTACAGCTAACATTCACTTTATTCAATTCTGTTCTCTTAACTCAGAAGGCAACAAATGACCACATGAAAAAGGGAGAAATTGATCTAGGTACAGGTGTTTACAGTAGCAGAAAACTGACACCCACATCACTAAGTGGTTTCTATGACTCCTACAACAGACACCCCTAGGCCTTAGTCTTTCCTGTCCCTGAAAGGTACTGCCATGACTACAAAACGAGGTATTCATACAGACAGGAATAGAAACATACAAATACATGTATACTGTCTTAATTTTTTTATTAATGCCAAAACTATTGTTGGAGAGTATTTGAAAGATATTTGACACAGCAGCAATAAGCTGAAAACAGAACATCCGATCGACAGGGCAAATTAAATGTGTGGATACAGGGCGATTAAGCAAAGAACTTAGAGACCCATCACAAATGAGGTCTTTATTAACACTTCAGTGTGCCACTATGTTTTCGTCTTTTCTCTCGATATTGACTGAAAAGTTAAGATTCTAGGATGATTTAAACAAGAGCTTTGAACATCACGATGTAAAATCGAGGCGTCACCGAAGCTAGCCTGGTGCTCCCCATCCTGGAGAGGAAAGGAAGGAGCTAATTTGCAGCATCGCGACAAGTGCCAGGGTTCTCGCATGACGGCGCCGGCGCCTGCATCCGCACGCACAACAGTGCAGAAATGTCCAATGCGCAGTTAAGTTTGTCTCAAAAATTTATCAACCTAAATTTAAGAATATACTTCGATGGAGCATTTGTGCAACACAGAAATGACGCGCCTAATAGGTAAATTCATCAGCGGAAAGCTGCTGTTACTGTGTAAGGGTAAGGACACACTAAGATTTCACAGTAATAACAATTATGCTGAACGTTGAAACAACAATTCCTTGTTCACCTCTGGAATACAGATGTCACCCCCCCCCCAGAGATTGGTAATGGGGCAAAGACCACAACCATAAACGTGAAACTATAAGAACATCTACATGCAAATATCACATTTTCTTCAGTTTTCATCTCGACTATCAGTATTTTGAAGTTTAAAAATCAAACCATAATTTGTTAATAATGAACTACTACACATTTCAAACTGACCATTTGATAACTGATCGTGTAAAACTAATCCCAAATGGTGACTGATTTGTCTTCAGATTATAAGTAATAAAGCATAAAAGTCTTTCCTAGTAAACTTCCTTGAATACTGAATTAGCCCAATTCAAAATGACACAGAATTCTTATCTTTAAATCCCCTGTAAAGACAGGCAGCACATAGGAGCACTTTCTGTACTGAGGGTTTAAATGTTTATGATATTGGTGAATAAAAGCTGCATGCCACCCTAGCAAGTGTTATACACAATAAATCTTTATGAGGATGTATCTCACTGAAAGCCACTGGACAAAGCAACCTGTAAACACAGGAGGAATTCCTCAGTAAGAGAGCAGAGTCCCTGCCAGGAAAATGAGGGCAAATTCTGGTAACCTGTACTGTTTGTTTTCAACAAAACATCTCATAAGGGTCGCTTAAAATTTCGGAGGATTAATAATTTTTAACTTTTTGTGGTATATCCATAAATTCTTTAAAAATTAAACCCCCAACTTGGGCAAGAGCCCCTGCTGGACCAGAAGCCATCAAGGCCATCAAAAGTCCAGACCCCAATTCAGGTGGATACCCTCTAGTCAATCACAGACCGCTCCAGCCAGAAGACCAGAGAGGAAACAGAAACCAAGGAACAAAGACAACCCCAGAAATCAGAATCTAGACCTATAATCACTCCAAATCCAGAGGCTTAAATGTCAGTGTAAGAACAAAGCCAACATCCAGGCCAATATTATCAGAGCCCAGTGTTGTAGATGTTTTGGTTTATGGTACATAAATGTGTTTGTGTTAAAATTCCAAGTTGGGGATTCCGATTCCAAGTTGTTAAGTGTCTCGTGTGGAATGCGATCTCTGAGGGGTGGAATTAGCTGAATTCTGAGGACTTTAAGAGTTACAAATATGACAGCCCAGAGGAAGAAGGTGCAGCTGCTTAGAGGAGGACCGCTTGCTGCTGGTTCCTCCTGCTGTTGCATTTCTTCTTGCTGATTTTCTGTTTGCTGATTTGCTGGTGACCTGGACTTCTGGGTTTCTGGATGACTGATACTGGTATTGCCCCCAAGAGAATCCTACCGCCCTACCCAGCAGGAAATAGAAGTGAGAACTCTGCTCCCTGTCACCACTAACCTTCTTTCCCTCCTACCTGGTGCTGGGGGGTTGGAAGGGAGGTAGAAGTGTTTAAGAACCCTAAATAAGCAGGTTTGAAAAACCCTGAATATTCCAACACAGCTGAAGCACAAGAAAAAAAAAAAAAGACTTGAAATTTTTTAATTTATTTATTGTTTTATTAATTACAGTTTATTCACTTTGTATCCCAGCTGTAGCTTCCTCCCTCATCCTCTCCCAATCCCACCCTTCCTCCCTCTTCTCCTCCCATGTCCCTCCCCCAGTCCAATTTTTATCAGACAAGTTTTTCACTTGCTTGGCTAGAGTTACTCCCAAGGTATTTCGTACTATTTGATGCTATTCTGAAGGGTGATTTTCCCTGATTTCTTTCTCAGTACACTTGTCATTTGTATTTAGAGTGGCTATGGGTTTTGTTTTTTTTTTTTTTTTTTAAAGAAAATGTTCTTATCAGCTGTCAAAGTTGTCAGATGGAATTTTTAAGATCAGTTATATATATACTATCATATCATCTGCAAATAACAATACTTTGACTTTTTTTCTGTCCAGTTTGTATGCCCTTGAGCTCCTTCAGTTGTGTTATTGCTCTAGCTAAAACTTCAATCACTGTATTGAGTAGATAAGGAGAGTAGATACCCTTCCTAACTTCAGTGAAATTGCTTTGTGTTCCTCTTCATTTAATTTGATGTGGCTATAGGATTGATGTAAATTGCCTTTTCAAGCTGAGATACATCCCTTGTACCCTTCAGGTCTGTAGGACTATTATCATGAATGGGTGTTAAATTTACTCAAAGGCCTTTCTCCTTCTAATGAGATGATCGTGTGATTTTTTTTCTTTCAGTTAGTTTATATAGTGGATTAAATTTACTGATTTTTATGTATTAAACTGTAGCTGCAGCTCTGGGTTGAAGCTTACTTGGGCATGGTGAATGATTTTTTTTTTGTTTTTGATTTTTTGAAACAGAGTTTATGTAACAGTCCTGGCTATCCTGGAATTCTTATTGTAGCCCAGGTTGGCTTTGAACTCAAAGATTCCACCTACCTCTGCCTCCCAAGTGCAAGGATGAAAGGTGTGTGCCACCACACCAGGCAGATGATTTTTTGATGTATTCTAGGATCTGTTTGCAAGTATTTTGTTGAGTATTTTTGCATCTATCTTCATAAGTGAAATTGGTCTATATTTTCTTCGTTGAATCTTCAGGGAAGCTGTGACCTCATAAAATGAATTTGGCAATGTTCTTTCTGTTTCTATTTTGTGAAATAATTTTTTTGTATAGAAAAACACATTTCATCATTCAAGGATTGCAACTACTTATTAAGACCCAAATCATCTAGAATATTTTTTCTAAGTCACCACATATTTTTTACGCATTGTGGAATAATTTTCACAATATTGAAGTTAACTCTTCTTTGAAAATCTGATAGAAGTCTGTGCCAAAAACCATCTGTTCCTGGTTTTTTTGGGGTTTTGTTGTTGTTGCTTAGTTTTTTTGTTTGTTTGTTTGTTTATTTTGGTTTGTTTTGTTATGTTTGGGGTTATAGGTCTATTTAAATTGTTTATCTGGTCTTGGTTTAACTTTAGTAAGTGGTATGGGTATGATTAATTCTTTCAGGTGAGTTTTAAGTTGCTAGTATAAGACCTCTCTGTTTTTTTTTAATGTAGACACTTAGTGCTGTGGACTTTCCTCCTAGCACAGATTTCGTTATGTCTGTAAGTTTGGGTATGTTTTGCATTCATTTTTATTGAATTCTAGGAAGTCTTTAAATTTTCTGTTTTTGCCTTGATCTCATAGTCATTCAGTAAAGAGTTGTTCAATTTCCATGAGTTTGTAAACTTTCTATTGTTCCTGTTACTTTTGAAATCCAGCTTTAATCTGTGGTGGCCTGATAGGATAAAGGACATCACTTCAATTTTATTTGATCTACTGATATGTGCTTTGTTTCTGAGTATCTGGTCAATTTTGGAGAAAGTTCTTTGGGGCACTGTGAGGACAGTGTATTCTTTTGTGTTTGGGTGAAATGTTTTGTAGGTATCTGTGGGCCCATTTGCTTTATAACATTTATCAGCTCCAGGTTTTTTGTCTGGATGACATGTCCATTGGTTAGAGTGGGGTACGGAGGTTGCCCACTATCAATGTATGAAGGTCAATGTGTAGTTTAAGCTTTTTATCTGTATTTTCTTTTTTTTCTATTTATATTTTTAGTTTAATTTTTTTATTTTTTTATTTTTTTACTAATTACAGTTTATTCACTTTGTATCCCCCCATAAGGCCCTCCCTCCTCCCCTCCCAGTCCCAGCCTCTCTTCCCCTTCTTTACACATGCCCCTCCCCAAGTCCATTGATAGGAGAGGTCTTCCTCTCCTTCCTTCTGCTCTTAGTCTATCAGATCACTTCCTGATGTATTTTCTTTTGTTAATTTTTTTATTTATTACAATTTATTCACTTTGTATCCCAGGTGTAGCCCCCTCCTTCATCTCCTTCCAATCCTGCCCTCCTTCCCTCTTCTCCTCCCATGCCCCTTCCCCTGTCCACTGATAGAGGAGGTCCTCCTCCCCTTCTATCTGACCCTAGCCTATCAGGTCTCATCAGAACTGGCTGCATTGTCTTCCTCTGTGGCCTGGCAAGGCTGCACCCCCCCATTAAGGGGGGGTGAACAAGAGCCAGCCACTGAGTTCATGTCAGAGACAGCCCCAGTTCCCCTTACTAGGGAACCCACTTGGACACTGAGCTGCCATGGACTACATCTGTGCAGGTATTCTAGGTTATTTCCATGAATGGTCCTTGGCTGGAGTATCAGTCTCAGAAAAGACCCTGTGCCCAGGTTTTTGGTCTTTGTTTGTTTGTTTGTTTGTTTGTTTTGCTTGCTCTCCTTTCGAAGCTCCTGTCCCCTCCAGGTCTTTCTATCTCCCCATTCTTTCATAAGATTCCTTTTACTCTGTCCAGCATTTGGCTATGAGTCTCAGCATGTGCTTTGATACTCTGCTGGGTAGAGTCTTTCAGAGGCCCCCCCATGGTAAGCTCCTGTCTTGTTTTCACCCTAATAATGTTTCATTTATAAATATGGGCGCCCTTGCATTTGTGGCATAGATATTCAGAATTGAGATGTCATCTTGATGGATTTTCCTTTGATGAGTATAAAGTGTCCTTCCCCATCTCTTTTGATTAATTTTGATTGAAAGGCTATTTTATTAGATATGTGAATGGCTACTCCAGCTTCTTTCTTGGGTTCATTTACTGGAAAATCTTTTTCCAGCCCTTTACTCTCAGGAAATATCTATCTTTGACACTGGAGTGTGTTTCTTTTATACAGCAGAATGATAAATCCTGTATTCTCATCCATTCTGTTAGTCTGTGTCTTTTTTACTGGGAGTTGAGATTAATATTGACAGATATCGCTGACCAATGATTTTTAATCCCTGTTATTTTGTTGTTGCTGGTGGTATGGTGTGTGTGTGTGTGTGTGTGTGTGTGTGTGTGTGTGTGTGTGTGTTCTTCCCTTCTTTTGGTTTTGCTGGTTTTCTCTGACCAGTGTATTTCCACTACTGTGTCCTCATTGTCTGACATTTTCTCTTCTGTCTTTTACTCTATTAGTGATGCTTGTGTCTGCAGTTCTCGTCCACTCACCTAAAATTTTCATTTCCAGAATTTCCTAAGTTTGTGTTTTCATGGGTGTAGTTAATCTGTATGGGTTGGCGTTTTCCTTCTAATACCTTCTTTCTATAAGGTGGGATTTGTAGATGGGTATTGTTTAGATTTGACTTTATCATGAAATATTTTTCCCATGTGTGGTGATTGAAAGTTTTGTTGGCTTATCACGTGGTGGGAGTACTTTCTTTTCTAGTCCAATCTATTTGGTGTTTGTATACTTCTTGTATCTTTATAGGTATCTCCTTTAGATTAGGAAATTTTTCTTCTATGAATTTGTTGAAAATATTTTCTAAAATTCTTTGATTATTCTTCTTCTATTGATATTATTCTTAGATTTGGTCTTTCCATGTTGTACCAGATTTCCTGGATGTTTTGTGTCAGAAATTTTTTTAGATTTAATGCTTTCTTTGACCAGTGTATCTATTTCCTCTATAGTGTCTTCAATGCCTGACATTTTCTCTTCTATCTTTTACTCTGTTGGTGAATTTGTATTTGAAGTTCTTGTCCACTCTCCTAAATTTTTCATTTCCAGAATTTCCTATGTTTGTGTTTTCTTAATTGCTTCTATTTCCGTTTTCCAATCTTGAACACGTTTATTCATTTCCTTCAACTGTTTGTTTGTTGTTGATTTTCTTGGCTGTTTAAAGGGATCTATTCATTTCCTCAGATTTTTTGTTTGTCATTTCCTCTTTCTTTAAGGTATTTATTCACTTTCTCTTTAAGAACCTCTATCAGCTTCATAAGCTTAGTTTTAAGATCTTTTTCTTGTGCTTCAGCTGTGCTGAAGTATCCAAGGCTTGCTGTAGTAGGCTGGCTGGCTACTACAGTAGGATAGCTGGCTCAAGTAGTGACATGTTGCCCTGGCTCTTGTTAATTGTGTTTTTATGCTACTGTCTAGATATCCAAGTTTGGGATGGTTTAGGTCTAAGTGTCAGTTTCTGCATGTGTTTTCTTTTATGTTTTATTACTTGCTTTCTGTTTTCTCTCTGGTCCTCTGGTCTGTGTGTTGAGCAGGGAGGTCTCTGCCTGAGTTGGGGGCTGGGATATGGTGACCAGGAAGAAGGAGCAGTTGGGGATAGTGTGTGGGAAGGGAGCAATAGTAGAAGATGTTGGGGGAATATGGACTACTTGGAATACTGAGCACTGGTGTGGCCTTTGGTCCAGCAGGGAGTCTCTGCCTGAGATTGCCTTTCTGTTCTTCTAGTTGTTGTGGCTTGCACTAGAGCAGAGCATGTCTATCAGAGTTGGGGGAGGGGACACAGAAACAAGTTATCGAAGGTTGTGCAGAGAAGATGGTATAGGATTGTATCGGTGGGAAATGAGGGAGTGGAGGAGTTCCCCAGGCTGGTGACATACCTGTTTTTCTGGCTGGCCCTGTCTTCACTTCAATAATCTATTTTTAATAAAAGAAAAATGAAAATTAAGAAAAAGAAAAGGCTGATAAACAAGAGGAAAGATTCTCTTTCAATTTGGGATCACTTGGGCATTAATTCAGATTATTATCAAAATGCTTAAGGACGATAAGTAGGATTCTAATCATGAAAAGATGTCTTATTTCTTGAATGAATATAAATTGGATAATCAAATATTAAAATTGGTAAAAGAAGCAAAAAAGGGGGGCCATCCCTATCCCACCACCCATTCTCCCTCCTTCTGTTCAGGCAAAATTGAAAGTAAAAACAGTGCCAAGCATAACTATGCCAGTGATGACCCCCTCAGCTCCCTTACTGGAGCCTCATTTAGACAAGTATTCTCCAAGGCTTGAAGATGATCCTGAAGCATCAGGTAAGGACGTGCTAATCAATCTAATCTTAAATTCCCTCTGCTTCCTGATGAGGATTTATGAAAATGCTAAGCTTAAGATTTGGGCAAGCTAGGACATGACAGGGAAACAGAATTTGTTTACCAGTTCCTTCCTAGCCTCATGACCTGTGCTTAGTATTTCCAATGCACTAACTAATCTATTCAGAATTCTAGGAGAGACAGCATTGGACAGTCCTTGCATTTTATCACATGAGGAAAAAAATTACAGCTATTTGAATCCAGACTGAAATGGGCACTGTGTGTCATGTGACTCCTCATTGCCTTTAAACTTACTTATTTTCCTCACTAAATTGTCTCCTGTAGGCACAACAGGCTAAACCTTTGGAATGGATCTATTTACACCATAAAAACAATAAAATATGAACTTCTTACCTTACTCCTCATGCTCAATTAGTAAATCAAGGAATGACCTGATGTCAAGAATTATATGGATTTGATTTTTGCTGTATCATATTACCTTTAACTAGCAGGACCTCCCTATCAGTGGACTGATGGAGGGGCATGAGAGAAAAAGAGGGTGGGGTAGGGAGGGGACGAGGGAGGAGGCTACAGCTGGGATACAAAGTGAGAGGTAGGGCAGGTCCTAGTTAAAGCTTAGAGGTTGGTTTGAATGAGGTGGGGATGGCCAGACTGCATGTGGAAACCAGTGGATGGAGAGGCCTGGGAGACTCACTAGGCTAGACCCTGGGGAAGGAAGTGGGAGATCCTCACATTTCTGGACCAAACTCTGTCTCATTATGACATATTTTAATTCATGAAATTTTATAAGTTTATTATAAATGTGTTCAATCTTCAATCTAGTTTATTTACAGAAATAATGTATTCAAGCCTGTGATTACTCAGCTAAAACACACACACACACACACACACACACACACACACACACATATAGTATTAACTGCCCATTAGGACTAACAAGAGCTTTCAGAAAACAGTACCACCTCCAAATCAGCCTTCTCTCTAGTGAGATTTTTCTGAAGTCATGAGTGGCACTGACATCTGGCAAGGAAAGCGGAATTGATAACCAACTTAGCCTGTGTTTAGTGAAGTCCATATGGAAGTCATAGGAACTCCCGCAACGAAGGCTAACCTTTTCAAACCAGGATGATTTCCAAGGATCCTGCTTTATAACCCACTGTGCTGACCCATCTATAACAGGCTACCTCACACCTCTTGGCAGGACTGGTGCATAAAGACGATAAAAACAAGACTTCAAGTGTACAAAGCCAGAAACTAATGTAAAGAAACTTTCTTTAAACACCTAAAACTGAAGGTAAAAAGACTAGAATTTGCAAATGCCCAGTGAAACCAGAAGTAATTTGTTAGGAACATATATGATAATATATCTCAACCATCAGTAATTCACCACACATTTCTCTTTTTTAAGTTTAAAGAAACAGCATTGACTAGAATTTTCAGATTTGAAGAACAAAGATCTGTAGCCTCATCACTAAAGACAGGTACATCTGCATCACTAACATGGGTACATCTGTGTACAGCATCTTATGTTCTCCTCATCCGGTCATCAATAATAAATCGTTTCGATTAAATATATAAGATTAAGACCATATCATCTCTCTATCCTCCCTATAGGTGAAATACATTTTCAAGTTAATACTTTAAAGGTGCTTTTATAGAATGCCAGAACGTTCAGCTTCAAAACCAACAGTAACAGGCCTGGAAAATATAACTCTCACTCCTATAAGAGAAAAGAAATACAGCAATATGAAACTGAAGGACTTCTCTTGGCCCCATCAGGCAACTAGCTCACAGTGCAAACCTACACCCCCGAGTGCGGAGAAACAGCAAACTAGACTATAGAGAAACACATTGAGATCAGTTTACTTGAGGCAGAAAGTACTGGAATCCTGAACTTGGGTAGTATTCGTCCTAGGAGTTTTGACACATTTTTGTGGACGAGGTGTGGACTACCCTCGGGTGCAAACGTCCCAGGGCTGTGTTTTATAGCTCTCACACTTTCATGAGCTTGGCCTCCAGGAATGCCACCAGCTTTCACGGTGATGAGCCAAGAAAAATGATTTCATGTCTTTGGCAGGAAGAAGGGAAAAGGGGCCACTCTGAGATGTGTCTGTTGCTGAATGTAACAAATACCTACCTTCTATGAAAATGACTCTACCAGACTTCCAGATGGAGAGGCAACTTTCTAACCCCAGTTTCACCTAAGTTTTTCTCACATGTGTGGAGAGCAGGAGGAAAATATTAAGAGTTTATAAGCACTTTAGAGGCTCACAGCCAGATATATGGAACCACTAAAGATTAACATTCAATCAAAATATTATAAATCATTTCTTTTTTGTCACTGATTAGCACAGTATCAACTAGACAGCAGTAAGATGATAGAGTAGAGCTGGAAGAGCTGCTATGTGACTCTGTATTTTAGAAGCTTTTGTTACTAACACCCAAATTTAACAGACAAAAAAAAGGCACTTCAGGCACCAAGGCCTTTGGAGCAAAGCAAACAACAGGAGACTCAAATATAACATGGGTTTTATAATTATCAGAAAATGTAAAATAACTATGATTAATAGGCTGATGGCTCTAGCTAAAACAGACATCACACAAGAACAAATACTAAGTCTATTTTGTTTTACAACTTATAAAACTTGTCAACACACCAATTCTAACTCAGTCGACAGACTCAGCACATTATCAACCAAAATCCCTGCAATCTGTTTTCTAAATGTTGACAGAAATGTTCTCAAATCTATGTGGAAAGCCAAAAAGCCCAGAATATCGAGTTCAAAACTAAAAAATGAAGCAGAAGCTCGAAACCATATGAATTCAATATTGCTTTGTGATTTCTAAATGCTTTTAAGTATCTAGCATATATTCTCATTTTTGTATTGCTAAAATTTTTATTAGCTGTGAACTTCAATTGTTATAATAGGGCATTGGTACAGGCCAAATTAAAAACCACCAAGCTACTGAGTACAGTAGCATGCCCTGTAATCCTAGCATTTGAAAGGCTGAAACAGAACGTTTGTGAGTTTGAAGCTTGCATAGGCAACACAGTGGTACTCTGACCAACAACAAATATTTGCTCTCCTATGGTGATGTGACTAAATGAATTTTTTATCATTTCTAAGCAAATTACATAGTTTCAAACATTTCACTCAAAAGCTTACACACACACACACACACACACACACATATATATATATATATATATATATATATATATATATATATATATAATCCTGTATATGTATATCTATTGCTCTAATTCCACATGCACACTTGCTATTGGTCATTAGAGAACTAAGAAATGCCACAATGGGTCGCCATAGTATCATACATAATCCTTTTTCTCCAGTTATGTAGTGTCATTGCTATTTATCCATACTCTCCTTTATTGACTATCCTCATTCTCGTGTTGAATATCTGCAGATCTCACTTTACTTCTTTACTCTGAGAAAACATGGGCTATGATCCATTTTGATATTTTCTCTTTAGTGTCTTTTTAACCTGACCTGCCAATTTAGGCATGCATGTTGCAAACACTGCCCTCCCCAGACCTCCCGTATCTTTTCTTTGCCATAGCCTGGCTGAAACATTGCTACACCAGCTAGTGACACACAGTGAGGTGAATAAGCAAGCTGCCAGACACTAGGACAGAATGCCTAGAAGTGTCTCTTGAAGTTCTGAGCCCAGGAAGGACCAGAACTTAAAGCTGGGTACAAGACAGGTTATGTATATGGAGTTGGGTGTTCACTGCGACAAATGTGATCAATTCCCTCCAGCTATAAGACAGAGATTACCAGAGTGGGAAATCAAATTAATAAAAACAATACTGGCTATTGCATAGAAGTAAATTGAAGAAAAAATTGGAAAGGCATAGCAAGCAAATTTCCGACTAAATACTCACAGGGAACAAAATGCACTAAGACTATCAGGGGTTAACTTGACATACCTGTCATCACAGCACCTTAGACGATGAGCCAAGAGGTTGCTGTGAACTGTGCAAGCCTGGGCTCTAAAATGAGTTCCAGACAAAGCTGCCTTGAAAACAACCTAAATAACCCTCCAGCCAAACAAACAAAACTCTAAGCATACGTTTGTAACTGCACTTTTTGAGTATAAGTGGGGCATGGCTTAAGTCTTTGATAAATTACAGCTTTCTTCTAGTTTGTAAAAACTTCTCAACTCATTTTGTGTTTTGTTTTGGTTGGATGTTTTTAAGTTCTGGACTTTAGTATGTTATCCCAACAAATATTTATTATTACTTGATCGCCAGCAACAACAGTGATACAACTGCATGGTCAAAATGAGCTCACCCCTGTTTTCTGTATTTTAGTAGGTTGCTGACCCTTACTCGTTACTAAGAAACTAACCTTAGAATGACAAGTAAGAATCGAGCCTCAGTCAGCACATCAGTCAGCTGATCATCACATACCACAGAATGGCCCTGTCATAGAAAGCATCAGGCATCAGGGCAGAGAAAGTCTCTGCTTGGAAAAGGTGTAAAAACTCTTCCTTGACATAACCACAACCTCTTCCTTTCAATATATGTGATTCTGTATAAGAACCATCAGTTTATCTGATGTTAAATCAGTTCCATAACAATTGACTTTATTAGGCACACTGCACTGGTGATTTATTTGGTGGATTATTAAAAATTCTGTTGCATTAAAAGCATTGACTTCAATATTAGATAATGAAAGGAAAAGCAAATGAGCTAGTTTTAACTTAAATGATTTTTTTGTACTGCCTTAATGTTAATTGATATTTGCGATGGCTTTTAGCACAACTGTAGTTTTCTGTCAGAAACAAGTTTTTGTAGTGTGTCCTATGGTTCACATTGTATGGTATATTCCTAGATCAGCACTTACATTAGCCATTGACCGCTGACATAGATGGATGTTATCCCACTGAAATAGATAACATTCCATGCCAATGTTATCACAGTAGTAGTTTAAAACCTAAGTGACTGAAAAAAATACTGTATTTAAGAAACATTTTAGACAATGATATTACATGCTCTAAGTTTGCTGATCTATTAGAGTAAAACAATATTGAGCTACCTAATTCACAAGGTTTTCTGAAACAAAAAAAAGGAAATACAAATCTCAGCTACTTGTTCTTATAAATTAGAGCGGGGATTATGTTGGGGATATAATAGTAGCTATGTGAAAGCAAGCATTAGAAAGTATCTAACAAGGAGACTCCAAGATGATGGCGCACAGTGGTGAGCAGAGACTTGGGACCTAGTGTGTAGCCCAGCAGCAGACTCCAAAATGCCACTGCCTGTGAATTCTGAGTGAAAGGAGGCTTCCAGGCAGCTAAGACACACAGTCCCAGACTGTGGACAACTGCAGGAGCCAAAACACACATGGTCAGCCAGCGCCTTCCACCTACCCAAACACAACTCCCAAATACCAGAGACTATGGCTCCACACTCAAGACACCAGATTCCTCCTGCTTCCCAGAGGTCAGGGAAGCCTTGGAACTACAGGGATATGATCCCAAGCCTCTTTCCCAAGGTTCTACCAGTTTCCCTGTGGAGACGGCACAAGGTTCTACCTCTTTCTCTGTGGGGACCAGAAGGGCAATAGGATCATACAAAATCTGTTTTTAGCACTCATGGAATCTGGGTATCTACCCAGAGAGCAGGAACTTTGAGAAAGCAAGTGCCAGCACTGTAGACTATGAAAAACCAGTATGATCCTGGTCCCTCCAGAGAGAATAGTAGATCCTAGCACCCAGACAGGCACAGATCCAGCTTCAGATTTCCCAGCTAAAACAGCCACCAAAGGACAACTTCAGATTCCAGACAGGCACAGATCCAGCCTACAGTTCAGAGCTTTACCAGCTGCCCTAAATAGACCTGCCAGACTTCAGGTTCATACAAGGTGAACACTCACACCCTAATCCCCCTGCCTATAGGTCCAACTCAGATACAACCAGAAGAGAAAAGCTGCAGGCATATCACAGATATATAGACTCCAGCAAACAACTCAGGCTGGGCTTATCCTCCATGCCTGAAAATTCCAGCTGGCTCCAGAAATAACCAGTCAATACCAGTGACAAACTGATGGCTAAAGGCCAGCGTAAGAAAACAATCAACAAAAACCAGGATAATATGACTCCATCAGAACCCACAACAAACACTGTATATCCTAATGCTGCTGAAACACAGGAAAATGACCTTAAATCTATGCTTATGAAGATGTCAGAGGACTTTAAAGAGGAAACAAATAAATCCTTCAAAGAAATACAGGAAAATACAATCAAACAAATACAGGTCTTTAAAGACACACAGGAAGATAAAACCAAATAGGTGAAGGAAATGAATAAATGGTTCAAGGCCTGAAATGGAAATAGATTCAATAAAGAAAACACAAAGAAAATCCTGGAGAAAGAAAACTTAGGAAAGAGAACAGACCCTACAGAGGTAAGCATCACCCACAGAATACAAGAGTTGGGAAGGTGATTTCAAGCATAGAAGATATAATTGAAGAAATCGATCCACCTGCCATAGAAAATATTAAACTGAAAAAATTCCTGACATTAAACATCCAAGAAATCAAGGACACAGTGAAAAGTCAAAACCTAAGAATAATAGGAATAGAAGGAAAAGAAGACTCCTGGCTACAAGGATCAGAAAATATTTTTTTAAATCATAAAAGAAAAATTCCCCAACTTAAAGAAATGCCTTTAAACATACATCAGGCTTACAGAACATCAAATATATTAGACTAAAAATAAAATTCCTCACATCACATAATAATCAAAACACTAAATGTATAGAGGAAAGAAAAATTATTAAAAGCAGCAAGGAAAAAAAATCAAGTAACATATAAGGGTAGACCTATCAGAATCACACCTGTCTTCTCAACAGAGACTATGAAAGCAAGAAGGACAGATGTCATGAAGACATTAAGAGAACATAGATGATCAAGCCTCACTCAGAAAGACAAATGGGAGGGACATCGGAAGAGGGGAAAAACAGGGAACAGGACAGGAGCCTACCACAGAGGGCCACTGAAAGATACTAACCAACTGGGTATCAAAGCAGATGCTAAGTCCCATAGGTAAACTTTGGGCATAGTGCAGGAAATCTTATGAAAGAAGGGGGAAATAGAAAGACCTGGAGGGGATAGGAGCTCCACAAGGAGAGCAACAGAAACAAGAACTCTGGGCCCAAAGGTTTTTTCTGAGACTGATGCCCCAACCAAAGACCATTCATGGTAATAACCTAGAACTCCTGCACAGATGTAGCCCATGACATCTCAGTCTCCAAGTGGGCTCACTAGCAAGGGAAACAGGGAGTGTCTCTCACATGAACTCAGTGGCTGGCTCTTTGATCACCTCCCCCTGACACAGGCAGGAGCAGCCTTACCAGGCCACAGAGGAAGACAATGCAGCTAGTCCTGATGAGACCTGATAGGCTAGGATCAGATGGAAGGGGAGGAGGACCTTCCCTATCAGTGGACTTGGAGAAAGGCATGGGATCAAATGAAGGACGGAGGGTGAGGTTGGGAGGGAATGAAGGAGGGGGCTACAGCTGGAATGCAAAGTGAATAAAATGTAATTAATATAAAAATTTAAAAAGAGAACACAGATGTCAACCTAAACTACTATTCCCAGCAAAACTTTCAATCACAATAGATGGAGAAAGGTAAATATATTCCATGACAAAAGCAAATTTAAACAGTATCTATGCACAAACTCAGCCTTTCAGAAGATAATAGGAGAAAAACTCTAATTGAAGGAGGTTAAGTATAGCCAAGGAAACACAGGATATAAATAGCTTCACTGCAACAAAACCAAAAGAAAACAATCACAAAACATTACCACCAACAACATTAAAATAAAAGGAACTAACAACAGTTGGTCATTAATATCTCTCAACATCAATGGACTCAACTCTCCAATTTAAAGACATAGACTAACGGAATGGATATGTAAACAGAACCCAACAGTCTGCTGCATACAAGAAACACACCTCAGCAACAAAGATAGATATTGCCTGAGAGTAAAGGTTGGAAAACGGCTTTCCAAGCAAACAGATCCAACAAACAAGCCAGAGTATCTATCGTATTATCTAATAAAATAGTCTTCCAACCAAAATTAATTAAAAGAGATGAGGACAGTCACTTATACTCATCAAAAAAAAAAAAATCCACCAAAAGGACATCTCAGTTCTGAACATCTATACCCCAAATACAAGAAACCCACATTTGTAAAAGAAACATTAATGCTTGAAATACCCAACGGTCCTCACACATTAATAATGGTAGACTTCAACACTCCTCTCTCACCAATGGACAAATCATTGAGACAGAAACCAGAGAAATAATAAAACTAACAGAAGTCATGAACCAAATGAACCTAATAGATATTTACAGGATTTTTCATACAAACTCAAAAGGATATACCTTCTTCTCAGCACCTCATGAAACTGTCTCCAAAATATACCATATAGTCAGTCACAAAGCAAGCCTCAGCTGATACAAGAAAATTGAAATAACACATTGTATCTTATCGGGTCACCATGTATTAAAGCTGGATTTCAACAATAGAAATAACAAAAAAACCTACATACTCATGGAAATTGAACAACTCTCTACTCAATGACCACTGGATCAGGGATGAAATAAAAAAAAGAAATTAAAGACTTCCTAAAATTCAATGAAAATGAAGACACAATCTACCCAAATTTATGGGACACAATGAAAGCAATGCTAAGACGAAAGTTCATAGCAGTAAGTGCATTCATAAAGAAATTGGAGAGAGCTCATACTACCAACCTAACAGCTCACCTGAAAGCTCTAGGAAAAAAAAAAAAAAAAGCAAATGCACCCAAGAGGAGGAGATGGCAGAAAACAATCAAACTAGGGGTTGAAATCAATAAATTGGAAACAAAGACAACAATAAAAAGAATCAACAAAATGAAGAGCTGGTTCTCTGAGAAAATGAACAAGATAGATAAACCCTTAATCAAACTAACTAAAAGGCAAAAAGACAGTATCCAATTTAGCAAAATCAGACATGAAAAAGTTGACATAACAACAGACACTGACGAAATCCAAAAAATCATTAGGTCATACTTCAAATGCCTGTATTCCTCAAAATTGGGTAATCTAAATGAAATGGACAATTTTCTGGATAGATTCCACTTACCAAAGTTAAATCAAGATCAAGTAAACAAGTTAAATAGTCCTATAACCCCTAAGGAAATAGAAACAGCCATTAAAAGTTTCTCATTAAAAAAAAAAAAAAAAGGCAAAGGGTTTCAGCACAGAATTCTACCAGACTTTCAAAGAAGAGGTAAGACCAATACTCTGATACTCCTCAAACTATTACACAAAACAGAAACAGAAAGAACATTCCAAACACATTCTGTAAGGCTATAGTCACCCTGATACCTAAACCACACAAAGATTAAAAAAATAAAAAGAAAAAAAGAAAGGAGAATTTCATACTAATTTTATTCCTGAACATTGCTGCAAAAATACTCAATAAAATACTCAAACCGTATCCAAGAACACATCAAAAATATCATCCACCATGATCAAATAGTTTTCATCCCAGGCATGCAGGGTGGTTCAATATACAAAAATCCATCAACATAATCCACCATTAAAATAAACAGAATAAAAACACATGATCATCTTATTAGATGCTGAAAAGGCATTTGACAAAATCCAACACCCCTTCATGATAAAAAGTCTTGGAAAGATCAGGGTTACAAGGTACATACCTAAATATAATAAAGGCAATATACAACAAGCTTATTGCCAACATCAAATTAAATGGAGAGAAACTTAAAGCAATTGCATTAAAATCAGGGACAAGACATAGCTGCCCACTCTCACCATATCTCTTCAATAAAGTGCTTGAATTCCTTGCCAGAACAAATAAGATGACTAAAGTAACTCAAGGGGATACAAATTGGAAAGCAAAAAATTAAAGTATTGCTATTTACAGATAATATGATAGTATACATGAGTGACCCAAAAAAAAATCTACAAGAGAATTCCTACAGCTGATTAACACCTTCAGCAAAGTGGCTGGATACAAAGTTAATTTAAAAAAAAAATCTGTATTCCTCTTGTATACAAATGACAAAGAGGCTGAGAGAGAAATTAGGGAAACAACACTCTTCACAATAACAACAAATAATATAAAGTAACTTGGTGTAACTCTAACCAAGTTAGTCAAAGACCTGTATGACAAGAACTTCAGGTCTCTGAAGAAAGAAATTGAGAAAGGTATCAAAAGATGGGAAGCTCACTCATGCTCATGAATTGGTAGGATTAACACAGTAAAAACGGCCATTTTACCAAAAGCAATCTACAGATTCAATACAATATGAATAAAAATACCGAAACAATTTTTTGTAAACCTTGAAAGAACAATTCTCAACTTCTTATGGAAAAACAAAAAACTCAGATAGTGAAAATAATCCTGTACAATAAAAGATCTTTTGGAGAGATCTCCATCCCTGATTTCAAGCTGTACTACAGAACAATAGTAATAAAAACTGCATGGTACTGACATAAAAACAGACTAGTTGATAAATAGATTTTAATTGAAGACCCAGAAATAAACCCAAGTACCTATGGACAAATGATTTTGACAAAGAAGCTAAAACCATGCAACGGAAAAAAGATAGCATCTTCAACAAATGATGCTGGTCTAACTGTATGTCTACATATAGAAAAATGCAAATAGATCCATACTTATCACTCTGCACAAAACTAAAGTCCAAGTGGATCAAAGACCTCAACATAAAACCAGACACACTAAACTTGTTAGAAGAAAAAGTGGAGAAGAGCCTAGAACTCATTGGCACAGGAGACAACTTCCTGAACAGAACATCAACAGCACAGGCTCTAAGATCAACAATTAATAAATGGGACCTCATGAAACTGAAAAGCTTCTGTAAAGCAAAGGACACCATCATCAGAACAAAATGAATGCCTACAGATTGGGAAAAGATCTGCACTAAAGCTACATCTGACAAAGGGCTAATATCTAAAATATATAGAGACCTCAAGAATTTAAACATCAACAAACCAAATAAATTAATTTAAAATGGGTATATAGTTAAATGTAGAATTCTCAACAGATGAATATCAAATGGCTGAGAAGTACTTTTAAAATGCTCAACATCCTTAGTCATCAGGGAAATGCAAATCAAAACTACTGAGATTCTCTAACACCCATCAGAATTGCTAAGATCAAAAACTCAATTGACAAAACATGCTGCAGAGAATGTGGAGAAAGGGGAACCCTCCTCCACTGCTGGTGGGAGTGCAAATTTGTACACCACTGTGGAAATCAATCTGGAGGTTTCTCATAAAATTGGGAATAGCGCTTCCTCAAGACCCAGCTATACAACTCCTGGACATAACACCCAAAAGATGTTCCACCATGTAACAAAGACACTTGCTCAACTGTGTTCATAGCAGCTTTATTTGTAATAGCCAGACTCTGGAGACAACCTAAATGTCCTTCAATCAAAGAATGGGTAAAGAAATTGTAGTACATTTACAAATATACTACTCGGCTATTAAAAAGAATGACATCATGAAATTTGCAGGCAAATGGGTGGAAAAGATCATTATGAGTGAAGTAACCCAGACACAGAAAGACAAACATTGGTATGTACTCACTTATAAGTGGATTTTAGCTATAAAGAACAGGATAACAATACTACAACTCACAGACCCAAATAAGATAAGTAACAAGGAGGATCCAAGGGAGAATGCTTAACTCCTACTCAAAAGTAGAACAGAGGAAAGTGCTCCAAGAGAAGGAACAGGGTAAGAGAGGGAGCATGGAGAGAAATCAAAATCAATACCAGAAATGGAGAGAGTGGGGGCAGGAAGAGAGAGGTCTTCCAGAAGGAAGAGAAACCTTGGGTGAGGACTTCTCTGTGACAACCTAGAGACCTACATCCAAGTAGGCTCCTGGGAGGATATGAGGGTGACTGTAGCTGAGACTTCTAGTAACAGGGAACATGGAAACTGAAGAGGTCACCCTCTAACTAGACACAACTAGTGGACGGAGGAGAATACCAGCCCACCCACAAAAACTTTGACCCAAAATTTACCCTACCTACTAGATGTACAGGGACAAAAATAAAGCAGAGATTGAGGAAATGCCCAACCAATGACTCAACTCACCCCATGGGAGACAGCCCACCCCTGACACGATTAATGATACTCTGCTGTGCTTAGTATGAGAGCTTAGCATAACTGTCCACTGAGTGGTTCCACCCCTCAGCAGATGGAAACAGATGCAGAGACCCACAATCAAACACTGGATATAGTGCAGGGAGTCTTGTGGAAGAGTCAGGTGAAGGACAGAAGGACCCAGATGGGACAGGAGTTCCTCAAGAAGAGCAACAGAGACAACTAACCAGGGACTGGAGAGGGGGGTGCCATGCTGTGGAGACTGGAGTAGCAACAGAGGACCATGAGTCGACTGGACCTAGCCCCCTACACAGATGTAGCTAATGGGCGTCTCAGTTCTTATACTGGTTCCCTAGTAAGGGGAATCAGGTCTGAGTCTGACATGGACTTTGTTGCCTGCTTTTCGATCACTTTCCCCAGGTAACCCTGGTGGGGTTACCTCACCAGGCCACAGGGCAAAAGGACGCGCTCACTCCCGATGTGACTTGATATGCTGGGGTGGGTGGGTAAGGAAGCTCCCTTGCTCTGAAGAGTAGGGGAAGGGGGCGAGGGAAAACAAGGAGGGAGGGTATAACAGGGAAGAGAGGATGGAGGGGCTATGGATATTAAAAGGAATAAATTTAAATTTAAATTAAAAAAGAAAAAATATGTGACAAATGAAAGAATTTGGCTTAGAAACTATTTTTTTTTAATTCTAGACTGCTTAAAGGTAAGAACCTATATAAATAAAGACAAATGACCATATGGGTTATGGGAAAATGGAAAGAATGGGGCTTTAATTAGGAGGAGAAGAGACAGACAAACAAAAAAGGAAGAAAAGAAGTAAAATAATGGGAATGATATCTGAAATGTTATAAGGAATAATAATAATACATAAGTCTGTGCATAAACTACAATATAGGCTAAAAATGCTTCCTCCAAGAGCCAAAGGTCATCTAATAAAAACACCAACACAAAGCATGAGAAGCCGTCTTTTGAATAGTTGGTCAGGGCTGTCCAAGATTCCCCAGACATTACAAGCCATTGCTATTGCCCTGGGTTGCCCTACAGAGGTGAACAGTAAATGTTGCAAAAGACATCATGGGCTGGAATTGACCCGAAAGTCTCCTCCCTGAAGACTAGTTGTCACTGTACCAAAAGGTGCTATGCAAGCTTCCAAAGGAGGGAAACAATCAACAGTCCTACTCAGCTATAATGCCTATAAGCCACATTAATGACCACCTCGGTATAACCCTACAGGTAAAGTAGAGGCACACACATGCCTTGGCAGTAATCAATATCTCTCTAGTTGGATTTGAGACCAGCTCAACAAAAGGGAAATCATGCCTAGTACAGGAATCTACCCAACTACCCATGGCTGTAAAGTTGTGGATCTTGGAAAATATCTTAGAGTTACTATTGCTGTGATGAAACACAATGACCAAAACCACATAGGGAAGAAAAGGTTTACTTGGGTTGAAGGAAGACAGGAACTCAAACAAAGAAACTTAGAGGCAGGAAACTGATGCAGAGGCCATAGAGGGGTGTTGCTGACCTGCTTGCTTACCATGGCTTGCTCAGCCTGCTTTCTTATAGGAACACCAGCCTAGTGATGGCACAACCTACATGGCTTGGCCCTCCGATAGCAACTACTAATTAAGAAAGTGCCAGGATCAGTGATGGATGCCTATAATCCCAGCATTGAGGGAGGTAGAGGTAAGTGGATCTCTGTTACTTCGAGGCCAGCCTGGTCTACAAAGCAAGTCCAGAACAACCAAAGCTACAAGAGAAACCCTGTCTCGAAAAACAAATAAATAAAAAGTGCCCTACAGCCAGATCTTGGGGAAGTATTTTCTCACTTAAAGTTCCCTGCTTTCAGATAACAGCTGTGTCAAGTGGACAAAACTAGCCAGCACACAAAGAGAAACTACAACCACCACTTTACTATGCCCAGTGTAATCCTTAAATTACATTCTAAATGTGTGTCCTTTTATCCAGATACTTGTAGTCTCCACCCCTCAGTATGGAAACTTTTCTTTGCAACAGATGGAGACCATTAAAGAAAAGCACAACCAATCAAAATGCAGATTTGTGGATTCCAGTCCCAAGGGATATGTCTACAATACAACTGAGGCTCAGAGAACATTGAGGAAGATGTAGCAGACAGATTTTAAGATGAGAGAGTTTGTTTTAAGATTGTGTTTCCTAGGGATGTCAGAAGCAGCACCCATTAAATCTCACCAACATGACGGCCTAAACATAAAGTGAACAAGGACAACCACAACAAAGAAGCTGATGAGGATTCAGTGGGATGATCAAAGTAGGTCTCAATCCTACACAACGAACTACAGATAACTAAGGAATGCTGAGAATTGAAAAATAATCCTCTTTATGGAAGAGCACACCAATATGGTTCTACAATATCAGCCCTGAAAACATACTTAGAAGTAACGTTGTACAGACTGTACAGGTTGTACATATTTATGTAGGAGTGTGTGTGTGCGTGTGTGTGTGTGTGTGTGTGTGTGTGTGTATGTAAAGAAAAAGAGTCCATGAATTTAAAAAAGAACAAGGAAGTGTATATAGAAAGTTTGCAGGGAGAAAGAGAAAGAAGATACAATGTCATATTAAAATTATATATAAAAATAAAAAATAAAAGAAATATTTTATATAAATATTGTCAGTGTTAAAGGGCATTAGTAAGCAACAATTATTTCTACTGTCACTTAAAGGTTTAGATGTATCTTACACACTGAAGACTGTGAAGTTAGGGTGATGTATTGTATTACTGGCAACAATGACACAGCTGAAACCAAAGAGTCAACTACAGCTAGAGTTTTGCCATTTCTATTTCTTGTGATTGTCTGGGGGAGGTAGTTTGATTGAAGGACCTGATTCTGTCTGGCCCATTTGTAACAGTAAAAATAGTTGACTCTTACATTAAGTATGACTGCAGAGTCATGGTGTGACAGTGTCACCTGTGTAAATAAAACAAGAATGTCCAGAGCAATTTAGCAGTATAGTAATGATACTTACAATAATCTAGCAGCTAATTCATAAAATGTTGCATTATGAAAAAACACAATCATCTATGTATGGTATATTCCAAGGTGCACTGACATAAGGCTGATACTGTCCCATTTGTCGGAATCACAGAGTTTTGATTTTCAATGCTAAATAGAGCAGAGTGGCACTGAGTAAACAAGGACAGCTGCTCTCCTAGGAGGAAAGTGTCAAATAAAAGTCTTAAGCTATGAGTTGTACAAATTACACATCCTGAGGTTTTTAAAAAATGTATCAGAAGTATTCGTGGAATACAGATTTACCACATTTTTTTGTAAGGAGTAAAATTAAGGAAGGATTTTTGTGTACATAACTGAATATGTAGTACCATGGTTTTTCGGTGTGTTGCATTCAATGTTCAGCCCTGAATGGAAATAAGATGTGATCCTGTGCTAATACCATATGTTCTCTCACGTGGATCTCGTGTACACAAACACACACACACACACACACACACACACACACACACGAGTTGGGAGTAATGAACTAGAAAGAAGACTGTAACAGAGCAAGATTATAAGGGGACAGAACGAACAGAAAACATGAATATTTATGAACACAAAAGGAAACTGTTAGGGGTCAGGATGTGACCAACAACAAAGATTTGGGTGGTGAGGAAGGGGAATGAAGAGAGATGAGTAGCAATAAAGTATGCGCTACAGCCAGTGAGGGAGGGAGTAGGGTGAGCTCTCCCAGCTACTGCAGACAGTGAGAGAGTGAAGAGGTTAGGAGAGAGGGAGGTCATCACCCCCACACCCATGCCTCCTCACAGCAGATGGTGGCAGAGCCAGCTCTTCTGTGCTCTCACCCATGGGACTGGGTCATCCACCCTACACAGAGAGAGGCCTACTGTGGTGCTGCCAAAGAGGGACAGAGCCAGCTCATCCAGCCCCTCAGTAGCTGTACCACTTGAACGACTGGTCCCTGCACCTTGACTGGGCAGCACAGTGGAGCTGGCTTTGGAGACATGGGTGCAAGTGAGCCAGGCCCGAGGGCATGAGATCAACAGAGATGCCCCTGCTTCCTGCCAATGGCAGCACTGGGTACCCTAGCTGGAGCAGTGCTAAAAAGCTTGCCCTACTTGTGTGGATAAGAAAGAACCATTGAGCTGAACAGCACAGCTACCGTCCAGGCCCATTTCCAAGGCTGATTTGGCCCACCCTCAAAATCTCAATAGTCTGCAAATGGTTGTTCTGCCTGAAAGATCCAGTCCTGCTGACCCAAACCTGCAGGATCTCCATCGCACAAGGCAACAACAAGATAACAGGGAGAAGGCCCGGTGAGGATCCAATAATGTTGGTTGGTGTCACAGAAGCCAGAGTTCTCAAACCAGACCAATGGCTCATTGCAATGAACATTTGCAAGTTAAGATTTGTGGACCAAGGGATATACTGTGGGACTCACTGTGACATACTACAGCTTTCACAAGGAAACGCTTTCTCTGCTTTGTTTTTTTGTGGGGGTTTTGGTTTTTGTTTTGTTTCGGGGGGGTTCTTTTGTGGTTTTGTATGTGTGTGTGTATATTTATTTAGGGGGCAAGTTGCAAGGGTGAAGGGTAAATATGAGGAAGATGAGTTGGACTAGGAAACATGATGTGAAAATCAAAAAGAATCAATAAAAAGGTTTTTTTTTAAGAATAAATAAACACCTTCAGCAAAGTGGCAGGATACAAAATTAACTAAAAAAACAAAACAAAACAAAACAAAAAACAGTAGCCCTTCTGTATACAAAAGACAAAAGGGCTGAGAAAGAAATTAGGGAAACAACATCCTTCACAATAGCCACAAAGAACATAAAGTACCTTGGTGTAACCTTAACCAAGCAAATCAAAGACTTGTATGAAAAATATTTCAAGTCTTTATAGAAAAGAATTGGAAGAAGATATCAGAAGATAGAAAGATCTCCCATGCTCATAGCTTGGCAGGATTAACACAGTAAAAATGGCCATCTTACCAAAAGCAATCTACAGATTCAATGCAATTCCCATCAAATTACCAACATAATTCTTTACAGACCTGGAAAGAAAAATTCTCTACTTCATATGGAATAACAAAAAACCTAGAATTGCTAAAACAATCCTCTACAATAAAATATCTTCTGGAGGTATCTCCATCCCTGATCTTAAGCTGTACTATAGAGCAACAGTAATAAAAACTGCATGGTACTGGCATAGAAACAGAATGGTGAATCAATGGAACTGAACAGAAGACCCAGAAATAAACCCACACCCTTATGGACACCTGATCTTTGACAAAGATGCCAAAACCATTCAATGGAAAAAAGATAGCATCATTTTTCAACAAATTCATTCAATAAATGGTGCTGGTCTAACTATATGTCTACATGTAGAAAAATGCAAATAGATCCATGCTTGTCACCCTGTACAAAACTAAAGTCCAAGTGGATCAAAGACCTCAACATAAAACCAGACACATTAAATCGATTAGAAGAAAAAGTGGGGAAGAGCCTAGAACTCATTGGCACAGGAGACAACTTCCTGAACAGAACACCAACAGCACAGGCTCTAAGAGCAACAATCAATAAATGGGACCTCATGAAACTGAAAAGCTTCTGTAAAGCAAAGGACACTGTCATCAAAACGAAACGACTGCCTACAGATTAGGAAAGAATCTTCACCAACCCTATATCTGACAGAGGGCTAATATCCAGTATATATAAAGAACTAAAGAAGCTGAAAAGCAACGAACCAAGTAATCCAATTAAAAATTAGGGAACAGAGCTAAACAGAGAATTCTCAATAGAGGAATATCGAATGGCAGAGAAACACTTAAAGAAATGCTCAACATCATTAGCCATTAGGGAAATGCAAATCAAAACGACCCTGAGATTTCACCTTACACCTGTCAGAACGACTAAGATCAAAAACTCAAGTGACAACACATGCTAGAGAGGATGTGGAGAAAGGAGAACCCTTCTCCACTACTGGTAGGAATGTAAACTTGTACAACCACTCTGGAAATCAAACTGGCACTTTCTCAGTCAACTAGGAATAGCGCTTCCTCAAGATCCAGTTATACCACTCCTAGGCATATATCCAAAAGAGGCTCAAGTACACAAAAAGGACATTTGCTCAACCATGTTTGTAGCAGCTTTATTTGTAATAGCCAGAAGCTGGAAACAGCCCAGATGCCCCTCAACTGAAGAATGGATGCAGAAACTGTGGTACATCTACACAATGGAATATTACTCTGCAATGAAAAATAAGGAAATCATAAAATTTGCAGGTAAATGGTAGGAGCAGGAAAGGATCATCCTGAGTGAGCTGTCCCAGAAGCAGAAAGACACATACGGTATATACTCACTCATATAGACATGTAATATAGGATAAACCTACTAAAATCTATACATCTAAAGTAACTAGTTAAGAGAGAGGACTAAAATGCTCAATCCCCATCCAGAAAGGCAAAAAGGAAGGACATCAGAAGAAGAAGATAACAGGAAACCAGCTAAGAACCTGCCACAGAGGGCCTCTGAAAGGCTCTGCCCTGCAGACTATCAAAGCAGATGCTGAGACTTATGGCCAACTGTTGGGCAGAGTGCATGGAATCTTATGTAAGAAGTGGGAAATAGTAAGATCTGGAGAGGACAGGAACCCCACAAGGAGAGCAACAGAATCAGAAAATTTGAACACAGGGGTTTTCCCAGAGTCGTACTCCAACCAAGTACCATGCATGGAGATAACCTAGAACCCTTGCACAGATGTAGCCCATAGCAGTTCAGTGTCCAAGTGGGTTACATAGTAATGGGAAGAGGGGATGCCTCTGACAATCTGATTGGCCTGCTCTTTGATCACCTCTCCCTGAGGGGGGAGCAGCCTTACCAGGCCACAGAAGATGACAATGCAACCACTCCTGATGAGACCTGATAGACTAAGATCAGAAGGAAGGAGAGGAGGACCTCCCCTATCAGTGGACTTAGGGAGGGGCATTCGTGAAGAAGAGGGAGGCAGGGTGGGATTGGGAGGGGAGGAGGGAGGGGCTTATGGGGGGATACAAAGTGAATAAAGTGTAATTAATAAAAAAAAGAAAAACAAACAAACAAAAAATAAATAAATAAAAAGAAAAAGAATAAAGTTATTTTTTAAATGGTACTATAAATCCCATTACTTTCTATACTAACGTTAGAAAACAATAGTTTTTAAAATAAACAAAAAAGAGCAAACATATGCTCTGGTATTTGTTATGTCACAGAACAGACATCACCTCTGAACCTACATATTTTTGAACTGCTGAGTAAAAATTCAGAGTTTAGTGTGGTGTCACAAACCTATAATCCTAGCAGTTGCCAGGTGGAGGCAGGAAATTCAAAACCGACCAGGGGTACACAGAAAGTTCCTGTTAAAAAAAAAAAAAAAAGATTCTACTCCCCAGAGAAGATGTAAGAACAAAGTTAGCGAGTAGAAAACATGGGAAACAACTAAGCAGAGCCAATGACTCAGTATGTATTCATAAAGAGATGTTAATTTAAGTCTTTCTGAGACAGCTAGTAGAATATGCATTTTATCTCAGCCACAGAAAACTTGCTTTCACTGCAGTAAAACATTTAGGATTTACTTCAGGGTTCTTTAAATTTGTACTGTTAAAATTTAGATGACTTAATGGATATATTTCTAGCTTATTTGTGTACAAACAGTAAACAAAAGTTTTTCCCCTTACAGGATGCTATGCTGATATGCTTCTGGTTACTAAATATTTAAATTTAATTTCAATGACAAGGCTGTTGACTTGTAAGGTCAACTTGTAAGATCAAGTCAATAAGCCTGTGGCTCCTAGTACATCTGTACAAACAAGATTTATGTCCTGAATTCACACCTATGTCACTGAAGCTAGGACTTGGCAAGAGGTAAATTTTGGAGCAGATCAATTAGTACCAAATGCTATGACTTCATATTTTGTGAGAGTTGGCATACTGTAAAAAAAAAAAAAAAAAAAAAAAAAAAAAATTTTTTAGAGTTGGAATAATATAAAAAAAAAAAAAAAAAAAAAAAAATTCATATGCTATGCTTGGCACTAACTTCAGAATACCACAAAATGTTCTGGATCATTTCATAGCAAAATTAATTTCTGTATTACCTCACTCTCTCCCCCAAACCATGCCATTATGTTCAAGTTAAGCAGATAGTAATATCTCAGCTGGGAATATATGACTGGTGTAATTCCTATGATAGTCTTTCAGTCCCACGCATTACAGCTCAGTTATACTAAGAATTCCTTTCAACAAATCTTTATTAATCATCTTCTACACTACAAATCAGGCTGATCTGTAGAGGTAGAGAGGAAGATAAGTGTTGTCTACTGACCAAATATTCAGGGTCAAAGGGGAAAAGGAACCTCAACATAAATCCTGAAGAGTAAAGTCCCGCAATGTAGGAAAATCTTTCTGTTTTTCACTTTCCAAAATGAGAGTGCATTCTTCCACTCACACTAACATTCCTGTTTTCTGGCCTCCTGCCTAGTGAAATTTCTTTATTACTCTTTCTGCCAAGCGTTTTGCACACCCACAAGTACTCATACCCCAGAGAATATTTTCCATAAAGGACAATGCTGAGAAGTTTTTCAATTTCAGATCTTGGAGTATTTGACTAATTTTGAACTGGTTTTTTTTGTACAGGATGAGAAATAAGGATATGTTTTCAATTTTCTACAGGGAGATATCCAGTTTACACAGTATCATTCTTTTAAGATAAAATCTTTTCCTGTGTCAGTTTGTGGTAATACATACTTGTTTTTGAGTTCTCTGTTCAACATCTATTTTTATGCCTATAGAATGCTGTAAATGTATGTTGTTATCTGAAGATAACACTGTCTGTATTATACTTTTAAAACTATGCTTTTTTATGCTCAAGATTGAATTGGCTATTTAGGGTCTTCTGTATTTTCATGTAAATTTTTAATTTTTTTCTAGTTTTATGAATGTCTAATTAATTAGATAGGGATTGAACAGTATCCTTGCTTTTCATGAGAATTTAATGATACTAGTTCTCAGTATGCAGTAACACATGAGGATTTTTTTTCATCTAGTATTTTATATTTCTTCATTGTTTTATAGTTTTCATTATGAATAAACCTTTCATCACCTTGGATACTGTTATTCCTATGTTTCTAGTAAGGGTAGAATCCACAGTGATTCACTCCTGATTCACTCCGGCCACTGAATCAGGTGGAGTGTATGCAGATCATCACCTCTTCCTCGGCAACTCCAAATACAATCCCCCAATCTCATCCACAGTTCTGCTGCAGAAAACTTGCTGCAGCCTCCCTTGCCACCTTCTTCTATCACCAGCGGATGACACAGATCTTTTTCTCCTAGCCATCCCCCCTTATTGCCTTATCCCAGCCCCAGCCCAGCAGGCAGTCCCTGAAAACCACTATCCAGGGAAGCAAATAGGTGACTGCAAACATTTACCTCTCCCTCCACTCCCCCAAGTCCAATCCCTGTGCCTCTGCAGTCTCATCCCTAGCTGTGTAGCAGACCTTCTGCTATGGCTTCTCTTCATAACCTGTTCCCATTCCCAGTGGACTAAACAGACCCTTGGTGGAGCACCATGCTTTCCCCCCTCCTGTGTACATCCTATGCCCTACCCTGTAGACCAACTCCATTCACAAGTGTCAGCTCCAATACCTAGAAATATATTTTACCTGGCCACACCTAATCAGGATCCCAGAAGAATTTCCTACCAGGCAACAAATAGCCACCACACTCTCCTAAGAACCAGGAAGAAAACAGAAACCAAGGAACAAAACACCTACTCAACAAAGACAGATATCAGCACTTAGCATTACAATTTTCCCAATTCCAGATACCTAGAATCTAGCATTAAAACACAATCAATAATAGGTAGGACACGAGAAAGAGAGTCTAAATTGGAGGCCTTGGTCAGGCTCTTCCCCTGGGGGAATCCCATAGAAGAGAGAGCAGAAAGACTGTAGGAGTCCAAGGGGATGGAGGACACCAAGAGAACATGGCCCACTGACTTAACTAAGTGCTGCACATTCAGGCTCACAAAGACTGGATGGCAAGCACAAGGCCTGCAGCAATCTGTACCAGGTCCTCTGCTTGTATGTTGTGGCTGTTAGCTTGGTATCTTTGTGGTACTCCTAACTGTGGGAGACAGCAGGTGTGTCTGACTCTTTTGTCTGCTCTGGAGACCCTTTTTCTCCTGTTGCGTTGCCTCACCTAGCCTCAGTAGGAGGACCTTTTTATTTTGTTTTCTCACATTTGAATGTTGTTTCTTGGCAACCTGCTCTTTTTTGAGGGGAGAAAAAGGTGGAATGAATCTGGGGGAAAGAAGTGATGGGGAGCTGGGGAGAGTGGAGAGAGGGTAAACTGTAGTAAGAATGTATTCCATAGTGGAGAAGAATCTATTTCAGATTTCAGGTGTGTGTGTATGTGTTCCTTAAAAAAAAAGAATCAGGACAATATGTATCCACTAGAGCTCAGCAACCCTGCCACAGCAGGCCTTGAATGTTCCAACATAGCTGACGCACAAGAAAAAGCCCTTAAACTGGCCTTTACAAATGTCATAGAAGTTCTTAAAGAATCAATGACGAAATCTAGGAAAACACAAGCAAACACTGAAAGGAAATAAATAAAACAGTTCAAATTTTCAAAGCAAAAATAAAATCAATTAAAAAAATAAACAGAAAAATCTGGAAATGAAAAAATTTAGGAATTCGAACAGAACCTCAGAGGGAAACCTCACCAACAGAATACAACAGGTAAAAGAGATTATCTCAGGCATTAAGAACACAATAGAAAAACAAATACCTTGGTAAAAGTAAGTGTTAAATCTGAAAAACTCCTTACAAAAAACATCCAGGAAATCTAAGATATTATGAAAATACCAAATGTAAGAATAATAGGAATAGAGGAAGACAAGGAATCCTAGGTTAAAGGCACAGGAAATACTTTCAACAAAATTATAGAAGAAAAATGTCCTATCATAAAGAAGAAGATACACTGAACTTGATAAAAGTGAAAATGGTGAATAGCATTGAACTCATTAGCATACAAAAGACATTCTGAATAGAACATCATTAAAACAGGAAATATGATTGATAATTATTGAATGGGACCTCATGAAACTGAGAATTTTCTGCAGGACAATAGATACCATCAATAGGACAAAATGGCAAATCACAGAAAGGAAAAAGATTTTTACCAACTATACAATCAAAGAAGGTTAATATCCAAATTATATAGAGAACTCAAAAAATAAATATCAAAAAAAAAAAATAACTCAGTGAAAACTTAGGATACAGACCTAAACCAAGAATTCTCAAAAGAGAAAACTCAAATGGCTGAGACACATATAAATGAATGTTCAACAGCATTATCTATCAGGGAAATGCAAATAAAACCCACTTTGAGATTTCATCTTACACCCATCAGAATGGCTAAGATCAATAACACAAGCGACAGCTCATGCTGGCAAGGATTGTGGAGTAAGAGGAACCCTCCTGCACTGATTGCCTGTGGGAGTACTGTATAGGTAGCTACTATGTCAATCAGTGTTGTGGTTCTTCAGGAAGATGGGAATTGGTCTACCTCAAGATCATATACCCAAGAGACACTTCATCCCAACACAAAGACACTTGCTCAACTATGTTCACTGCTGCTTTATTCATAATAGCCAGTAAATGGAAACAACCAAGATGTCTCCAAAAGAGGAATGAATAGAGAAAATGTGGTAACAGGAGGAGCATGTGGGGAGGAGGAGAGTATAGAAAAATGAGGAAGGGAATACAGAAAGGACCTCCTAAAATAAAGGACCTTCTCTGGGGCAGCCCTGAAACTTAATACAGAAGAATCTTCCTAAAATATGGACATATATGAAAGTGATCTAACTGAAACTGCCAAATAAGGAGGGCAATTGTCCATCTTGTCGCAAAATGAAGATTCCAGTCTCAGAATTAAGTTACATCTGATTGAGTTGTTAGCCAAGGGGGTCTCATAGATATCCCCATCAACCAAGGCTATTGCCAAGACTGTAGCTTGCTCTCCACAGTCTAACAGCAACTGTGTCACTCTGTGTGTCTCTCCCCAGCCCTCTCTCAGATCACTGCTGGTCGGTGACAAATGGTGCCGAAACCCGGGAACCTGAGACGGAAGACCAATTGAGGCAAGTTATACAGACCACAGAAGCGTGAGCAAAGCAACTGACCAGGGTAATGTCGGGTGGCTGTCAGGGGCAGGGAACTAGTAAGATGGGATCTATCAGATCTCTTAAATAGGTTTTTAAGACACAGAGAATTAGAGTTGGTGTCCTCTGTCTGTGTTGCTCTGTCTCTCTCTCTCCCCAGCCCTCTCTCAGGTGGTATTCAGGTATCACTGCTTGTCAGTGACAAGCAAGGACTGAAGACAACTGTTAGCATTTATTTTAAAATGCCATGCACACAAAGAGTTTATTCAGGGAAGGAAAGGGGAAGAGAGTTAGGGCATTAGTGAGCCATGAGGGCAGAGAGACAGATAGGGGCAGAGGGACTCCCTGACAGAGAAACAAAAGCAGAGAGAGCAAGAGAGTGACAAAGTGTCGGGTTGGTCCTTTTATAGCTTTTGTGTGTGGCTGAACCTTGTCTGTCAGGTGTGTCTGCCACACACCTGGCCGGAGACACATGATTACATCATTGGTTACTAGCCAAACCAGAAGCAGGCTGCCTATATGCTAAGGACATAGCTCATTGAACATGGAGAAGTCAAATCAGGGCCTATGCAGAGCCTCCAAATGTTCATTCTAGTATTTTTGGTGCAGGAGGATACTCTGCATGCTACCAAATGAAAAACATAAACTTCAAACCAGCCATAAGCCCTTTGAGCTACAATGGTGGTTTGCCTGTGAGATATACTGGAACAATGGTGGCATAAAACTTGTAGGAGTAAACAACCAACATCTGAGTTGACTTAAGGTTCATTCCATAAGACGAGACCTATGTCCAACACTGCTTGGATTACCAAGAACCAGAGACTAGATAGCCCAGGGACCTAGAATAAAACCAATATGGGGGAAAGGGAAGTTATAATGTAACAATGCAGCAGTGAGATAGTATTCTTCTATACTCATAGAGCAGTGTCTTGCCTCATCAGAGAAGCTTCCTTCTATAGTAGATAAGAACAAATAAAGGGACCCATAGACAGATATTTTGCAAAGAATGAGTGGCCTTGGGGCATTCAACACTACTAGAAAATTGTCTATCAAGTTTTCCCCGTCAGGGCTCAGGGAACCTCACAGAAGAGGAGGTAGAATGAGTGTTGAAAGACAAGAAAACAAGGTTCTCTTGGTTCTCAAGGTTCTCTCTCTCTCACATGGTCAAAGCTCGTATGAACTCACCGAGACCAAGTCAGATGCACAGGGCCTGAACAGGTCTGCACCACATCCTCTGAATATAAATTATGCTTAGTTTAGTGGAATTTTATGGGAATACTGAGTGTCCAGAAGAGTGGATCTCTGTTTCTTCTTCCTTTTTTTGGACTCTTTCCTTCTAGTTTTTTTTTTTTTGTCTTGTCCAACTCCAATGACTAAGATTACTTAAAAACAAAGCATTTAATTAGGGGCTTGCTTAGAATTTCAGAGTGTGAGTCCATGACCATCATGGTGTTGAGCAGGCAAGCAAGCATGGCACTAAAGCTTACATCTTATTCACAAGTTGAGAAGTGGGGAGGAAATGGGCCTGGCATGGACTTTTGAAACCTCAAAACTCATCCCCAATGCCATACCTCCTCTAGCAAGGTCACACCTCCTAACCCTTTCCAAAACATCTCCACCAACTAGGGACGAAACATTCAATTATATGAGCCTATGGGGGGCATTCTCATTCAAACCACCATCACTGGATTCTTTGGTTTGGTGACAGTGTCTGAGCCTACATGCTTCTGCAACCAAATTTGACCTCAGTTTCCTTAGATCCAAAACAAAACCTTTTTAATTAATATCAGCGATCAGTAAAATGGAGGTTCCCTTTGGATAAATGGAGTTTCCCTATGTTCAAGCTTCTCTTCTTTGATCCAAGCCTTCCATCTCTCTTTGCTCTCCAAAAAAGTTTCAAATGTACACCTAAAAGAAATTTTCTCCATAGTCTACTTACCTTTGTCTTCTGCCTATATATATATGTTCCAGGGTCCTGCCAGCCAAATGTGTTTCCTGCATCCATGACAGTGCCAAAGCAGCTACCACAGGTGTTCCAGTCTGACCACACAGACTGCATCAAGCTGGACCTGCACTTTTCCTACCAGCCACAGATGTTCTCACAGACCACGGAGAGCATCAAAACAGCCTGTTCTTCCTGGGCTTGGCCAGCATTTCAGTGTTTTGACCTCCCTACAGCCGCCCTAGAGTCAGCAGGAAGTAGCCAGAAGAGATTCTTCAAGCTTTGTCATTTATTATCAACAAAGGCTGGAATGGTGTGCTTCATGCCCAAGACAGGTAGCTCCAGGTTCTCCCAGCATTCCTCAGCCCCTATCTGCTGCAGTGTGTGGCTGGCAAACTTCACCCTCTACCCTGAACTTTCCAGGGCAGGGGCTTCCCCTCTTCTTCACCCTGTAATCTGGACATTCTAGTGCTCATTCTCTCTCTCTCTCTCTCTCTCTCTCTCTCCCCTTGCATAGCAACCAAGAGCTGCTTCCAATGAACCTACATTTATATATTTTAACTTGCCTTACATAAGAAGCACCCCAACATCCTCATTCTTGCCTTGCCATCCCTCATTTTCTTAATTAAACAAAAAGGGAGGGATGTTATGCTATGCAGGCAATGCAACTGGCCTGCCTTTAGGGTTTTGACAACGTCCTATGTCAGTACATGAGTCCTATGACATCATCTGGGCCAGGTACTTAGTGGCCAGTCTGCCACTCCCTCCCTCTTTCTCTCCCTCTCTCTTGCTCTCTCCCCTCTCTCTGTCAAGGTGACCCATCCCTCTCTCCCTCTCTTTTTTTTCTTCCTTCCCTCTCTCTCTCTCCATCTCCATCCAATAAATATATTTTATACCAGATCTGCCATATGCATGGTGTATTTTTAAATATATCCCAACACACTTAACCACATGGACATAAATAAATATAAAATAAATCTTTAGGGGCTGAATATATGCTATAAGGAGTTGCTGTTGGCAGTTGGTAGTTGGAGGGAGGGAAAATTTTTTCTTTATTTTGTAGTATATCACCCATAAGTTCACCATACTTCAGCTATGTGCATAAGGACAGCACTTCCTGAACTCAGTAGGTTACATTTTTTTAATTTTTTAATTTAATTTAATTTAATTTAAATTAATTTAATTTAATTTTAATTTTAATTTATTTTTTGTAATTTATTCATTCCACATCCTAATTGTAGCCTCTCCCTTGTCTCCTTCTGGTCTCACTCTCCCTCCCTTTTCTCCCTTACCCCCTTTTCCTAGTCCTAAGAAAGGGGGAGCCCTCCTCCCCTACCATCTGACCCCAGCCTATCAAGTCTCATCAGGACTGTCTGCATCCACTTCCTCTGTGGCCTGGCAAGACCACCCCATCAAGGGAAAGTGATCAAGAAGCAGGCAACAAAGTCCATGTCAGAGACAGTCCCTGCTTCCCTTACTAGGGAACCAACATGGAGACTGAGCTGCCATGGGCTACATCTGAGCAGGGAGTGTAGGTCCTCTCCATGCATGGTCCTTGGTTGGTGCATCAGTCTCTGCAGCCCCCCCTGAGCCCAGATTTGTTGGCTTTGTTGGTCTTTTTGTGGAGCTCCTGTCCCCTCCAGGTCCTTCTATCCCCCCACTCTTTCTTATGACTCCCTGCACTCTGCCCAAAGCTTGGCTGTGAGTCTCAGAATTTTCTTCAATTCTCTGCTGGATGGAGTTTTTCAGAGAACATCTATGATAGACTTCTACCCTGTTCCCTCTCTTCAACCACTTCCAGTGTCTGTTCTGTTTGCCCTTTTGAATGAGAATTAAGCATCCTCCCTAGGGTCCTCCTTGTTACTTAGCTTCTTTAGGTCTGTGGACTGTAGCATGGTTTTCCTGTATTATATGGCTAGTATCTACTTATAAGTAAGTATATACCATGCTTGTCTTTCTGGGTCTGGATTACCTCACTCGGGATGATCTTTTCCAGATTCATCCTTTTTAAGACAGGATTTCTCTGTGTAGCCTTGGCTGTCCTGAACTCACCTTATAGACCAGGCTGGCCTTGAACTCACAGATATCTGCCTGCCTCTGCCTTCCCAAGTGCTGGAATTTCAAGCGTGTGCCATCACACCCAGATCAGTTAATTTTTTAATTAATTAAAAATTAAGATGTGAAGTTGGAGAGAGATGTGATGAGGATTCTTCAGAGAGTTGTAGGGAAGGGCTGAGTGGTGGATATAATCAAGATACACTGGTTACATCTATGACCTTTTCAAAGAATAAAAATAAAATTAAGTTTAAAAAACATAAAGAGCTAAAAAATATGTTTAGACATGAAGCTTAATTTAATCACCCAAATTCATATATCCTGAAAATAAACCTTGATGTTCTGGGAAAGCTGCTGTGATGTTCTAAGAATGAGCACCCTTCAACTCTGCTCATAAATTTTGATATATTCAGAACTAGAAATATGTGCAAAATGGAGGCAACACCTGCTCAAAAACATCAGTCATCCATCCTCTCTACAGGGCAAGAAAGCCCTTCTGTGGCCCTTCATTTCACTACCTTTCATATCACCGAGCCATTATCTATCCTTTTGAACTCTTTTTATAAAAAAAAAAAAAAAAAAAATGAGAGTTTGGATGTTCTTACTCTGTGGCAAGGAAAGTTCTTCCTCCAGCCTTACAGGACAAATATATTCTCACTTTCCTTGATTTAAGAAGCAAACCATTTTCCATCATCACCGGCATCTTACGACCATCTATAACTCCTAAACTATAACAGCTTTAGTCCCAGCCTTGCAGCAGTTGGAGGTGGAAAAGAAAGAAAAGGATAAGAATTTACTGCCATGGTAATAGTGACAAACATGGTAAATCATACACAGCACATAGCCCACAGTGTGGTTAAGTGTTTGAAGGACCATCTGTTTTCTAACTCTGCCTGGGGGTCTTGCTAAAAGCAGCAATGAATCATCTGATCACCTGGGCAGTTTCGAGATCCACTCCAAGAGAATCCTTGGGAGATGTCACCTCCATGCATGCGAGAAAAGGTGCATGCAGGAAGCCCTCATACAGGCTGCCTCAGAGTTGTGCCCTGTTACTGCTGCTTTCTGCACAGTATTCTTTCTTGTCTTAGCAAGGAGACTAAAGCAAGTGTTTGTGGATCTGCTCCATAGCATCGGATATGTACCCCTAGAGTCACAGTCTCTCACTGGTGCTTCTTACAGAGAACCCAAAAACAACTCAGTTCTATCTGGGACTCCATTCCATAGGTCTAAAAGCATGAAGATTTTTCCTGCCTTGAATCAAGTGATGTCTGTTTTATTCTTTAACATTTAAAAAATAAGTAAAAAGGAACTAATGCCTAAATGGTAATCAATTTCACTCTGGAAGTATCTGGGAAATTTCATTTTACACATTTTTCTTAAATTGCATTTTAATCTTTCAACCAGCTCAAACACTTGCTAGAGGACTAGAAGTCTGTCTGTCTATATTCTATTTCCCATCTCTACTCTGTTTTTGTGGCTCCCATTCACAACCAGAGATAAACATGAGTCATTGCGATTTACTGTCTTTCTGCTGTCTGCTGGGTGAAGAGAGCTTGGTGAGAAATGCTGGGTATAACAGGACAATTCAAAGTGGACCCCCCCCACCAGACCACGCCAACCAACACAAACAAGGATTAGCCATAGAGTGAGAACCGAACCCTTCAATAACTATCCTTCTAGCCCTGGAACTTCACTTTGCTCTGCTATTTCTAGTTCAAAGGTAGCTTGTTAAGTGCTATTGCTCTGCACCAGGATCCTCTCAATGTTTCTGTCACAGTGGTGAGACATCCTAAGATCTGGCTCTTCATAAAAATGCAGGACTTTCATCAGCATAAGCTCCCTGACACCCACCTGCCCTTACGGCCTTAAAAGACATTCTATTTCATGTGCTGAATTTACACCCTTTTCCAGCAGTACCTGTTACATCCCCCATCAGTGAAGCCCTTTCTCTGCATTCTGTCTTGTTAGTCAGAATGAATACCCACTTGTTCACACTTTCTAGTGACAACATCTCATGACAAGCAATCCCATATAATGGCTTAAATCTATACTGATCATTACTGTGCTAAGGGAATTTCCTGCAGCAGAAAATTTAACATGTTCCTGAACACTGGATGCAGACTTAACCTGCACAAAGCAGACAAAGCAATGTCTAATGTAGACAGCTGCAGGATATGGATTGAATGTGGGCTTTACCCTGCATGCAATAGACAACACAGTGTGTTGACTTTTTTTTTTTTTAACAAACCTACTTTATTTGTTGTTATTAAATGTTTCTACCTTACTTTCAATACCCCAGCACTGGGTAGGAGGGAAAGAAGGTTAGTAGGGACAGGGAGCAGAGTTCTCCCTGCTACTTCTTGCTGGGTAGGGTCGTAGGATTCTCTTGGGGGCAATACTGATATCTGTCTCCAGAAATCCAGAAGTTCAGGTCATCAGTAAATCAGCAAACAGCAAGTGAAGCAGCAGGATGAACCAGCAGCCAGCAGGCCTCCTCCAAGCAGCCACACCTGCTTCCCCTGGGCTGTCATATTCATACCTCTCAAAGTCCTCAGAATTCAACTAATTCCACCTAGCAAAGACCACACTCGACACAGAACACTTAACAGGTGTTAAAATTCCCCAACTTGGAATTTTAACAAAAACATGTTTACATATCACAAACCAAAATGTCCACAACAGTAATGTCTAATGTAGATGGCTACAAGATATGGATTGAATGTGAGCCTTAACCTTACACAAGTAGACAAAGCAAGGACTAATGTAGGTAGCTGCAGGATATGGACTGAATGCAGATGTCAACCTGTACACAGTAGACAATGCAATGTCTACTTTAGATTGAAGTGGGATATGGATTGAATGTGGGCCTTGACCTGCACACAGTAGACAATGCAGTGTCTGATGCAGGATAGCTGCAGGACATAGATTAAGAAACACTGGAAAAATTTTGAAAAAGGAAGAAACATGTTTTTGGTTCTCCATAAAAAGATAAAAAGATTTTTTTTTTATTCTCAAATACATCATTGGAGCTTCCTTTATTTAGTTGTGCCATGAACTTTTTTTCTTTTTTTATATTTATTTTAATTTTATTAATTATACTTTATTCACTTTGTATCCTCCCATAAACTACTCCCTCCTCCCCTCCTAATCCCACCTTCCCTCCCTCTTCTCCACGCATGTTCCTCCCCAAGTCCGCTGATAGGGGAGATCTTACTCTCCTTCCTTCTGATCCTAGTCTATCAGATCTCATCAGGAGTGGCTGCATTGTCATATTCTGTGGCTTGGTAAGGCTGCTCCCCCTCAGGGGGAGGTGATCAAAGAGCAGGCCAATCAGTTCATGTCAGAGGCAATCCCTGTTCCCATTACTATGGAACCCACTTGGACACTGAACTGCCATGGGCTACATCTGTGCAGAGGTTCTAGGTTATCTCCATACCTGGTCCTTGGTTGGAGTATGAGTCTCAGAAAAGACCCCTGTGCTCAGATTTTTTTGGTTCTGTTGCTCTCCTTGTGGAGTTCCTGTCCTCTCCAGATCCTACTATTTCCCCCTTCTTTCATAAGATTCCCTGAACTCTGCCCAAGGTTTGGCCATAAGTCTCAGCATCTGCTTTGATAGTCTGCAGAGCAGAGCCTTTCAAAGCCCCTCTGTGGCAGGTTCCTAACTTGTTTAATGTTTTCTTCTTCTTCTGAAGTCCATCTTCTTTGCCTTTCGGGATGGAGATTGAGCATTTTAGCCAGAGTTCTCCCTCTTGATTAGTTTCTTTAGGTGTACAGATTTTAGTACGTTTTGAAGAGCTTAAGATAGACTGAATATAACTCCATTTTGAAATAAAGATCTTGACTGGGAACTGAATTCAGGTACCAGGAAATATCACAGAATGTACACCTGGCAGAAAACAAAGTTAACTCTCCTAGCAACAGCCTCCAGGAAATATAACAGAATAAATGCTTCATAGAAAATAGAGACAAACTCCCTGGCAATAATCAATGGAAATCGGTTGAGAATCGGGTGGGAAAATTCTCCCCAATGTTTCAGATATGGTTTAGAAAAATAGTCGTTGTGATTATATGCCTTAGCCATTGTGATTATGTGCCTCAGAAAAGGTCACCCCACCCTGCTAAACTTCACCCAATTCTGTAACGCCATGGCTTGTGCCCCCCTGCTTGCTGCCATGGAAACCCCCAGCTCACAGACTTTCCCTTTAAAAATCCTGTTCACTCAGAGCTCGGGGTCCCACTTCTCTACTGCTGCGCCAGTGAGACTTGGGTCCCGAGTTCGATCGCTCTCGTAATAAAGCTCTCTTGCAATTGCATCGAGTCGTCTCCTGGTGGTCTCTGAGGGTCCCGTGAACCTGGCATAACAGTTTATCTTATATTATATGTTTATATGAGTGAGTGTATACTGTGTGTGTTTTTCTGCTTCTGGGACAGCTCACTCAGGATGATCCTTTCCAGTTCCCATCATTTACCTGCAAGTTTCATGATTTCCTTGTTTTACATTGCTGAGTAGTATTACATTGTGTAGATGTACCACAATTTCTGTATCTATTCCTCCGTTGAGAGGCATCTGGGTTGTTTTCAGCTTCTGGCTATTACAAATAAAGCTGCTACAAACATGGTTGAGCAAATATCTTTATTTTGTACTTGAGCCTCTTTTGGATATATGCCTAGAAGTGGTATGGCTGGATCTTAGGGAAGCGCTATTCCTAAGCACCAATCTGAGAAAGCACCAGATTGATTTCCAAAGTGGTTTTATAAGTTTACATTCCCACCAGCAATGGAGGATGGTTCCCTTTTCTCCACAACCTCTCTAGCATGCGTTGTCACTTGAGTTTTTCATCTTGGCCATTCTGATGGGTGTAAGGTGAAATCTCAGGGTCGTTTTGATTTGCATTTCCCTAATGGCTAATGATGTTGAGCATTTCTTTAAGTGTTTCTCAGTCATTCTATATTCCTCTACAGAGAATTCTCTGTTTAGCTCTGTACTCCATATTTTAATTAGATTAATTGATTTGTTGCTTTTTAACTTCTTTAGTTGTTTATATATTCTGGATATTAGCCCTCTCAGATATATGGTTGATGAAGATCCTTTCCCAGTCTATGGGCTGTCATTCTGTTCTGATGACAGTGTCCTTTGCTTTACAGAAGCTTTTCAGTTTCATGAGGTCCCATTTATTGATTATTGCTCTTAGAGCCTGTGCTGTTGGTGTTCTGTTCAGGAAGTTGTCTCCTGTGCCAATGAATTCAAGGCTCTTCCCCACTTTTTCTTCTAATCGATTTGATGTGTCTGGTTTTATGTTTAGGTCTTTGATCCACTTGGACTTTAGTTTTGTGCAGAGTGATAAGCATGGATCTATTTGCATTTTTCTACATGTAGACATCCAGTTAGACCAGCACCATTTGTTGAATGAATTTGTTAAAAATATATATATATATACTATCTTTTTCTTTCTATTGTATGGTTTTGGCATCTTTGTCAAAGATCAGGTGTCCATAAGGGTGTGGGTTTATTTCTGGGTCTTCTGTTCAGTTCCATTGATCCACCATTCTGTTTCTATGCCAGTACCATGCAGTTTTTATTACTGTTGCTCTATAGTACAGCTTAAGATCAGAGATGGAGATACCTCCAGATCTTTTATTGTAGAGGATTGTTTTAGCAATTCTGGGTTTCTTGTTATTCCATATGAAGTAGAGAATTTTTCTTCTCAGGTCTGTAAAGAATTATGTTGGTAATTTGATGAAAACTGCATTGAATCTGTAGATTGCTTTTGGTAAAATGGCCATTTACTATGTTAATCCTGCCAAGCCATGAGCATGAGAGATCTTTCCGTCTTCTGCTATCTTCTTCCAATTCTTTCTTCAGAGACTTGAAATTTTTCATACAAGTCTTTGATTTGCTTGGTTAGGGTTACACCAAGATACTTTATGTCCTTTGTGGCCATTGTGAAGGGTGTTGTTTCCCTAATTTCTTTCTCAGCCCTTTTGTCTTTTGTATACAGGAGGGCTACTGATTTTTTTTTGAGTTAATTTTGTGTCCGGCCACTTCGCTGAAGGTGTTTATCAGCTGTAGGAGTTCCCTGGTAGAATTTTTGGGGTCACTCAGGTATACTATCATATCATCTACAAATAGTGATAATTTTACTTCTTCCTTTCTAATTTGTATCCCCTTGATCTCCTTCAGCTGTCTTATTCTTCTAGCTAGGACTTCCACAACCATGTTGAAGAGATATGGAGAGAGTGGGCAGCCTTGCCTTGTCCCTTATTTCAGTGGGATTGCTTTAAGTTTCTCTCCAGTTAGCTTGATGTTGGCTATAGGCTTGCTGTATATTGCCTTTACTATGTTTAGATATGTGCCTTGTATCCCTGATCTCTCCAATACTTTAAACATGAATGGATGTTGGATTTTGCCAAATGCTTTTTCAGCATCTGAGGAGATTGTCATGTGGTTTTTTTCTTTCAGTTTGTTAATATGGTGGATCACATTGATGGATTTTCATATATTGAACCACCCCTGCATACCTGGGATAAAGCCTACTTGGTCATAGTAGATGATATCTTTGATATGTTCTTGTATTCGGTTTGCAAGTATTTTGTTAAATATTTTTGCATCAATGTTCATAAGAGAGATTGGCCTGAGATTCTCTTTCTTTGTTGGGTTTTTGTGAGGTTTAGGTACCAAGGTGACTGTGGCTTCATAGAATGAGTTTGGTAATGTTTCTTCTGTTTCTATTTTGTGGAATAGTTTGAAGAGAACTAGAGTTAGCTCTTCTTTGAAGGTCTGGTAGAATTCTGTGCAGAAGCCATCTGATCCTGGGCGTTTTTTGGATGGGAGACTTTTGATAACTGCTTTTGTTTCCTTAGGAGATATAGGACTATTTAATTGATTTACCTGGTCTTGATTCAGCTTTGGTAAGTGGAATCGATCCAGAAAATTGTCCATTTCATTTAGATTTTCAAATTTTGTGGCATATAGAATTTTGAAGTCCTAATGGATTGTTTGGATTTCCTCAGTGTCTGTAATTATGTCCCCCTTTTCACTTCTGATTTTGTTGATTTGGATGGTGTCTCTCTGCCTTTTAGTTAGCTTGACTAAGGGTTTGTCTATCTTGTTGATTTTCTCAAAGAACCAGCTCTTTGGAGGGGACGGGAACTCCACAAGGAGAGCAACAGAACAAGATAATTTGAACACAGGGAACTTCCCAGAAAATCATACTCCAACCAAGGACTATTCGTGGAGATGACCTGGAACCCCTGCACAGGTGTAGCCCATGGCAGTTCAGTGTCCAAGTGGGTTACATAGTAATGGGAAGAGGGACTGCCTCTGACATAATCTGATTGGCCTGCTCGTTGATCACTTCCCCCTGAGGGGGGAGCAGCCTTACCAGGCCACAGTAGAGGACAATGCAGCCACTTTTGATGAGAACTGATAGACTAAGATCAGAAAGAAGAGGAGAACCTCCCCTATCAGTGGACTTGGGGAGTGGCATGCATGCAGAAAGGGGAGGGAGGGTAGGATCGGGAGGGGAGGAGGGAGGGGCTTATGGGGGGATACAAAATGAATAAAGTGTAATTAATAAAAATTAAAAAAAAGAAAAAAAAAGAAAACCAAAAAAAAAAAAAAAAAAAAAGAACCAGCTCTTAGTTTCATTGATTCTATGAATTGTTTTATTTGTTTCTAATTGATTGAGTTCAGCCCTGAGTTTGATTTATTTCCAGCCGTCTACTACTTTTTGGTGTGTCTGCTTCTTCTTTTTCTAGGGTTTTCAAGTGAGCCATTAAGTTGCTTGAATGCACTGTCTCGAATTTCTTCTTGAAGGCACTTAGTGCTATGAACTTTCCTCTTAGCACTGCTTTCATTGTGTCCCACAGGTTTGGGTATGTTGTGTCTTCATTTTCATTGAGTTTTAGAAAGGCTTTAATTTCTTTCTTTATTTCCTCCCTGACCCAGCTGTCATTTAGTAGCAAGTTGTTCAGGTTCCATATGTGTGTAGGCTTTTTGCTATTTCTGTTGTTTTTGAGATCCAGCTTTATTCCATGGTGATCAGACAGGATACAAGGGATTATTTCAGTCTTCTTGTATCTGTTGAGGTTTGCTTTGTGACCAACTATGTGGTCTATTTTGGAGAAGGTTCCATGATGTACTGAGAAGAAGGTAAATTCTTTTGTGTTTGGGTGTAAGGTTCTGTAAATGTCTGTGAGGTCCATTTGATTCATGATCTCTGTTAGAGACATTGTTTCTTTGTTTAATTTCTGTTTTGTTGACCTGCCCTTTGTTGAGAGTGGGGTGTTGAAGTCTCCCACTATTAATGTGTGGGGATCTATGTGTGGTTTAAGTTTTGTTGTTTCTTTTACAAATGTGGGTGGCCTTGTGTTTGGGGCATAGATGTTCAGGATTATGATGTCTTCCTGGTGGAATTTTCCCTTGATGAGTATGAAGTGTCCTTCCCCATCTCTTTTTATTAATTTTGGTTGAAAGTCTATTTTATCAGATATTAGAATGGCTGGCTACTCCTGCTTGCTTCTTGGGTCCATTTGCATGGAAAGCCGTCTTCCAACCCTTTACCCACAGGTAATGTCTATCTTTGTGCCTTAGGTGTGTTTCTTGTATGCAACAGATTGCTGGGTTTTGTTTATGCATCCATTATGTTAGTCTGTGTCTTTTTATTGGAGAGTTGAGTCCATTGATGTTAAGAGAGATTAATGACCAGTGGCTGTTAGATCCTTTGATTTTGATGTTGGCTGCAGTCATAAGGTTGTGTGCTTGGTTGCTTTTTGTTTTACTGTAGTGAGGTTAATTATTTCCTGTGTTTTCTTGAAAGTAGCTAGTTTTCGTGGGTTGTATTTTCCCTTCTAGTGTCTTCTGTGACGCTGAATTTGTGTGTAGGTATTGTTGAAATTTGTTTTTGTCATTGAATATCTTGTTTTCTCCGTCTATGAGGACTGAGAGTTTTGTGGGGTATAGTAGCCTGGGCTGACATCTGTGTTTTCTTAGGATGTGCATGATATCCATCCAGGCCCTTCTGGCTTTCATAGTCTCTGTTGAGAAGTCAGGTGTGATTCTGATGGGTTTGCCATTATATGTTACTTGGCCTTTTTTCCTTGCAGCTTTTAGTATTTTTTCTTTGTTCTATATACTTACTGTTTTGATTATTATGTGGCAGGAGGATTTTCTTTTCCGGTCTAATTTATTGGGTGTTCTGTAGGCCTCTCCTTTAAGTTGGGGAAATATTCTTCAACGATTTTGTTGAAAATAGTTTCTGGGCCTTGGAGAAGGGAATCTTCTTTTTCATCTATTCCTATTATTCTGAAGTTTTGTCTTTTTATGTTGTCTTTCAATTTCTTGGACGGTTTGTGTCTGGAATTTTTTAGATTTAACATTTTCTTTGACGGATACATCGATTTCTTCCATTGTATCTTCCACACCTGAGATTCGTTCTTCCATCTCTTGTAGTTTATAGGTTATGCTTACCTCTGTAGTTCCTGTTTTCTTCCCTAAGTTCTTTCTCTCCACAATTTCCTCCATTTCTGTTTTCTTTAATTTGTCCAATTCTATCTTCAGTTCTTGAGCCATTTGGTTGATTTCCTTCACCTGTCTGACTGTATTTTCCTGTTTTTCCTTCAATTCCTTCAGCTGTTTGTTTGAACAATCCTCTGTTTCTTTTATTTCTTTCAGTGATGTAAGTATTCCTCTCTAAAGGCACAAACTATTTGGCTGAAACTTTCTGTATTTCTTTATGGATGGCCATAATCTGTTTTTCTTTATCTTCCTCTATTTCTTCATGGATGGCCATAATCTGTTTGACTTTATCTTCCTCTAGTTCTTTATGCATTTTTTTTGTTTCCTCTATTATCCTCTTCATAAGCATAGATGTTAGGTTAGCTTAAATTTCAATTATGCTGGGGTGTCCAGGGCTTCTTGCCCCTGGATAACTGAGTTCTGGAGATGTCATATTGCTCTGTCTTTTGTTGGTTGAGCTTTAATGCTGGCCTCTACCCATTGGGCTATCTTAGGTGTTGGGTGAGTTTCTGGTGGTTCCTGGAATCCTGTGGTGGAGAGAATTCCCTTGGCAGGAAGATGGTTTTTCCTGAAGGAAGCTTCCTCAGCTTTTTGGGTATGGTCACTGAATGGCCGGTGTTTTTCAGGAATTGCCACAGCTCACCTCAGGCATACAGACCTGAGTGGTAACTGTGGTCCTTGTTAGTCATGAGGGCTCTTCTCTCACCAGGAGAAAACCTGGAGACAGCTGTCCTGCTTCTGGGTTTCTTGCTGTAAATTTAATGAGCTGCTGCTGTAACCTGGGTGCCCCGTGGTTTGGTCAGTTTTGTTAGGGATAACTGGTTGCCCCTTGGAGCAGTATCTGGGGGTTGATCTTGGGGATCCCAGGCTTCTGTAGGTCTGAGGTTGGAGCTCCATGTCCCAATACCCAAGCAGTAGTCAGTGGCAGATGAGTACCCCTCTCATGGGAGCAGCAGGCTAGTTGGTGCACAACAGGTCCCTGGGTTGTCAGGCATGCCAGTCTGTGGGACCTTTTCCAGGGATATACTGGGTGGCCTAAGTCCGTCCCTGTTTGCTTCCTTCCCTGTGGGGTTTTCTCCCAACAAGGACTCCCAGTCTCTGATGCCCTGGGGCACATAGTTCTGTCTGTGACGGAGAGTTGGACAAGCACCAAGTCTCTTTGCTCACAACTGGAGTCCAGTTCAGTGCTGGCAGTTTGCACCCGCCATTCTGTGGGACCTTTACCAGGGAATGACTGGGTGACCCGAGGCCAGTCCTGTTTCCTTCTTTCCCTGTGGGGCTTTCTTGCGATTGGGACTCCCAGTCTCTAGTGTTTTTGTGCCCACTGTTCAGCCTGGGAAGGTGATCAGGACACGCAGGCGTGTGGCTCTGGTCTGGTGACCTAGTGCCTGTGTGACCCGGGATCTCTTCCGGGTTCTGGCTGGGGGATCTGAGAGTAGACTCGACTGATTCCCACCGTGGGGTTCCCTCTCACCTGGGAAACACATCACTGTTGTTTTAGGGCCCAGAATTCAGTCTCTTGGTCACTGTATGGAAAATGTTGTCCTGCTCCTCAGACGCAGTGTTCTCCTGGCGCCGCCATCTTGTCGAATCGCCAAGATTTTTTCTTAAAACATGAGTACTTTTGGAAATGTCTGTTACAAGATGAACTTTCTTTGTTTTCATCAAATTCATATTTTTACAATATATATTATAGCTGTATTTTTAGCAACAAATATTTTTCTTTATGATGTGCAGTTAGGAAACCAAGAAAGAACACACCAGTTAGTTGTTCAGTGACAAATGGTTACCCTGAAAATGCCCGTACAGCAACAGGCCATCCTGCCAAAAGCAATCTACAGATTCAATGCAGTTCCCATCAAAACACCAACACAACTCTTTACAGACCTGGAAAGAAAAATTCTCAACTACATATGGAAAAACAAAACAAAACAAAAAAAAAAAAAAACCCATAATTGGCAAAACTATCCTGTACAACAGATCATCTGGAGGTATCTCCATCTCTGATCTCAAGGTGTACTACAGAGCAATAGTAATAAAAACTGAATGGTATTGGCATAAAAACAGAATGGTGGATCAATGGAACTGAATAGAAGACCAAGAAATAAATCCACACACCTACAGATACTTGATTTTTTACAAAGAAGCCGAAACCATACAATGGAAAAAAAGACAGCATCTTCAACAAATGGTGCTGGTCTAATTGGATGTCAACATGCAGAAAAATGAAAATATATCCATATTTATCACCCTACACAAAACTAAAGTCCAAGTGAATCAAAGACCTCAACATAAAACCAAACACACAAAATTGGTTAGAAAAAAAAGTGGGGAAGAGCCTAGAACTCATTGGCACAGCAGACAACTTCCTGAACAGAACACCAACAGCACAGGCTCTAAAATCAACAATCAATAAATGGGACTTCATGAAACTGAAAAGCTTCTGTAAAGCAAAGGACACTGTCATCAAAATGAAACGACAGCCCATAGACTTGGAAAGGATCTTCATCAACCATATATCTGAGAGGGCTAATATCCAGAATATATAAAAAACTAAAGAAGTTAAAAAGCAACAAATCAATTAATCCAATTAAAATATGGAGTACAGAGCTAAACAGAGAATTCTCTGTAGAGGAATATAGAATGACAAAGAAACACTTAAAGAAATACTCCTTAGTCAGCAGAAAGATGCAAATCAAAAAGACCCTGAGATTTCACCTTACACCCATCAGAATGGCTATGATTAGAAACTCAAGTGACAACACAAGCTGAAGAGGTTGTGGAGAAAGGGGAACCATCCTCCATTGCTGGTGGAAATGTAAACTTACACAACCACTTTGGAAATCAATCTAGCACTTTCTCAGACAATTAGGAATAGCGCTTCCCTAAGATCCAGCAATACCACTCTTAGGCATATATCCAAAATATGCTCAAGTACACAACAAGGACATTTGTTCAACCATGTTTGTAGCAGCTTTATTTGTAATAGCCAGAACCTGGAAACAACCCAGATGTCCATCAACGGAGGAATGGATACAGAAATTGTGGTACATTTACACAATGGAATATTACTCAGCAATTAAAACAAGGAAATTATGAAATTTTCAGGCAAATGGTGGGATCTAGAAAAGATCATTCTGAATGAGGTATCCCAGAAGCAGAAAAACACACATGGTATAAACTCACTTATAAGTGGATACTAGACCGCTATAGGATAAACATACTAAAATCTGTACACCCAAAGAAGCTAAGCAAGAAGGAAGTCCCTAAGTAAAGTGATCAATCCTCACTCAGAAAGACAAAAGGAATGGACATTGGAAGAAGGAAAAAGCAGGAAACAGGACAGGAGCCTACCACAGAGGGCTTCTGAAAGACTCTACCCAGCAGGATATCAAAGCAAATGCTGAGACTCTTAACCAAACTTTGGGCAGGGTGCAGGGAATCCTATGAAAGTAGGAGGAAATAGTAGGACCTGGAGAAGACAGGAGCTCCACAAGGAGAGCAATAGAACCAAAATATCTGGGTACAGGGGTCTTTTCTGAGACTGATACTCCAACCAAGGACCATTCATGGATATAACCTAGAACTCCTGCTTAGATGTAGACCTGGCAGTTCAGTGTCCAAGTGGGTTCCCTAGTAGGGGAAACAGGGACTGTCTCTGACATGACATGAACTCAGTGGCTAGCTCTATAACTGCCTCCCCCTGATGGGGGAACAGCCTTTCCAGATCACAGAGGAGAACGATGTGCCAGTTCTGATGAGACCGGATAAGCTAGGGTCAGATGGAAGGGGAAGAGGACCTCCCCTATCCGTGGACTTGGAGAGGGGTATAGGAGGAGATAATAGAGAGAGAGTAGGATTGGGAGGGGAGGAGGGAGGGGGCTACAGCTGAGATACAAAGTGAATGAACTGTAATTAATATAAAAAATAAAAATTTAATTTAAAATAAAAAATGCCCATACAAGTAGCCTTATACAGCCTGAAGAGGTTATAGTATGTACAAATACATATAGGCATGCAATAACAATTTTTAAAAGAAAATGAAAGAAAGAAAGAAAGAAAGAAAGAAAGAAAGAAAGAAAGAAAGAAAGAAAGAAAGA
>NW_026593286.1:42563268-42572572 GCF_907164565.1 Psammomys obesus | reverse complement strand
AGAAAGAAAGAAAGAAAGAAAGAAAGAAAGAAAGAAAGAAAGAAAGAGAAGAAAGAGAAGGAAGGAAGGAAGGAAGGAAGGAAGGAAGGAAGGAAAGAAGGAAGGAAGAGAAGGCCCTGAATTTAAAGTAAAATGAGGAGGAGTCTATGAGAAGAAAAGGAAAGAGAGGAATGTAATTATAATCTCAAAACAAAACAAAACAAAAAAATAAATAAGGGCTTTTTCTTTACATATCCACATACCACTATCATCCCCAGTAAAATGATTATCAATCACTCCAGACCATTTAATGTCCTAAATTTAAGTTCCCTGATTAATGTGATTTCCTGGGTGAAAAAAAAAATGTAATCCTTACCATGATGCTATTTACAGGTGGAATATCTGTGGTATAATTTGGTCATGAAAACATGGCCCTCTCAGTGTGTGTGTGTTTCTGTGTGTTTTTATGTGTCTGTGTGTGTGTGTAAGATTAACATCCCTACTTTTTTTCCACCTCTTGCCTAAGGGCCGTAGAAGTAGTTCTTTATAACACAACAGTCATGTGCAGTTCACCCTTTGAATGTATGTTTGCTTCCATACTGGTCATCAGACCACATCTCTCTGGCTTCCTTTCATGTAAACAGCTTTGAAGAGTCACTTTAGTTAAACACATTTATAAAAATCCATCTTTTATAGTCTACCATAGCATAATCACGAGCAAAGTGATTGCTAATTTTATACATCGACCGGACTAGTCTAGGGGAAATGCCCAGAGTCTATGAGGGCATTTCTGGAAGAGATGGCACTTCAACAATAGACTGGGCAGAGATGCCTCACCCTCAGTAGTGCAGATTTAGTCAGAGAGGGAAGAGCAGAATGGAGAAAGACTTTCTTCCTTGAGCTGAATCACTGAGTTCTTCGTCCTCTGGCATCCAAGCTCCTGCCTTCCACGCCTTTAGATCTAGCTTCATGACGGTGACCACCAGTGCCAGTTGTCCCGCCTTACAATGCCCAGATGACCATTGCAGCATCACACAGCAAGAAGTCTGCCCTTCAGTGTGGACATGATTCCATCAACTCTCCTAGTTCTCAGGTCTTCAGTCTCAGATTGGACTGTTTCATCAGCTCTCCTGATTCGCCAGCTTGTACATGGTGTACTGTCCAAGTCCTGTGCCTTCTGTCTTTACATAAGCCAGGTCCCCAAATAAATCTCTTCATCTTCTCCTCACCTATCTATCTGAGTTCTATTTCTCTGAAGGATCCTGACTAATGATTAATGTATGACCATATCCATAGTTTCTATTCACTTCTATTCAGTCACTCTCACTGAAATTTTCAAAACTGACACACACTAACACATAAATCTCTTGAAAGCCATCCAATATCTTTCTGATTACAACTTATGTTGTTACATTAATGAATAATTCATCTTTTTCCTTGCCAAGTAATATACCAGCTCAATACACTCATTCAGTATCCTGTTGGTATACATTTGTGAATAACCTGCCATTTATTAGTTGTTTCAGGTCAGTTGTTTAATATCCATGATATCTCAGCCTTTAAGTCTATACAATCATAATAGCATTAATTACTTCATAGAATAGCTACAAGACATAAATTAGCAAAAGTTAGCTCCTGTAGAGCGGGAAATCCTTCACAGGTGTTACCCATTAGTGTCAATATCACTACTGCGAAAATACAATTGACTGAGAGAAAAATAAATAAAAACCACCTTTAAAAGGTCAAATAAAGACAGGTGTGCTGGTGCATGGCCGTAATCCCAGCATTCATGGAGAAGAGGCAGGCGGATCTCTGTGAGTTCAAGGCCAGCCTGGTCTACAAAGCAAGTCCAGGACAACCAAGGCTACACAGAGAAACCCTGTCTCAAACAAACAAAAAAGGTCAAATGATAACCATGTGTGATTAATTACCTTTTAATAAAGTTACTGTGTCAGAATTTGCTTAAGATTGCTGCCTTCTGGAGAATTCTCACACACAGGCCACTGGAGACCATCAAAGAAGCATATATTTTTACATTTCAAACATTAGTTTTAGCATATTTTGCAACAAATTGTAGTCTCCTCCTCAAACTCCTTAATGTACTCCTTAACTTAATACAGAATCAAGTTCTCCCCTTTGCTAACTTCTCCCAGAAGATGCAATCCTTGAGCCCTTACAAGAAAATTTCCATAGGGAAAACATATGTAAATAAATAAAATTGTCCCAGTTTGACTTCTAGGTACACAGCTGGTAAAGTAGTTGGAAAAAAAAAAGGTTTATACTGTTTTTACTTCTGTATATTAAAATTTTCTTGTGAAAGGTGCTGTTCAGATTCAAGAGGCCAAGAAGTAGCTGTTCATTTGCAAACGTCGTTTCTAAGACACCGGGCATTCAGCATTGCAATGCATGATGATCCCCTCTTCCTGGTGTTGAGACAAACATCTCATGGACAAATCATCACAAAAGCTCTGAGGAAGACTGAACTCTAAATTACAGACCCTGAGGAACCTGGAGGAATTCCAGTGAAGGGAGAAATGGAATTGGCATCTTGCCTCAACTCAAAAAAACTACTGAGGGAACTGGGTAGGTAGCTCCACAGTGAAGAGCATGTACACAGTTCTAGGGTTCGGTTCTCAGCACCAATATGGTGGCTCACAATCAGCCCAGCCTCAGTTCCAGGAGATCAGATGCCCTCTTTTGAATGCTAAGGGCATCAGGCACATACATGCTGCAAATGCATACATGCGGGTAAGATAATCATACAGATAAAGTGATAATAATGAAAAGTTCTAAGGATAAACAAGGGCCAACAGGTACAGCCCTCCCTGTGTCGGTCAAGGTCATATTCAGCAGGAAACAAAAACATGTTCAATATGTCTGCACTGTGAAAGGGTTTTCAGCCTCTGCGACATTCTCAATGGGTCAATGTTTTCCTATCATCTTTAGGCTATTTTTCTTAAGTGTAAACTGGAATTCATTTTCTTTAAAAGTGTTATTCAGCTGTAAACGTAATGGCTGTGGATGTGCCTGGCAAGAAGAAACTACTAAGTTTCTTAATCCTTTGCCTTGAGCCTGGAAAGTGTAAGAAGACAGGGAGGCGGAGGTAGTTTTTGTCACTCAAAACAGGGCTGCAGCTGTTTTGCATCAAAGAAAAGGATTTAAACTCTACCAAGCTGAGTTCAAAATACCTAAAAACTGGTTCCCTGTGCACAGAAAAGGAACATTCCCCTTCTTAAAAATGGTTTTACGTTATTTACTGGCCAACCTTTTAATGTGACTATGATCTAAAGTTTTAATCACGAAAGATAAGGCTTTTAATGCTTTTGAGAAGTCCAAAATCCTCCCGCAACGGAGCAGCTGGATGTGATTAAAAATGTAAATAGGCTCAAGAGACAGATTCCATTTCCAGGTCCTCTGTTTATGAATCACCCACCCAGAGCATAATTCTAGTGGAAAGAGAATTTCCTTCTAAAGCAAAAAATAAATTCTCAGGAACACTGCAGCCTTTGCCTGCACTGTTGTGCTGTACAAACCAGGCTGGGCTTTCTTTGCCATAAGACATTCGTAATGTTGATATATAATCAGGAAACGGCTTTCTCTGGTTTTCATTTTCATGGGAAAGGAAAATATTAAGGCTGCCTTTCCAGTAATTGCAATTTAAGCTCCAGATCCTGTTATGGCAGATGAAAGACCTTTTACCCAGGAAGAAATATGCTTGGTGGTAAAATCTAGCACACTCAAACCAAGGGTGCTCAAACCAAAATTAGGCCAGCCAGCTGTTTTCTTGAGCTTGATCCAGATACAAGTGTTTAGATTACAGATAAGGACAGAACGCACTCTAATCTGGGTGGTACCAGACTGTTGAGGCTGTTATCCAGCTAGTCACCCACTGCCTGTCAGAAAGCCCTTAATCTTCCTGCCCAAGCCAGAACAAAGGCAAGTGAATATTAAGCCAAGGTGAAAATAAGTTACCTGAAATCAGACCCTGGCTGAAGCTGAAGAAAAAGGCAAGTTACGTCAAACACAGACATTATTTCAAACAAACTGACAAATATATACCTGCGAAATACACACACAAACACAAAAGTTCACATACACACACACTTTTGAAGCTGTTGTCCTTCCCCTCTCAGATAGAATGATATTGAGAACAGTAAACGCGTAGGTAGTATTAATATGAAAAAGGATTGACATACTCTATTTAAATCCCACTTGAAAAACTACAACTATTAATTCTTAATACTACTCTGAGTAGCCTGTGATATAAGACATAGAAAGAATAGACCCTAGTGACTCGGGTAGCCTTTAATAACGTGCCTAATTTGAAATGATTCCCGCTACTGCTACAGCTCTTTATCATCACCCTCCCTGTGTATTTCCTTTCTAGACCCTGAGTAGAAGCCATGAAGGACAAGCATCACCATCCCCATTCCACTGATTTCCTGTAGAACAGGGTCACAGCTGCGCAAGTGGCAAAGGCATTTTGTGTAAATTGTAACACAGCTATTTACCAACACTCTCCTAAGATAGCCAGGCGTATTTGTGAGTCAGCAGTGTGTTTTGAAATAACAAATTGGGTTATTTATTGAACTGGTCCTTTTAAATTTTGTTGCAGAAACCTAACCTGGAAATAATAAAGGAAAGAAGAATAACTGAATGAAGCCATAAATGAATGACTCTACAAAGTTAGTTTTCCTAACTACAGGCATTTTTCTGAGAGCCAACATCCATCTTTGCCTTCTTTGAAGTCTTATGCATAAACTTTTACCTCAGGGTGTTTGTTTTCACACAGAGATACACTTTCTTTGTTTCTTTTTTTTTTGGGGGGGGGGGCGTTGTTGTTGTGCTTATTGTGTTTGCTTCAGGGCAAAAAAAATTTTAACAAAAATGACACCATATAGATTTTGGTACTGTGGAATTATAGAAATACTCTTACACTTTGGTTTTTATTGGCCTTTCTTTACTAGCAGGCCATGCACACCAGCCAATGAGAAATACATGTCTAAACACCCAGTTAAAACTAAAGGATTGATGAAACAAGAAGGTCATTGCTAACTAATTAATACTAGCTCTGAGAAGTCATTATAGTGAGAGTTAAATTTTTGCTTCTAATTAGGAAAGAGAGTAAAAAACTAATAATTACAAAAAAAAAAAAAAAGAGTTTACTCCTTAACTGTTTCAAACTTTTCCCTTACTGCTAAGATATAAAATTATTTTTGTGGACAAGTAAAACCTAAGCTTTAAAGTATCCTCTTTTAGGATTGAATTTGTGACAAGATTATTTAATTAACCAATTTTTTCAAGAGGGTTTCATAAATTAAATAACTGAAGCTATATGAGTTATGAAATTACTCAAACAGACTAGAAAACCTAAAGAATTTTGAAAGTGTTTTCTATCCCAAACCACAGTTTTGTGGAAACTTTGAAATGGCAAGCATGCATAGAATATGTTTGTTTTGTAATTATAATTCAGGCAGAAAAAAAACAAAAGCTAAATCGAGTTCAGTGTCAGATACTAAATGAAACAAGGCAAAATGAATGCTTCCTTTCCTAACTTAGAAGCCAATATATAAAATAATATACAGACAAGTTCCCAACACTTTTAAAGACCCCCGGACAGATTCCAAACAATAACTTGTTTCTTGTTATTCAAGACCAAAAATGCATGATTTCAGAATGAAATAAATACAAAACAAGCAATACAAAAATCCAAGTTTAAATTCAGAGAAAAAAAATCAGAGAGCAAATGACACATTTCAACTGACGGGTCTAAAGTCTAACCAAATTAACACAATTTATTTTTGAACATAAAAACTTGTTTTGACTTTGCAAGAAATGTTCTGTCTGGGTATGCAAGCTGTTCCTGAATTGTGACTAATACACCTACTATGTACTCATCAAACTGGACAATGAGAAATGCCAAGTGCTCAATTTGTCACTAATACAGCATGATTTCCATGGACCTGCAACATTGTGCACTAAAGCTTAGCTTCTAGATTAAGGAGCTGAAAATGAATTTGAGTGATTAATTATCAAAAAATGCTTTCTTCAATGTTTATATAACAAAGCAGTCTTTTCTCAGCCTTTAGGATAGGGTCACGTCTATCAACAACACGAAACTTCAGTTCATACACAGGGTCGTGTCTACACTTTTAAGTCCCTGATATATTTTATATATGCAATAAGAAAGTAGTTTGTGGTTGATAAAATACTTAAATTTTCATTCTAGAAAGTCTTACATTATCATCTTGAAATAGTATAAATCAAAGTACTTTAAAGTTATAGCTCTTTGTTTTTAATTAAAGAGAGTTTATTTTCCTATATCCAGTTTTTTTGGGTTTTTTTTTTTTTTTTTTGGCATGACTCTTGGCCTCATCTGTCATTCTGCTTTCATCAACTGATCTCCAAGGAGCCTTCAGTGAGCTGTAGACCCCATATCAGAGTTTGATCTGAGCTCTATAAGCTAGTGCACGTTCCATTCCTCTACCTGGAAAATATGCCGCCCTCAGGTCTCAGGGCAACTGTCCTCTGTCTTTCATCGCTAAGCCATAACATCACTTGCTTTATACAAGCTTCCGAGTGTGTGAGGATTAAGGACTGCTTCTTCTTTGCTGTCAGAGTTCTTACATATGTTTCATTGTCTGTGTGTTTCATAACTCCTCCATTCAGTGCTCTTTAAGAATGAGAACCAATGCAAGAGGTCAGCCCTAAAAACACATACATCCGAGCAATGCTCAATGCACTCAGTAGTCACACACACACACACTCACGCATGCACACACATGCACTCACGCATGCACGCACACACACATACAAATACAAGCACACACGCAACAATAATGATTACAGACGAGATGGTAGATCTTAGAGGGAGTGGGGGAACATCTTGGAGGTGGAGGGAATAGAGAAGGATGGGAATAACACAAATATATTACTCATGTATGACATTCTCAACAAAAAACAAACATTTTTTAAAAGAGTAAGAACTTTAATTACTTTTTTTTTTTCTCCTGGGACTTCCTGTTGGTAGACAGATACCCTACCACTCAATGTCTTTATTCTGAGACAGTTTCATTACGTTGGCCAAATGGGTTTTGAACTCACGGTGTTGGCAGCCTCGGCATCCTAAGCTACTAGAGTATAATGCATGAGGTCCACGTCTCAACAAATATCTCTGAAGAGAGAAAGGAAAGTAAGGAAACAGGAAGAGGAGAAGGAAACAGAAAGAGGAGAAGGAAACAGAGAAAAGAAGATAGTTAGCCAGGCCTGTGGCTCAGATGTGCTATCCCAGTTCCTCCTCGAAGGCTGAGCTACGGTGTGTGTGTGTGTGTGTGTGTGTGTGTGTGTGTGTGTGTGTGTGTGTAAAGCTGGAAGATCACCAGTTGTAAGCTTGCCTGGGCTCTAGAGCTGGCTAAGATGTGCCTAGCTAAGCTAATGAGACCTTGCCTCAGAATAAAAGTAAAGAGAGGGCTGAGGCTACAGCTCAGTAGTGGAGATCTTGCTGAGCATGCATGTGGCCTTTCCAGTACTGTAAGACAGTAGTTCTAATAATTTTACCTTTGGGGGAAAGAATTACTGCCAACATAAATTCTCACAAGATTAGAAATGTATTTACCTTGATTATCAGCCCATTATAGACATTGAAAGACACTTAAAGTACAAACAATATAGGTCTTTAATATTTGCAATAGGAGCAGTTAAGAAGTCATGTACATATTGCATAAATACCTATTCCCACTAACCATTGGGAAATAGGAATCAGAATTATTACTTAAGTGATAAGATCAGGAAGATCTAGTTTGGGTTTTAGTAAAACTTGCATTACTTGGCTTATTTTAAAAAAAGTAGACAAAGCCAAAAGTTTATAGATATGGAAAGAAAATCATGCTAGTACTAAGAAAGTTTCAAACCGATTCCAACATTTATCTGGGGCAACTCTTTCCCAGGGATAAATTGCTTCACAATAATGAGGTCAAACATACTGGATGGCTCTCTAGAGACCTTCTTTATTCAAAGGGGCTTTCGAAATAAAATGGGAGCGGAGGAAGAGGCTAGGGAATGATTCCTTCGTGGGCCAGATGCATTCTGAGAGCGCTAACATCTGTTTCAGTTTACATAGTTGAAGTATGACACTGCACATGGAAATTAAACTCAGGCACCATGCCGCAAAAGCAGCCTGTCTGCAAAAGAGATGCAGGTGTTACCTACAGCTGGAATTGGTAGAGACTCACCTCCCACAGAGCACAATATCCTGTCGGCCAGTGACCCCACTCTCAAAACCATATGTCACAAAATACCATCCTGCCTCTCATGAAACTTTTATAGCCGAGAGAGAAAAGGCCACGAAGGAGAGGAGTCTGGTTACAACAGCGTGGAGGCGTTCTAGAACTTCAGATGCTCTTCTCAAGAAAGGGAATTAAAAAGCCAAAAATTTTTATTCATTACTTTAAACTAACAAATGCCCAGGATATTTCATTCCACCCAGCTTCTTCATTAATTAGTCAGATAATCGTAATTCTTTTCTGCTTGATACCAGATCAGTTCCTGTAGACACTCTAATCTTGGAGCACAGTGATGTGTCTCTGCTGCCCCCATGTGACAGTCTTGTATTTCTACAGTTGTTGTTCAAGATTTTAAGCATGTTGGTTCTGAAGCCATTTTTATCACCCCAGATTTCAGATTTAAAAGGACTATTAAAGGCTTAAAAATGTAGAATCTGTTCACGAATAATTTGAATACTAAAAATAATTACTAGGAAATAGTAGTCGAGAGCGCAAGAAAAACTTACTAAGCAAATCAAGTATTGATGTGTAGCAATTCGAGTTACTGAAAAGCTGGATGGTAATGAGTTACAGCTCACTGAAAGTACTTAAATGTTGTGAACAGAAACTAGGACGGTTCGTGCAAACACTCACCGAAGAGCATGTACCGCTGGGAAGAGCTGGCAAACTGCAGAGCACCGCAGAGGACTGCAGAGGACCGCAGAGGACTGCAGAGCACTGCAGAGCACCGCAGAGGACTGCAGAGCACCGCAGAGGACTGCAGAGCACCGCAGAGGACTGCAGAGCACCGCAGAGCACCGCAGAGGACTGCAGAGCACTGCAGAGCACCGCAGAGCACCGCAGAGCACTGCAGAGCACCGCAGAGGACTGCAGAGCACCGCAGAGGACTACAGAGCACCGCAGAGGACTGCAGAGCACCGCAGAGCACCGCAGAGGACTGCAGAGCACCGCAGAGCACCGCAGAGGACTGCAGAGCACTGCAGAGCACCGCAGAGGACCGCAGAGCACCGCAGAGCACTGCAGAGCACCGCAGAGCACCGCAG
>NW_026593286.1:42485147-42562868 GCF_907164565.1 Psammomys obesus | reverse complement strand
AGAGGACTGCAGAGCACCGCAGAGCACCGCAGAGGACTGCAGAGCACCGCAGAGCACCGCAGAGGACTGCAGAGCACCGCAGAGCACTGCAGAGCACTGCAGAGCACCGCAGAGCACCGCAGAGGACTGCAGAGCACCGCAGAGCACCGCAGAGGACTGCAGAGCACCGCAGAGGACTGCAGAGCACCGCAGAGGACTGCAGAGCACCGCAGAGCACCGCAGAGGACTGCAGAGCAGTGCAGAGCACCGCAGAGCACCGCAGAGCACTGCAGAGCACTGCAGGTTGCTGATTAAGGACATCGCGGCCACCTGTCAAATCAAGAAAAGAGGAGAGATCACAAAGGCAAATCAGAACAGTCTATGGCAGGCAAGACAAGACTGACAGGACTTTTTACTGACAGGACAAGATGCCTTAATTGAGCCTATTACCACTGCCATGGTCATGCAACAGGAATTCATTTCAAGTATCCATGAATTTATATGAAAATAATTCATCTCCAAAACTGAAGATTATCCAGTATGTCATGTCCTCTAATCTTTCCCTTGCTTCATTTTACGAGGCAATTTAAAACAACAGAGCCCTGAAACCAAAGCAAACCATCTAATGGCCAGCACATCTCCAGGAGAAAACTTAAATAGATGTTTAAAAGGCTTTTGTTTTTTTTAAAAAAAAAAAAATGGACCTCAGCATGGTGGTACACACCTGAAATCTCAGTACTCAGGGAGACAGAGACAGGTGGATCGCTATGAGTTAGAGGCCAGCTTGGTCTACAAATCGAGTCCAGGACAGCAAAGGGTACACTGAGAAACTCTGACTCCAAAAACAAAACAAAACAAAAACAAACAAAAATCTACAGAGTGAAGCTCAAAATAACAAGTTCTCCATCGACACACGCGTGAAAGGATGGGGGAATTACGTAGCCCTCGGGAGAAAATAGTCATGCTAAAAAAGCATGGTGGAAGTTTGCACTGTAAACCGGACGGGGTGGCACAGGCCTGTAATCCCAGCACTTGGGAAGGCAGAGGCTGCCAAATCGCTGCGAGTTCGAGGCCAGCCTAGTCTACAAAGCCAGTCCAGGACAGCCAGGGTTACACAGGGAAAGCTCGTCTCAAAAAAAAAAAAAAAAAAAAAGTTTACACTGTAATTGAACGTGTTTTCCTAATGATGACAAAAGCAGGGCTTTCCCTTGCTCCTCAAACTGCTTTCTGCCACCTTACAGATCCCTAAGAGTCTGCACGGAGAGCGGACACAAGTCCCATCCCTAACTAAGGAGCTTTTTGCAGTGGCTTCTGCTGGCGAAGGGGGGCTCAGTTTTCTCCACCTGAGCGTCACTGGGTACGTCGACCACCTTCTAGGGCAGGCCACATGTCCAGGAGTAATTGGCCGACACTGCGTGTTTTTGTTTTTGAGGGGTTTTTGGGGGTGGAGGCTTTTTGTTTCACTTTTCTTTTTTGTTTTGTTTTGTTTTGTTTTGTCTTACTGGGGTTGTTTGTTTTGAAATTTTTGTTTTGAAGGAAGAAAGCATAAAGTCGGGAGAGTGAGGAGAAACTGAAGATAGTCTGGAGAAGGGGGAAATGTGGTTAAAATAATTTTAAAATGTTAAAAAAAAAAATAATGCCTTAGAAAGTTTCTTTATAAAGTCCTTTGCCCCCTAGTGGCCAACTGCTTAGCCAAAAGAAACAGCAATATTAAATAAAAAGTCATTTTAAATACATACTCAGAACTCATGTTATCCTCCTGGCTCAGCCTCCTTCCTGACATTTTATATTGAGAACTTGGGCACTCGAGAATTGTTGTATCTGTAGGATATCCTAGAACTATACCCCATAAAGCCCCAGAAACAGCTGCAACCACTTCACACGAATAAAGCCCTACTAAGGGAATGTTCCTCTCTCTGGTCACATTCACCTCACTTAAGAAACAGAGCACTTAGGAGGGAGCTTCAGGTGTCAAAGACCTACAGAGTCAACTAGCCTGGGCCCATGGGGGCTCACAGAGACTGAACCACCAACCGAAGAGCTGGCATAGGCTGGACCTAGACCCCCTCCACATAGGTAGCAGGTGAACAGCAATTGGAGTGGTGGGGGGCAGTACTCTAAGTCGAAGGCCTGCCTTGGACCCCCTTCCCCTAACTGGGCTCTCTTGTCTGGCCTCAACGGGAGAGGAGGAGCCTATTTTGTAGTGACTTAAAGTGCCAGGGTAGGCTGGGACCATGGAGGACCTCCCCCCTCTCTGAGGAAAAGGGGAGGGGAGAGTGTGGGTAGGAGTGTGTGAGGAGAAGACTGGGAGAAGAGGAGGGGACAGCAGTGAGGATGTCATGTGAATAAATAAGTTAGTTTTTAAAAAGAAGTTACACAGTGGTTATAAGAATATTTTCAAAATAAATGCCAAATGGCAACTACACAGTTTTCGGGGGGGGGGGGAGTTGTTATTTTATTTTTGTACATCTCTGATTTTTAAAATTATTAAAATAAAGTTTGAAATATATGAAAAGGAAGGAAGGAAGGAAGGAAGGAAGGAAGGAAGGAAGGAAGGGAGGGAGGGAGGGAGGGAGGGAGGGAGGGAGGGAGGGAATCACAAGTTGCTGAGGCTTGCAGGATCAGCCCCATAACCTAAAGTCTTGTGGGGAGGATCTGTTGGATTCCGGGCATCAGAAATTCCCTACAATGACTTGGGATTTCTCTAAGACATTTCCAAACAATGTCTCCACTTAGATGCTGCCTGAGTGTCTGAGATTAGAAAGTTATAAGTGGTTTGATTTGGTTTGAATTGATTTAATTGCTCATCTCATGTGTCTCATCTGACTGAGGCAAGAGCCAGTCTCATGATGAGCTGTAGAGGCCTTTCTTCCAGGGCTAATGTGGAGAACACACTCAACTACTGAAAAGATAGCACGAATAAGGAAAGCCAGACTTGCAGCTTGCTATGCCCCTCCCCTGGTCCACTGATAGGGAGGTCCTCCTTCCCTTCTATTTGACCCTAGGCTATCAGGTCACCTTAGGACTGGTTGCATTGTTGTCCTCTGTGGCCTGGCAAGGTTGTACTCCCCCAGGGGGAGGTAATCAGAGAGCCTGACACTGAGCCCTTGTCAGAGACAGTCCCTGTTCCCCTTATGAGGGAACCCACTTGGAGAATGAGTCTATGGGCTACATCTGAGCCAGGGTTTTAGGTCCTCTCCATGCATGGCTTTTGGTTGGGATATCAGTATCTGCAAGGACCCCAGGGCTCAGTTTTTGTGGCTCTGTGGCTCTTTTTGGAGTTCCTGTTCCCTCAAGGTCTTTCTATCTCTCCCTTCTTTCATAGGATTCCCTGCGCTCTTAAGTAAAATTTTAAATGTTTTTATTTAAAATCTTTTTAATTAAAAGTGTACATAAAAAAGAAAGAAGTGTACATAAAAAGTGTACTTTATAAGCCAGTTGATCAACTAACCTGGCCTATGATTTAAAAAAAAAATAAGTAAAGAGAACCCATTGTATATTAGTGCACTGCGCCCGCACTCTAGCTCGCTGTCCAAGAATGTTCAGGTAATATCTAGATTTCCAAGAAATGCTTCAATTCCATGAGACTATTCAATTTTGTGGGGGGAAAAAGTATTTCAGCCCCAAATTCAGCTAAGATATTGACATCCTTCTCATTGCAACATTTCAGAGGAGACTGTTAAACCCGGGCGCTGTGATGCGTGCCTGCAGGTCTCATGAGATGGAGGCAGGAAGACCAGGGGTTCACATTCATTTTCAGCTACGGAGTGAGCTCAAGGCACTACTGGGCTATATAAAATCTTCTCTCACAAAATTGGGGGAAATGAAGGTGGGAAAACAAAGGCAGCCAATCTGAAAGGAGATTCAGGTGCACCCCTGAGAGAAAACCTTACCAGATACCAGACCTTTTTGCAATCTTTTTTATTTAATTAAAACATTATAATATCATTTCCCCCTCCAACTCTCCAGTGCCCCCTTCCCCTCCCTAGTCCCTTTCAAACTCATGGCCACTTATTCTTCCATAAGTGTGTGTGTGAATAAGTGTATAAATTCAACACTTTGAGTCCAGTTGGTGATGCTTGCTGTTTTGTTTTTTTTTTTTTTGGGGGGGGGGGGGGAAGGGCTGACCACTTGGGATTAAATAATCATTTAGGACACTCATTTCTTGGAAAAACCAATTCTCCCTCACTTAGGAGCTTTCAATTGCTTGACGCTCCTCTGTGTAATTTTCTTCATCAACATTGATATGTCAAGTGGTGTTTTCATTGTTCAGGTCTTGTTTAGATGGCCATATTTTTGATATTTCATGGGTGTCACTTCCCTGTCCTATCTAGAAGACACAATCTTGCAGCTGATTTTTCTGTTCCTCTGGTTCTTAAATCTTTCTCCCTCCTCTTCCACCATGTTCCCTGAAATCTAGGTGTAAGAGTTGTGTTCAATAAATGTATCTGTTGGGACCAGGCGCCCTGCAGATTGTTCTCTCATTTTAACCAAGGTGGATTTTTGTAATAATCTCTGTCTACCTTGAAAGGAAGCATCTTTAGTGAGGGATGAGAGCTATGTGTGTCTGTGAATATAAGGGCTTGTCTTTAGGACACAGCTGGGAAGTAAACCAGCTTAGGAAACTGACTGTAGTAGATGCCCCTCTAAGACCTGGGTGACTGGCCAGGTTCACAGTACTAGGCATGATTTCCCTCCTGCTGAGCAGCTGCTTGTTACCTCCAAGATATAAGGGGCACTATTGCACCTATAGGGATATCTTGCCATGCTGATCACTGTTGTGGTTCCTAGGGATTACAGCTGGGTAGGACAACTGAATACTTTTCTTCCCCACCAGCTTGCAAAGCACTGCCTCATATTACAAAAGCTAGTCCTTGGGGAGGAGGCTTTTACCTCATATCCAGCTTCATTCCCCTGAGTCCTCCATCCCAAGTGCATGGTGTGTGTATTCAGCAAGAGGGACCCCCCTCCAACTTCTGAGGGACAACCGAGAACAACACTGGCAGGCTACACTGTTTCGAGAGTCCCTTGGATGACCCTGATCAATAACTTGAAAAGAGGTTTGTCGTGCCAGGCACTGAAGTTTTTATTAGATAGTCTATGGCTCTTGGGAGTAGCACTATCATCCCAAGAGGCATAATTTCATTTTAACTTTTTATATATACATGGCACATACACTTGTATATTTAATTTAAATTTTTAATTTAGGGTAAAAATAAGATTGTAAAAATTTTTTCCATTGGCCAGTGAGTTAATTAGCTCACTGAAACATTCATCTGAGTACTGCTACGTTTCTAGCATGCTGTTTGTTTCTCTCCTCATTTCCACCTCTCTCATTGCACTTACATGTTACACACTTTCTCCATTGGTTCCTTAGCATAAAACTTCATGTTTCTTATTGATAAGCCTACACGCTCTACCTTTCTAACCCTTAGTTTAATAGCTCAGTTCTAAGGCAATTGAAATAACACATTTCATACATTTTAACATACTATTTTTGGTGCTGTAGTTACATGGTAGAGATTACCCCTTAAGCACTAAAAAGAAATATATTTTTCAATGATACTTTTAAGCTTTTTTGTTTGAATTCTGGATTCAGTTCTCTAAAACTATAAATCAATTTTTCACAAATCTTAGTGTTATAAAATAATAACCATTACTTTATGTGTAATTCTAGATCTCTGTAATGTATACATTGGAATAGCTAAATGTCTTGAACAAGAGTGAGACATCCAGAATGACTTTTTTTTTATTCTGGAACCTTGGTGTAAGCTGTGAGGTGGGCTCCTTTGTACTCTACTATATGATCACTTTTCTAACATGGTCCTTCATCATTTAGTAGTTTGCAAAACCCAGAGGTTGTTTCTGACTTAGACAAGAACAAAAGTAAACCGTATGTCACAGGCTCCAAATGGACTACAACATCATATTACTTAGAGCAGGTCACAGGAGCTGGTTATGATGTTCATACCTGTGACCTCATCGCACAGGAGGCTGAGGCAGGAGAATCGTGAGTTCACTGCCAGCCGAGGGTACACAGTGAGGCTTTATAAAAGTGAAATTTCTCTAGAAATCAAATACCAAGGCAGCCAACCTCAGTTCAAAATAATAGAGAAAAGACTCCCATTTCCAGCTCTTATAGACAAAGCTTTCAATTCATATTACTGTAATAAATAAATAAATAAATAAATAAATAAATAAATAAATAAATAAATATTAAAAGAAAAGCAGAAGCAGCAGTCATGTTATAAAACTGCTTCATATCTGGTTTTGTCAAATTTTCATGGTCATACATAAAAAGGGAAAATAAATAAAAGTAAATCAGCTAAGAAGTTTAAGTAATCTTAAATTCAGAGCCAGGCTCCTCTATATCAGTTTTCAACTCAGAAACACCTACATTTATTTTTTCTCTTTTGATCCTACCTAGTGTAAACTGAAAACTAAAACAACAGTCAGGCTCATAGTATTTCTCATATATGTCCCTAAACTAAATGGTTTGTTGACTAAAATAGTATAGGTTTATAGGGAATAGTGAAGACACAGACTAAGCAGGCCATAACAACAGCATGACTTCTCCCCTGAAAATTCAATAAATGAAGATGCCCTCAATTAAGGTCATGATTATAAGACACGAACAGAGATGTGATCCATTTCTCAGACTTGACAAAATATAGTTTTACACAGAGCTCCCACAACTCTGATTTAGCCAACTAGCACATATAGCTGAAACTTTTTTAATGAAAAAAAATAAGTTTAGTACAATATATTCTAATTACCATTTCCCCTATTTCAACTCTGCCCACATCCTCCCCGTCTCCTCACCAATCCAAACCCACACCCTTTATTTCTCATTAGATAATAAACAAGCATATAAAAATAATGATGATAAAAATGAAATAAAAACAAAACAGAATAGGACAAAACGAAAGGGAAAAAAGAGCCCAATAAAAAGTGCCACAAACATATATAAATGTGTACACACGCACACACCACATTCACACATACAGAAAAACCACAAAGCCAGAAACCAACATATTGGAATATAGTTAGATAGACAGATAGGTAGGTAGGTAGGTAGGTAGGTAGGTAGGTAGGTAGATAGATACATAGATAGATAGATAGATAGATAGATAGATAGATAGATAGAGAGGTAGAGAGATAGATAGAAAAAAAAAGATTTATAAGGTGAAAAAATGTCAGACAAATCATTATGACACAAAAACCCTCCAAAAATACCATTGAGCTTGTGTTGTGCTGGCCATCCACCGCTGGGCAGGGACCTGTTCTCAAGTGTGGTTTGTAAACCTAGTGAGACATCGGTGGAGAAAAAGAATCTTCCTTTGCAAACGGTTAGCAATTGGAGACAGCTTCTGGGTCACTATGGAGTCTTTTGTCCATTTCCTCTTAGTGTTGAGGCCTCCTCTGGCTTAAACCTGTGCATGAGCCACAGTCTCTGTGAGTTCATCTGTACATCAGCCCTCTTATTGTCTTTAGTCCCCATTGGCTCTTACAGTCTTCCCGCCTCCTCCTTGGCAGACTTTCCTGAGCCCTGAAGGGAAGGACTTATCAGAGACATCCCATTTAGGACTGAGTGTTGCAAGATGTGGCCTCTGTATTTGTCCCCATCCACTGCAGGAGAAAGCTTCTCTCATGATGGCTGAACAAAGCACTAATCTATGAGTAAAGCAGAATGGCATTAGAAGTCATTTTACTACTACATGTCCGTAGCACAGTGGTGCTCAACCTGTGGGCTGTGACCCCTTTGGGGGTTGAAGGACTCTTTCACAAGGGCCGCATATCAGATAGCCTGTGTATCAGATATTTGATACAGATATTATGATTCACAGCAATAGCAACGTTACAGATATAAAGTAGCAGAGAAAATAACTTTGATTGGGGGTCACCACAACATGAAGAACTGTATTAAAGGGTCGCAGTATTAGAAAGGCTGAAATTATTGCTTTGGCAGAACAGTAGTATTTGCTTTTCCCCTCTGTGTGTGGCCTATGCAGTCTCAGGTTCTTGGCTACACAAGCAAAAATCACCAGGTATGGGTTCCACCTCACGGAGTGGAACGTAAATCCAGTCAAATAGTGGTTGGGCCGTTATTGTAACAGCAGGTCTTGAGGGAAGGTCACCACTGTAGAGTGAAGGTTTGTAGCCTGGTTGGTGTTTGCAGTTCTCCTTTGGTAGCGTGCAGAGTACCTCCCAGGAGCATGAACTCTAGTCAGGAATGTGAAGGCTCTAGGTAGGCACCCGTTTGACCTCTTCGTGTTCAGTATGTTATATAGGCATTGTCTTCAGCAATAGTACTTTACTTACCATCAGTCTGTGGAGAGCAGATAGTATATAACTTCACCAGAGACCACAGAGTAGCACTTTTATAATCTCTCAGATCTTTTGTACTTATTATCTGTAAGACTTATATGAAAAGAAATTGGCTTCACCAATGATTTATTTATCCAGAGAAAATTAGTATAGTAAAGGCAGAATAAGTACTTGATTCTGATTTCTTTTTATGTTAACTTCTGGGAACAATTCCATTATTTCCTGGAACCATCCAAAGATAATCAATGAGTTTGCTTTGTTTATATCATTAGGAATTCATGAACGTGAACATAATATGTGTTTTGATCCATTTCAATTACTGTTCATTGGAATGCCCATGAGCCACAACAATGGCCAGCACAGCAAACTGTCCCTGAGTGCAATAGAGCAATTATATCTTGGTGGTAACATAGACTTGAACTTTCCAGAAGCATGAGCCAAATAACTTCTCTTTCCTTCCTACATACTATGTGTTAGGTAGTTCATTATAGTGACGTTAGGATTTAACAATAAAGGGGATTTATATTCTCAGTTAGAAACTTTATATTCTGAGATGTCATTTGATACTTTCCTAGGATAACCAGGGCAGCACTTATAGGTATAGTCAGGAGACAAAAGCCTATTACCAGACTATTTCATAGAACCTTAAGGTAAGACTATCCACTTTGTTAAACGGTTGCAAAGTTTACAATAAATAGCACATAAAGAAAACTGCATGTGACCCACAAAGCCTGTCATATTTGCTCTCTGGAGTTTTATAGAAATAAGTTGCCAACTATAGCCTTGTTACTTAAGTTAGGTTTAAACAGTCTGTTCTCAGATAGCTTCGTTTCATATTATTTTTTAAACTAAATGTTCATATTATTTTTTTAAACTAAAAAGACCATTGAATGAAAATGAGGAAATGACCACTCCTTTTTTTGAGGAGGAGGATTTTATTGTAGATATGAGGGATAGTACAGCCAGAAGCATCTGGAAGGGTCCAGACTGAACGGGGACACGGGAGAGAGGGTGAGAAAAAAGAGGAATGAGAGAGAGGACCAGGAGCCAAGAGCAGAGGACCAAGGGAAATGCCAAGGACCAAAATGCTAAAAGAGCACATGGTCAAAATGGCTGGGTTAAATGGAATCAGAAGCGGGGAGTGAGGCTCAGTCCCTGGGCTGGAGAGGTTTAGGGTAAAGGGCAGGATAAAAAGTTCATGGAGGAGCCACAGGTATTCAGTGAGACTTGTCCTGGTGTAAAAGTATCTTTTATTCAGCTGAAGTAATTGTCATCCCAGAGGCTTACTGCTTTCATCTGCTAATCTAGGCCTAGCTTCTAGCCTCCATATAACCTAATGTAGGCCTACAATGTTTTCAGCCTCGAGACTTACTGCTGAATAATCTCACCCTTTCTTGTTCTTTCTGAACTCTGGCTGGCTGGTTCCTCTCAGCTGTTCTGGCTTGAACCCCTCTCCAAGCTGACTGATTTCACTCTGGCTTCTCTCGGCCTCTGACTAAATTGTTCTGCCTGGCTTCAAACTAACTCTAACAATATGTTGTATTCTTCTGGCTCGTTTTCATTCTCTGACTCGTTTTGTCTTCACCTGTGTCTAGCTTGTTTTCTCTTTAACCTCTCTCTGTATAACTCCCCTGGTAAAAACTGCCTCTGAATTCCACAAACCGATCTGCCACAAACTCAGCTCCACTGCACTGCCTCTCAACTCAGTGATGCAACTGAACTGAGTGAACAGCACTGACTAGAACTCAAAGGTCTGCATGCCTCTGTCTCCAGAGCACTGGGATTAAGGGCATGCAACACCACACCTGGACCTAATCTTTTCTTAACCTGAAAGGTGCTCTATACCAGGATGGCCTTGAATTCAGAGATCTGCTTGCCTCTGTCTCCTGGGATTAAAGGTGTATTCCAGCTAGATCTAGAAGGACTCTGGATGTGATCTCTTGCCAGAGCAGCCATGTTCTAAATTCAAATTCCTCTACAGAGGAGTATATGATGAATGATATCTATGAAAAGCCTTTTTTTCCCCCTTTCCTCCTGATTATATTCAGTTCAAAGCCCCAAAACATTTAACTATTGTAATATAAATGGTATGTGAGTCAGGTATATTCTTGTAAAACATCAATTTTACAATAATATGTATTTTTTTATTCATTACTATGCAAGCTGATTGTTGGAGAGGAATCAACATGCTCGGAATTTAGGATTAAAGCCAAAGGAACTGAACAACTTTAGCAAACCAGACAACCATTACAGGTGCCCTGACACCAGGGTAAACTTTTAATCCTGGAGTCCAAAGTGTACTGCTAGAGTTGCAGAGATGAGATAGGAATTTAGCGGAGCTTATCAGAGTGAGAACTAAAGGGCTCCACTTCAGTTACTACCGAAAGAAGGCGCTCTTCCTACAAAACAAAACAAAAAACCAAACAACAACGAAAACTCTAGGCCCGCGCGGTACATTGGCGCGGGATGATTGCGTCACCGCGCTGTCACAGACCGGGCGAGGCCTTCGCTGAAGGAGTGGCGCTCGCTTTCCGGCCGAGCCTATACAGTGGGTTGAAGAGGCCGAAGAGAAGGCTCTTCGTACTGAGGAGCTGCAGCGGTATGTGATATGAGTTAGTTTTGCGCGCGGCCGCACGGCGTCACTCTTTGTGCAAGTTCCCAAACTAAAGATGGCGGCGCAGGCGCTGAGCTAACCATAGAGTCTCCGAGCTAGAGAAGCCCGGGCGGACCGCGCGGGGAGAAACGCGCCCGGCGGGCCGCCCAGGCAGGAAGTTCGTAGTGGACCGGCGCTCGCGGTTCCGGCGTCTGCGAAGATGGTAGAGGAGTGCGTCCGCGTGGTTCGCTGTGGTGGCAGCCGGCTCAACTTCAGGAGAGCCGTGTTCTCTGCAGACTCTAAGTACGCGGTGGGCCGCGGGACGGCGGGCTCCGGGGCCGGGCAGGGGACTGTCAGCCGGCCCGCTGCGAGGCTGCGCTCGGCGGAGCGCCCGGGGGCTGCCCGGCCTTGCTGCTGCGAGCGTGCGCCTAGGCTCCCCCGGCTCTCCTGCGGTGGATTGAAGGGGTGCAGGGGCAGGGCATGTGTCTAGAGTGGAGCCGGCGCCCCGGGGATGGAAAATGGTCCAGCTGGATACAGCAAGCCCTTGCAGTACCCAGACGACAGTTCGTACTCTTCGCATGGAATGTTTGACTCTCTAAATCTCTCCTTCTCCCAGAGAAAAAATTCACTAATACCAGACTTTTTCTTTTACTTTTTTTTTTTTTTTTTTTTGGAGCTTTACATAAAAAAAACGCTATTAGATCTGTAGGAGGTGATCTGTCTCACAGAGTTTGAGAAGAATGAAATGTCCTTATGCACACAGCTTTTACAACAGTGGCCTTCAGTGGCTCCCAGCCTATCAGCTGGCAGCGTTGCTGCCACGTTATATCACCTAGAAGAGATGTGTAGTAGGGTAGTTTTTCAAAGCACTCGGAATGGAGAGATACTTAGTAAAACCCCTTTCTATTTTAGAATGGTGAAGATAGTATTTATGGAGGCTGTATTCTCCCACAATACCCTGCCTATGAGTGAGTGCTAGCTAGTTACACAGTGCATGCATGATGAAAGGAGCTTTCACACACAAGCAAGGGTTTTTGTAAGGTAGTCCTTACCAGTAAAGGTTTGTTGACATTGTTTTATGAATTAAAAGAGGAAAAACAGGCCTAGAGAAGTTGTCACAGTTCTGCCCCTTCAAACTCATCCTTATATCCAGCTTCACCCTCCATTGAACTGTACCTCATCTTGTCTATTACAATGAAGTGTTTGCTCCGCTCTATTTGCCGAGTCTGATAGTTCTGACTTTTTTTAGGCTATGTCAACTCTTTCTTATATAACTAGCTGAGCTGACAAAGACAAGAACTGAGCTGACAAGACAGGGAACTCACTGTGTGATAAAGGATAGGAAAGTCAGTAGTAGCTGTTTCAAACCTTAGGCACTTTTAAGGCCATATTACTTCATAGGGAGAAAGATGGAGAGATTGCAGAGGGCTACTGTCTGGGTGTACTTTAAAAGTACTTATATGCTTTTTTCTGTTGCCATTTCAAAATACCATGACCAAAGCAACTTATAATACAAAATGCTTAATTTGGAGCTCACATTTGCAGAGGGTTGGAATCCATGACCGTCATGGTGGGGTGCACGATGGAGGTAGGCAGGCAGGCATGGCACTGGCCACTACCTGAGAAAATCCCAGGCAGAGAGAGCTAACTGAAAATGCCGTGGGCTTTTGAAACCTTCGAGCCTGCTGTCAGTGGCACACCTCTAACAAGGCCATGCCTCCTAATTCTTCAGGAATAATTCCTTCAACAAGTTCAAACATCTGAAACTATGGGGACCATTTTGTTCTCATTGAAACCATCACGCTAGGCTGAGACAGTTGTTTATTAGAGGAAATGAATGAAAGGCCTCCTTTATAGGTACACAGTAGGATCCAAAAAGATAATGGGTCTAGCTTTGTTTTTTGTTTTTACTTTGTGTTACTTTGTGGACCTAGAGCCGTGCAGGTACTAGGCAAGCATTCTACTGAAATCTGGCCCAAGCACCTGCCCCACCCACTGTTCACCCACTCCTTTGTTTCTTTTCTTTTGAGCAGAATCTCACTAAATTGCTCAGGTTGGTTTTGAACTCTGGTAGTCCAGGAAGCCTTTGTTCTTGTGATGTTCCTGCCTCAGCTTCCCAGGTCAGTGGAGTTCCAGGCCTGTGTCTCCAGACCCAGCTTAGAAATGTATTTTTATGAAAAGATTGATATGGTTAGCATGCCAGTGTATGTGATGATAGCTGGTAGAGAATGGGATTAGAAGGGAGATTATCCAGTTGTTGTTTTTGTTGTTTGTTTGTTTGTTTGTTTGTTTTTGCTGTTTAGTCAAAAACCTTTGTTTTGTTCTGTCTTTAAGGAGGAATAAGGTCAAGTTTTGCTGAGTTAACTTAGTGTGAATATGAAGCCTGACTGTGTCAACCACTCTTGGAAGCTTAGAACTTCTTAAGAATGGTCCAGGCTATAAATGTTAGCCTCTGTACTTAATTACTCAAGGTTGTTGGTCTAGCCATGAAGAATAGCACACACTACAGGTACTTTATGGTGATTCCTTTCCTGAGCACATTATAGAGCCACCTGTTGGCCCATATGTCTTAGACATACCATCAGTTATAAGCCACAGTCTGGCTTCAGCCATGTGCGTAGAGAAGCCGTTCAGTGTCGTAGATTTGATAAAGCAGGCTAATGGCAACCTTAGCATCACATTTTCCTCAAAGATGAAGTCATGTGTAGGGTTCCTTGGGAGCACAGAGAATTGTTTGGCTGGGTTCTCACTGGTTTGATCTGTGTTCTTCCACAGGGAGAAAAGCATGAGATATAATTGGCACAGAACAAATTTCTTTCCGAAACTTTGCTTATGATAAGTTTTGTGATGACTAGAACATTGAGTTATGAAGGCATCTAGCATGCATGAGGAAGCCAGAGCTCTAAAAAGATGTAAACACAGTCCGCATTTTAGCAGGTGGAAAAGAAGCTAATATGAACACGAGGAACCTGGACCTTGCCATTGAGAGCAGAACAATTGACTCAGCATTTGTGAGCTGATGTCTGCAGTTAGCTGTGGAGCATTTTGGAACATGGTACACATGCTGCCAGTGAACCATTGAAAAGTAACTGGATATCAGTGCTGCAGCTATTCAGCAAGGGAGAATTCAGTTGTTTGGAGGACGATTCTGCAGCGCCGCATAGTCTTTTCTGGGCTAATAGATGAGTCCATCTTCCATAGCCTCATAGGCATAACAACACATATACCTGAATATACAGTTCTTCAACTACCTTGAAAGCTATTTTCATGTTGTTATCTTTGTAATGGGCATTAAAAGGATAATATCTGTGTAATATGTGAGACTTAGGTTGCACTCTCTCTTCCAGGTATATCTTCTGTGTCTCAGGCGACTTTGTTAAGGTCTACAGCACAGCCACAGAAGAGTGTGTGCACATTCTGCATGGGCACAAAAATCTGGTGTCTGGAATCCTCCTCAACCCCAACAACCATCTGCAGGTGCAGTCTGTAGTTAAACAAACTGTCCTTGGTCTTGCTGCTGACAGGAACATTTAGTTACATTTGTAGAGGCTGCTTAACAGACTGACAGGAAATGATCTGTAGGTTCTCCTCTGCGGGATACTTTTCAGTTAATGAGCAGTGCCAAGAGCAGTCCCGCCTGGAACTTTACTGCCCATAATCTGTTCTGTGAAGCCTATCAGCTGAATGATGCTAATAGGTATTACTTGAGAAGGGTGTTCTTATCTGCATGACATTCTGAAATACAGGTGCAGGTAAATAGATTTCTTGATTTTTGGGTCCCCATATAGCACTGGCATTGTGACTACCCAAACACGTGTCCTTCAGTTTCAATTTAAAGATAAAATTATTTCAATATTTTCCTCTTACTATAATTTTTAACAAGTTCCTATTTTCTGCATTAGTCATAGCAACATGAAGGCTATTGCTTGGTTTAGAAAGGATATATGTTGCTACCCTGACCTTTTCACAAAAAAGTAGGGCATAAACTAACACATTTTTTTTCTCCAAAGTTATGATGTGCTTTTGAAAATATATACATTTATATTTTTAATCTCTGAATTCACAGAATTGTCAAATTGACACTTTCTTTCATATTAAAGTTATTTATAAACCTTATAAACAAGATATTTTTCACAAAACAACAAAATCTCTATAACCCTTATAAAGCTAAGCTTGCTTAACAAACATAGTTCCATCCATGTGTTAAGATCTGTGCTCACCAAGAATGGTCTTCAGAATGGTCTTCTTACACTGCTGAGCCATCTGCTACGATGTTCAGCAAAGACTGAGGTTCCTGGAACTTGACAACAGCATGGAATTGCCACAGAGTTCAAGTGCACAAGAATTTCTACTGTATTTTTGAAAGTATTGGTCCTCAATGGATTGGATTTAAGGGATTCAGGGGCCTCCCCTCATCATTTGAGAAACTTTTTTAATACTTAGGGAAGATGAATCAGTAACACAAAAAAGAATTAGACTTTCAATTTGGTTTGTTTGTTTGTTTGTTTTTTAAGACAGGGTTCCTGTGTGTAGCCTTGGCTGTTCTGGACTCACTTTGTAGACTAGGTTGGCCTCAAACTCACAGAGATCCACCTGCCTCTGCCCCGAGTGCTAGGATTACAGGCATATGCCACTACGCCCGTCAAGATCGAATTCTTGAGTGATCCTTACTCAGCTCCATACTGTATCCCACTTAGAGTAGAAGGCTGAGTCCTACATCATCCACTTCTGCTTAAAACTTGAAATTGTTAGAATGTTTTAATTAGATTATTTTGCAGGAACCACTAGTTGGTTTCCTTTATATCAAATACTTAGAGCAGAAAATGTTTCAGATTTTGGAGTATATTTGTTTTACTGTGCTACTTGAACATCCCCAAATCCCAGATCTGAGTCTGATACTTTTGGAGTATCATATTGGGGCTCACAAAGCTTTGCACTTGAATTTTAAATAAGAATATTTAAGTTTTATAAATTCTATTATATATTTTATAAATTCTGTTAGTCTTTCAAGGCTAATGAGATAATGAGCAACATCAAAACCCAGTCCTTTATGCCTTGAATCGTTGATATGTACCACTGGAATACTGAATAATGTCTGTGCTGTTTATCCTTTTAGCTCTACTCTTGTTCCTTTGATGGCACAATTAAACTCTGGGACTATCTTGATGGCATTTTGATAAAGGTATGTATATTGTTAGTTTTCTTCTATAAGGCCTAATCTCAATTTTCTCAATAACAAATCTATATTTGTAGGCATAATGGTGTTATTGTGTACTATGAAAATATTCATATGCTGATTTCCTTGCCCTCCCATATCTGGTTGCGATCCTTGTTTGGAAAAATCTCCTGTCTCAGTGTGTGTAAACACTGCTGCCCAGTCATCCCCTGACATGCCAGTAAAGCAGTTTACAGCCAGTCACTGAGCAGGGGAGACAGTAGAACTGGACTTCCTGTCAGCTAGAGGAGGAGAAGATAGAGGGAGGAAGTAGGGAATTTAGCCATGGTAGAGGTCCAGGAGACACAGGAGAGAGCAGCTGAGCAGAGAGTGCCATAAAATGCAAGTGTCTTGGAAATTTTGGCAAAGAGGAAGTCAGACTAGCTTAGAGGGTTGTGCCATAAAGCATTAAACAAATATAATAGTCCAGTCTCAATTATTTGGGTGATAGCCAGGATGAGCGAGAACTTGCCAAACACACAATTTTAAAAGTAGCCACTAACATTCATTATTTTAAAAAATACATAATTTTGACTATAAAATCTCAAGATTCTACCATAAAAAGAAGACTGGTAAAAGTACTGAGAGAAAATACTTTACACACCAATAAGAAACAACTAGTTAGGCCAACAGGATGGGAAGTAAATGAGCACGGACACTGAGGATGTAGCTAGTGTGGAGTGTCTGTGTGAGGTCCTGGGTTCTGTCCCAGCATTCTCAGGGAGGGGTGGGTAAAGCAAGAGTAAGCTAGGAATTACACATAACAGAAAAAGAAATACCAGTTATCATGTTACCATGATGAGATGGTTCATCCCATTAATTTTAGAGGTATAAATTTAAACAAATAGAATGATTATCCCCTTGCTGAAATCACATTGAAAAGAGAAGTACAGTAATGAGTACAATTTAGATAGACTTATATGTGTGGTCCATGGTAGGAAAACAAAAATTATAGTACTTTTTTCTTTTAGGATTTCTTGTTGAAATATCTTGTATATGTAGTCCTTAAATTGTTTATGGTGGAGGCTGGAGAGATGGCTCACAGGTTAAGAGCACCGGCTGCTCTTTCAAAGGTCCTGAGGTTAATTCCCAGCAACCATATGGTGGTTCACAACCATCTATAGAGATCTGGTACCCTCTTATGGTGTCCAGCTGTACATGCAGACAGAATACTGTATACATAATAAAGAAATCTTAAAAAAAATTGTTCATGGTAGGAAAAGTCTGTACAACCTGTTGTTACTTAAAATTCTGATAGGTTCAGTGAGACACTGTGCAATCATTGAAAAGCCAGGAAAGTATATAAAAGATTATTCAACAATAGTGTACTTGGCCTCTACAGTCATCTCTTCTCTTGAGGTAGCAAAACACACATAAGAAAACCTAGACTGCATCATGGGCTCAGGACTCTGCTGGAGGAGCTGATGGTACAGAGTGTAACTCATTATCTGTTTCAGACTTTCATCGTTGGACCTAAACTCCATGCCCTCTTTATTCCTCCCCATGCAGAAGATTCCGTCTTCCTTACTATAAGTAAAGAAGAACCAGGTACAGCATAATGCACTTATTTTTGTGGGACAATAAATAAATCTTTACACTTTCTTAAAATTACTAGGTCTCAACACTAGTTTAATCTCAAGCTAGGAGTTTTGAGTTAGCACTTAAATTGCTGTCATCATCTTTATATCCTTTGGAGGGAGGCTTTCTGTTAGTTCTGAGGTCTTCATTGGGTAATGATTATTTATTTATTTATATTATCTATCTATCTAGCTATAGAGGACTCAGAGCTCAGTGTTAAAGCCAGGCTAGAATTTGTCTTTCTGCTGAATTTTTTCTTGTTTTGTTTTTGTTTTTGAGACAAGGTTTTTCTGTGTGGTCTTGGCTATGCTGAATTCGCTTTGTAGACCAGGCTGGCCATGAACTCACAGAGATCCATATACCTCTGCCTCCCAGAGAGCTAGGATTACAGACATATGCCACTGAGCACAGATTTTCTGCTGAATTTTAATATCCTATCCTATTTTGGATTGTGAGCCTATCCTTTAATGTCTGAGCCAGTCTCCAGCCCTTAATATGTCATTCATAATAAGCATCATCACAGTCCTTTTATTTGTTGCTCTTGGTTCATACTAAATAATATAGATAGAAAATGATATTAAGAACCAGTAGGTGAATTGTTATTCCAGCATTGAAACTGTCACGTATGAAAGTTTAAGGAATGTCTACCATATTATCAGCAGATAATTATTCTCCATTGTAGAATTTGATAAATCAGAATATCAACATGGAGGTACCCAAAGAAAATTTCTCATGCTGGGATTCAAGAGTGCCACTCACCCCATAAGATACCGTTGTATCAGAATTAAAAATTCGAAGCAGCTTTAATACAGTAACTAGACAGTCAGCTGGACTGCCCAAGATTTAATTTGTTATGTAAAAATATACAAGCACATGCATCTCCTCTATGAAAATTGCCTTCATTTTTTACTGAATGGTATGATAATATGTGCACCAAAAAACATAACAGGCCATAGATGACTTATGTACATGTAAGTACATGCAAGTGTTTGTTCATGTAGAGTCTCGAGGCTGACTCCAGGCATCTTCCTTGGTTTTTTCACTTAATTTTGGAGATATCTCTCTGCACCTGCAGTTGGATGATTCAGCTAAACAACCTGCTCCAAAGCCCGAGGGATCCACCTGCCTGGGCACCCACCATTGTGCTTGCTTTTGTAATTGGTGCAAGGATCAAACACAGGTCTTCATGCATTCATGCTGGTGCTACTGAGCCATCTTCCTAGCTGCACATTTCAGAAAACACTTGTGTGGCTCTGTGTTACCTTAACTCATCAGTACTCTCTTCATTTTTTCAGTCCCATTTTATTTTGTTTATTGTTTTGTTTTTGTGTTTTTTGTGGCTTTTTTTTTTTTTTTTTTTTAAATTGAGACAAGGTCTTTATGGTCCTGCCTGTTCTGGAACTCATTGTGTAGGTCAAACTCAGAGATCCTCTAGCTTCCTACAGTGCTGGAATTAAACGTGCGCACCAACTCAGACTCACTTTAAACCTCAGCTGAGTGCTTTGGAAAAATGCATTTATGTACGATTTTTACTTCTGCAGATATGCCCAGGGTATCCAGGAGTTGTGGCTTTAGACGTTATTCAAATGACAAGTTTAGTTAAGAGCACTTGCTGCCCTTGCAGAGGACCCGGGTTTGCTTCCCTTCACCCGTGTGGCAGCTTACAACCACCCATAACTCCACTTTCTGAACCCACATGAGCACCAGGCTCTGCACACAGTACACTTACATGCAAACAGGCAAAACTCATAGACACAGAAGAAGAAGAAATACTTTTTTTTTTCTTTTTTGCGAAATGAAAAGTTTAGCTTGAGGGGCTTTTTGTTCAAGATGACCTATAGTTGCAGCTTTGGCATTTGAGAGTACAGATTAACAGTTTTGTATGACTAAATGTACTTGCTTTAGAGAAGCTTTATAACAAATGACTTCATCCGGCCAGACATATTTCAGCTGGTTTCAGTGAAGCTGCCCAAGTCACCAAGCCAGGAAGTGGAAGCTAAGGAGCTCGCCTTTGTGTTGGATTACATAAACCAGTCCCCCAAGTGCATTGCCTTCGGAAACGAGGTACAGATATGCTGTTGGTTTCTGTTGATGTGTAGTCTATTTCCTGAAAGGTTTCCCCTCAACACCGATGATAGGCCAGTACCATATTTTTGTTAGTAACTAAAAACTATAACATTGTTTTAGCAAGTTTTCCTGAATTGTGGTATGTATTCTTTACAACCATCCTTATATTGTCCTTATTCTGTCCTTTGATCGTTTACAATTTTCCCCAAAATAACAATAATCTAGTATTTGTACGTTTCCTGTTTCATACAATAGCTACTGAAATTATTGCACTTTAGGCTGTGTGCTGTAGAAAATATGGGCCTGTATCTATATTAACATACCCATCATTGGAAATTCAGACAGTGTCAGACATAGCATGCTATTGTATTGTGTGTATGCCTAATGGAAAAAAATGTGAATCGCTACACTTAAAGCTAGAGAATTTAGGGCTTAATTCATCTTAATTCTAAAGGTAGGGTTATCTTTTCCATGGCCAAAGTATAGCATGTCGTTTTATAATAATACAATCTTAAAAAAAAAAAATTTATGTTACCTATGCTTAAATCCCCAGGGAGAATATGTTGCTGCAGTACGGGACTTTTACTTATCTGTGTATTTTCTCAAAAAGAAAAAAACATGCAAGTACGAATTCCCTTTTATTTATTTGCCTTGTTGTGTTTACCGGAGCACTTGTTGCGGAGTTGTCCAAACCTGTTTCCAGTCAGTGTTGTTTCAAGAAGTAGGACCATCCTGTAGAGGTACAAATGCTCAACACACAGTGGTAGGGCAGGGGCGTCTTAGCCAGGGAGTCTTCTCCATCCCACAGCTCACACGTACAATACAGCCAAGTGCACACTTGCTGTAGAAATTGGGTTTAGATTGAAGAGGCTTAGCCGGTGATTCTCAGTGGCTGTAGCAATGGGTATAGGCGTTAGCATACTGGAGCTTTGTTCCAGATTGCATCTATTGTTCTGTTAAGACACCATGACCAAAAGCAGTGTGGGGAGGAAAAGGTTTATTTGGATAACATCTTGATGCCATAATCCATCATACATGGAAGATAGAGTAGGAATTCAAGGAAATAAAGCAAAGGCCATGAATATTGATTTTTGGTTTTGCTGTCTGTGGCTCACTCAACTTCCTTTTTATACCTCCCAGACCCAGCTGTCGAGGGATCTCCACTACTGAGTTATGTCCTTCCCCATCAATCTCAATTTAAAAAAAAAAAAAAAAAAAAAAATGTCCCACAGGCTTGCCAGCAGGCCAGTCTGAAGAAACTGTCTCCATTGACGTTTCTTCTTCCCAGGTGACCCTACCTTGTGTGAGGTTGACAGAAAATCAACAGCATGCTCTTAAAAAGTTTAATTCATTTTAGCCATGATGTACTTCAGATTAATACGTTTAAGTGGAGATAATGTCTAACTGAGTTGTAAGGATGAATAACTGCTGTATTTAGAGAGGCTGGTGCTGAGATGAGCATCATGCAGTCACTCTCTCTTAGACACTGTCAACTTCCCAGCTACCCTACTTAGATTAGCATTATTTTGTTTATGGTATATAAGGAACCTTACTTCTTCAGAAGTGGAATAGGAACCAAGCTAGACATAGCAAACTGATTTATCCCTATGAATTTGTCCCTTTGGGATACATAAAGTCACTGTTTCTGTTAGAATTTTACTAAGCATGGCCGTAAGTTTTAATTCTGACATTTTGGTTCAGAGAGAAATTTGCTGTTCCCAAACCGGAAAAAGGTACTAAAGGGGGTGTCCTCTTTACTTAAATCTTAGTAGCATGCATTGACAAGCTCTGTGATAAGGTATGTGTCATACGAACTTCATATATTGGTAAATGTTTACAACCAGAATACTTGATTCATAGCTAGGAGAGAATTGTTTTATTTTGGTTTTTTGGGTTTTTTTTTTTTTCCTAGTTTTACTTTATCATCAACAAAAAATAAGAAGAATGCTAAGAACAAGTTCACCTGTGTAGCCTGCCATCCAAGGGAAGACTGCATTGCATCTGGTCACATGGATGGCAAAATCCGCCTTTGGTCAGTGAGCTTGGAAAAACCTGGGATCACTTGTGTACTGCTTCACGTTCATCCTACAGGGCAGCACTAAGTCCATAAAAAGATGCTGTGGAACATCCCTGTCACAGAGGACTGGGCTGTGCTGCCACCTTCCATTTCCTGGCATGTGCTTTCCCTTCATACTATGATGTAGGATTCGTAACCTAAAGCTTCTGAAGAAAGGGGAGCATTCAGTGTCACCTGCAACCATTTTATTGAAGAAAACTTTTTTCTCGGCCTTTTGACTAAAACAGGAAGGTGTGACAGTGCTTTATCTAGAGTAAAGATTCTCTGGGAGCGTACCTAGTGGGTGGTGTGGCGCCATGATGACCTTGCTTATAGAAGTGGGTCTGCTTGGGAATAGCCAAGTATCTTGAAGTACTGATGCCAGAACACTTAATAAACACTGCTTTATCAGATCCAGCATATCATTGTTTCCTATTTTGCACCTGAGGTCAAGTTAAGAGTTTTGTTTTATCAGCCCTACCTGGGGTGTCTTCATCTAATAACCCCACTCAGAGCTTAAGGAACCCCATGGAAGAAGAGGCAAAAAGGGTGGTGTATAGCATGGCTTTCAGTTTAGTGTTTCTATGGGGTTCCTGAGTGCAAACGACTGAGTGTCTGTTTCTTGTGCCTTCTCTTAGACTCTTTCTGTTTGTTGGTTTTGTCCAGTTCTGATGTGTTAGTTTTTGTTTTTATTTACAATGTATTATTTTATTACTGTCTCGGAAACCTGAGTATTTTCTACTCAGAGACATGACAGGGGTAGGTCTGGATGGGAGGGGGAATGGGGAGAAGCTGTCAGTAGTAGAGGGAGGGAAACTGTAATTAGGAAATATTATGTGAGGAAAAAATGTTTTTTAAAAAAAAGTATTTTGTTTACTCCAATAGGAGGAATTTTCATGATGATAAGAAGTACACATTCACATGTTTGCATTGGCACCATGATATGGTTATGGATTTGGCTTTTACAGTGACAGGTAAGTGCCTCTGCTAATTAAAAGGAAGTGTAGAAGTATCTGAATCAAAGGTTGAAATTCACAACTGTAATCCCATTGCTTAGGAGGCTGAGGCAGGAGAATCACTGTAGTTTAAGGCTGGCCTAAGCTTTGTAGTGAGGCCCTGTCCGTCCGTCCACCCCCCCCCCCCAAAAAAAAAAAAGAAAACAAGTTACAGAGTCAAATTGTACACTTTTTATGACCCCTTTGTTAGGGCCTTCTTCAGCACAATAGTATGGAGTTTAGCTTTCAAGGTTCCTATGTACACACCTGACCTCTTTTCTCCTGGCATAAAGAAGCTATGGAAAGGGTTAGCCAGCTGGGAAATAATCTTACTCTAGAATCATAATGGATAACTCTGCCATTTATCAAATGCAAGTAGCTGCCAGTGTTTTCTGTCACCTGTCTTTGGACCAGTGAAGTGTGTCATTAATTCACCTTTCACAGATAAAGGAAGTAAGGGTTTGAGCTGGTGACTAGCATGAAGTCCAATAGCTACTAAGTAAAATTTGGACCTTGGTGTAACTAGAAACTCATGTTTTTAAAGGACAGGCTGCCTGTTCCCTATTTTAAATTCAGACCTTGTTGATATGGAATAGATCCTGGAAGAGGTTAAAAAAAAAAAAACAAAAAAACTGAGGTTCTCTCTTTAACAGAGAAATACGTTGTGCCTTTTACTTTTAGCGCTCTCACGCCCATGTGCAGGAAGTTCAGTCAGTTACGTCTGAAAGGGGCTAAGGAAGATCATGTGCCTGCAAAGGAAAATGGGAAAGTGATTTGTCCTTTCTTCCTGGAGACTAACAGGACAAGTCTTAGATGGTCCTTTGTGCTCTGGATGCTTGGAGGTTTACTTAGAGTTAGCTCCTTAGAGCCCAGGAAGTAGAGAATAAATTCAGCCTGATGAAGCTTTGGATGTGGGGAACAGTGCCCAGTGTCCACAGGAGTACGATTGTGACATAAGCATTGAGACAAGAGAAAGAAGAGGATTTATCCCTACAGATGAAATATATGGCTGTTTATTTACCTTCTTTATCCTGCTTTTCGCTTACTTCAAAAAAGAAAAGAAAACCTGTGGTTTTGGTATGCTGGTGCATATGTGGTGGTGTATTTGCTTATGCTACTTTTCCCGCCCCCATCCCTTCCAACACCAGATAGGAAAGACAGAAGGTTAGTGGGAAGAGGGAGGGGCACTAGTTCTCTTTAGACTACTTCCTGCTGATTAGTGTCATAGGGTTCCTTGGGGCAAGTGTGATCTATGTCTTGTCAGGATATCTCTAATTTCTTATCAAACTGCAACAGAGCAGCAGGGAGAGCTGCTGCCTTCTTCAGAGCAACCCCATCCCTCTGGGCTCTGGCATCCACAGTTCCCAGAATTAAACAGCTGACGAAGATCATAGCCCTGCTAGTGCAAATCATAATCACTGCTGTGAAGCAGCCTCTTACCCCACACCTGGGATTAAAACAAAAACGTAGTCACATAACATAACTAGGTTTTTAAACAAACCAAAACTTACCTGTACTGTACTGTACTATACATCACTACACTGTATTTTAAATAAATGTATATTTATTTGTATGTTTCATGTCTTCGTTCTCTCCTAACCTAGTCTACCCTTCCTCTTCATCCCTTTCTCTACTGTGGCCTGTGCCCATCTCAGGGCAAGGAATGATCATAAACATACAATAATACAAAATATAAACTTTACGTGACTAAATATCTCCTCCCAAAGCTGCTGACACTGGAGTCCTATGTTTTATTTGGGCTGAGCATAGCTAGTTCATACTCCTGATGTGTGATGGTAATGTTACTTTCTTTAGTATACTGGTTTCATTCCACTTAGGTATATGCCAGAGTGAACTTGCTCTATGCAGTGTAGGCTTTTGTTTCCGTGATGACTGGATGTAAGAATCTCTTTTTCCACATTCTATGTAAAGTGGGGCACTGCCTCATTTTGGGTATGTGTGCATTTCTCTGATAGTTACTAATGTGGAGGATTTTTTTCATGTACCTGTTGAACATTTGCGTATCTTTGGGAAATGCCTATTATGGTTTTTTGTTCATTCTTCAATTATATTATGCTTTTGAATTATTTGAGTTCTCTATTTTATGAATATAAATCCCTCATCAGATGTGTGATTGACAAATATTTTATGTGTAGGTCATCTTTGCTTCATTTCCTCTGTTGCACAATTGAGTGACTGTAGCTACTACAAGGAATAGATAAATGTTCAAGATGGCAGATGTTCAAATTATAAGATTTGAGTGTTACACTGTGTGTGTGTGTGTGTGTGTGTGTGTGTGTGTGTGTGTATTATATATATTTGCAAGCATCGTGTACCCTATATATCTACTCAGCTTTGGTGGCTAAAACTAAAAATAGGACTGAAAGATAATAAATAAAACCAGTTAAAGATAATGAAGACACTTTTGTAAGTTCTAGTGATCACTTAAGAACTGATTATTTTGTCTTTGTGTTTTTTTTGTTTGTTTGTTTGTTTTTTTTTTTGTGTGTGTGTTTTTTTTTTTTTTTGTTTTTTTTGGTTTTTGTTTTTTTTGGTTTTGGTTTTGGTTTTTTCTTTCAAACTCTGCTCCTTTGATTTCTTTGGCCACGAAGGCACCAGTCTGCTGAGTGGTGGGCGCGAATGTGTGCTTGTAGAATGGCGTGACGGCTCCGAGAAGAATAAGGAGTTTCTTCCCCGCTTAGGATCTACTATTGAGCACATCTCCATCTCTCCTGCGGGAGATTTGTTCTGTACCTGTCACTCTGATAACAGTAAGTCCAAGTTTCTTATTGTGAGGAGGTAATAAGGATAGCCACCTGCTAGTGAATGGGAATAAAGGGACCTAAAACTAGTTAAGAATAGTAAGAGATTTAATACGTGGTTTTTTCCACTCTTGAGCTTGTCTCCTCTCCTCTCTAGCCTCAGATGCCACCAGACCTATCATTTTCAAATTTGTTTTTATGAAATAAGGTTATATGTGTTTGTTTATTGCTGAGCCAATTGTATTTTTAGAGACTTTTAAAATGAAAGGTAGGTTTGAAATGAATCTTAAAGACCCACTTTCATAAATAATGGCATTTTCACAAAAATGCGGTGAACTTCTTTTTCTCAGTTGTTTGTAAGAGTGGGGTTGATGAGGGAAAGGCTCTGCTGTTCTTCCCTGCCTTCTCGTCCCATTCCTCCTCTTCTAAATCAGCTTGTATATTAAGTTTGTTCATGAGTGCAATTTCTAAAGCCTACCTGCACTCTAGAGAGCTCAGCAAATATTAGCTGAACTCTTACAAAGAAGCCTACTCAGTTCCCATCACCTACATGAGGCAGCTCATAAACCACCCGTAACTGCAGGTTTGGGTACCCAGCATCCTTATCTAGCTTCCACGAGTGCTTGCATTCATATGCACGTACACACAAACATACATAGTTTGAACTTACTGGATTGTTTTGTGTTCTGGCATATTTTAAAATAATATAAAAATCTAGTCCTTGCCACCTTGATACTCTGACCTATTTTTGTTTAATTATTTTTCTCCCTGTTTTCACAGAGATAATAGTTATTCACCGAAATCTTGATGTATCTGCAGTAATTCAAGGCCTAGTGAAAGGTATTGCAGACTTGGTGATGTGGGACCTGCATCTGATGAGTGGCTGCTGCTCTTATTTCACTCACTGTCCGTCTCTTCTTTTGCAGATAGGACTGTTTCTACTGGTTTGATGGTTGACCCAAAAACCAAAGCTTTGGTTTTGAATGGAAAGCCTGGTCACCTGCAGTTTTATTCTCTCCAGGGTGACAAGCAGTTATATAATGTAAGATTTTAATCCATAAACTAAGCTTTAAAATGAGTGACTGTCAGTCACAGTACTGCTGGTGTTGTGTGGTTTATTTGAAAGCTTCTGATACTTGATCCTCTGTTTTTGTGCTTGAACATGGCTGATAGTGTCTGTGACCACTTTAATGGAGTTGTTGCTCCCCACTCATATGCTCTGAGTCACAATGATAGGGAATGAGCATGTGTGTATTGACAGTACAAATCTGGGTCTGCTAGGTAGAAAAGCTGTCATTTACATGTGTAGATTAAATAAGAATATTTCAGTCCTGACAAATGCAATCCCACCTTTTCCTTGTTCCCTGCAGTATTCTATAGAGATTACTGCCTTAGTAGCTAACCTTTTCTTTCTTTCCATATCCTGTAAACTTGAAAAGAAGTCAACACTTCCACATCTACTAAAAGGGCGCTTACTCCACTTAATATGGTTGAGCATCCCTAAAGTCAAAATCCAGTCTTTTTTTTTTTTTTTTTTTTTTTTTTTTTCTTTTTTTCGTTTTTGAGACAGGGTTTCTTTGTGTAGTGCTGCCTGTCCTGGAACTTACTCTGTAGACCAGGCTGGCCTTGAAAGATCTGCCTGCCACTGCCTCCAGAATGCTGGGGAAAAAAAGTGTGTACCACCACTGCCCAGCCAAAATCCAAAGACTTAAATATTCCCAGATCTAAAAATTCTGAGTACCTCCCTGACACAAGGGGAAAATTCCATGCCTGAGTTCATGAGAAGACATAACATAGCACAATGCTAAAACTATTACAAAAAATTAACTGGCTATATGCATTAGGTGCACATAAAACATAGATGAATTTTACGTGTAGTCTTGGGTACTAGCCCCAAAATATCTATTATGTCTATATAAACATTCTAAACATCAAAAGAAATATGAAACATTTTGGATCTGTAGCTTTTCAGATGAAGGCTCAACCAATAGCAACCATTTTATTTTCTTAGCAAACTCAAGGAAACCCATTTTAAGGGATAAAGGGATCAGTCATAAATAAAGCTAGTCTGCTTAGACCATTGCTTATCTCTTTTTATTTTTTACTCTTTTAAAGCAACAGAGAATTTAGCCTTGAGGTTTTCTATAAAGGTTTTCTTAGAGAAAAGCATGACTGTAAATAAAAAGTACTTATATTAATAATACTTGGACTTTTTAACCTTGTCAGTTAGACATCGTACAGCAAGAGTACATCAATGATGATGGTCTAATACAAATTGAGCTAACAAAGGCTGCTTTTGGCTGCTCTGGCTCTTGGCTGGCAACAGTTGAACAACGGCAAGAAAATGAAACTGAGCTTGAACTGCAAATGAAACTGTGGAACTATAGCAAGAAAACCCAGGGGTAATCTCGTTATATGACTACTCCCTCATTTGAGTTTCTGTTTTATAGTTAAAGCTGTTAGTATTTCTATTGTTTCACTTTGACACGTACGGAAATGGAGCGTGGGCTATTTTAATATCTTTATTAGCTTTATTTTAGCTTTCTACTCTAAGAAAGCATTGGTGTAATGTAGATCATGCCATGCCATCACATGATGAAACGTGAGAAAGAATTGTAACCCCACAGCATAATGTACAATTCTAGGCAAATCCAGAATTAGAATCGAAATGTGCCCGGTGTCCAGGAAGGAGTATAGACATGTGTCATGCTTAAGTAAATAAGCCACTACTTTTTTGAAGAACTGCTCATTGAGTCTTTGTACCAGTCTTTTGTTTTGTTTTGTTTTTTGAGACAGGATCTCTCTGAATAGCCTGGCTATTCTGGAACTTGCTATCTAGACCAGGCTAGTTCAAACTCAGATTTGTCCGCCTCTGCCTCCCGAGTGCTGGCATTCAGGGCATGCACCACCATGCCTGGCTTGGTAAATTTCTAAGGAATACTGTACCCTAAGCCTATGCCCCACATTTCACAGATGAGAAAAGAAGCCTGAAGTTTAAAGTGATTCTCCCGAGTCCTCTCTCGTAACCTCGTCACACACAGGCACTCTGTATGCCCTTCTGCCTGCTCTTAGGACACAGAGCAATGTGAATAGGTCATTTTTATTCTGTGTTTTCACAGTGTAAATGGAGCCTTTCACACCATTGTTTTTCTCTTTTGTCTGTCTTTAGAAGAGGCCAGACCTCTTAAGTTCTGTGTAATTACCCTACAGAGTCTAGTTCAGTAGGCCTTCAGTCATTTTTTATCACTTCATTTTACCAGGGAGCTAGCTGCTGTACTTGAGTCACCCGTGCAAGTGATCTTAGAAATTGTCTTGAGACTGTTAGAGACAGAGTGTTTGAAAATTTGTCATTTTGGGTAATTATCCTTGAGCTGAGCGTTTTTAAGAAGATATTGCATGACGTGCAGAGTGTTGACATCCATGTCTTTTCTGAGAATAAATTTCTGGTTTTGTCTCTGCTAGGTTTGTTCTTAACACAAAGATCACCATGCCACACGATGACCACATCACAGCTCTCTGTTTCAATAATGCAGAAAACTATGAAAAGCCCGTACTGGTCACAGCCAGCAGAGATGGCCACTTCAAAGTGTGGCTGTTAACAGATGACTCTGATATATACAGTGAGTTAGCGCAGTAGACTGTGTTGATAAGTTACAATTTTAAGAAGTAATGTATTTATATTGCTGTTTATGTCCTTTTTGAGAAGGTGTTTTCTGTTTTGTTAAATGCTATAAACTTTTAGCTAATTTCAACCACTTTTTCCTATTAAATTTTTACATATCTTCTCGCTTTGGAAATGTAGTGGCAGCATGTCTGTTTGGTGCTGCTGAAAGTGCTCTTGCCAGTGGGTCTTACTCTCCTCCACTAGAGGGAGATCAAGGTCTCCAGGAAGGGAAAAAATACCAAAATAATCAGTACTTCGTAACACTTTTAACTTAGCACAGTTGTGGGGAATCTGCTTTGTGTTATGTTTTTTTTTCTTTAATGTTTTTGCTTATTATCTGTCTCTAATATTGTTTAATGTTTATGCTATTTTTGTTTATGGCTTCTTTTTCCACAGAAAAAGCCATTGGCTGGACTTGTGACTTTGTGGGTAGTTACCACAAGTATCAAGCGACCAACTGCTGTTTCTCTGAAGATGGCTCCTTACTTGCAGTTAGTTTTGAAGAAATAGTTACAATATGGGATTCAGAAACATGGGAACTAAAATGTACATTTTGTCAACGAGCTGGGAAAATAAAGTAGGTAATTTAGTTTGTGTTGCTACCAAAGCATATAAATTTAAGTAAGCCTTTAAACTTCAGTAATACTGTATGTTTCCTCCAATAGAGGTAATCTATAGTTTGCTGGGATATAAGGGTAAGAAGCTAATCAAAATGTTAAGAAACATAAACTTGTGATTATACAAGCTGTTTAGAAGCATTTCTTACACTAGGGTTAACACTGAACTACTGTATTCAGCTTTGTTCAGTATAGGAAACACTTTCATAGAAACTAGAACTGTGCTAGCATTGGTTGATCTGACATGCCTGTCTCTATGTGTTCCCATAAAAACATAATGTAGTAATCAAACCAATACTTCTGGTACCCAGACCTGAGGCCAGAATAACAGGTGAATTTACTTTGTAAAATTTTGTGAGTACAATTTTTCTTCTTGTAGGTAAAGAGCATAAAATAAAATTTGTTAAGTGGCATATATTTTACATAAATTGTGCTCTGTTCTGTGGTGGCTGTTACATGATACAGCATGTAAGAGAGTGGATACCATGGTTACGTCTGTTTTCCTAAAGAAATACAAGTACCTAAAAAGCCCCTTTTCTGTTGGCTTAGCACCTTTTCCATTGCTGTCAGAACAACTAGAAACACAAAAAGGAAAAAGAAAGAAGAGAAGTACCTGCTTACAAGTCTATATCGAGTAGAACTAAGCTCTGCAGTTCTTTGTAACTAAATGTGCCATGGCTGTGTGCTACTCACCTTGGTGTGATTTTGACCTAGGCACCTTTGCTTTGGAAGATTGACATGCTCAAAGTATCTTCTCAGCACTACTGAGAATGGTGTTCTCTGCTGTTGGAATCTGCTCAGTTGTGCAGGTAATGTGTGGCTTTACTCTGATGTGACTTAGGAAGCACATGTCAGTTTGCTTGGTCAACTTTTCACTTGACCAAAACCTTTGAATCTGTGGGCTGGTAGTGGATTATTCACTGTAAACACTAAGGTAATTGTGCCCAGTGTGCTCAGGATGCAGGATTCCACATTCATCTTCAGAAGTTGAGGGACAGCTCTGTTGATTGGCTGCAGGATCCAGATGATGTAAGATTTGAAAGTAGTCTGTCATAGTACTCCTGACAAATCAGGCTTTGGTGGCATTTTACTGAATTGCACGTGGGGAAGGTTTGGGGTTATTTCCTATGAATGCAGATGGTGCTCTCTGTCACTCACATTTAGTAAGAGCAGAAAAGCAACAGCCATGAGTTGGAATAAGCCTAACTTATGCAGTGTGCGGAAGAAATGCTGAAGTTCCTTTTACAGTTCTTCCTGCCACATACCTCACTGAACCCCCTCCCCAGACAATGTCATTGTGCCTCTGTTTTTGAAAGCCGAAACTCCTTTTGTACAAGATACCACTTGTACAAAAGGAGCTTCCCAGGGAAGATGAAGAACACTGTAAAGACTTGAGCTTTTAGTCAGCCTATTTCCAGAAGTGTGTGGCTTTTCCCACAGTGCAGTGGAGTGCGAAATTAAACATCAGAGTCATGGAAGCTGATCCTTACTCAGACCATGTTGCTGCTGTGTCTCAGTCTTCAGTGGGCTCAGATCGTAAGTATTACCGTGCTCTGATAGTGTGCACACTGTTCCCTGGGTTTTCTTTCCACCTTTTTTAGTAGAAGCTAAAGCAACTTTGAGTCAGAAATTCATCCGCAGCTCTTTGCCTGGAGCCCTGCCTTTCCTCTCTTATTCAACACCTCTAATGTCTGCATTCACACTTAGTACTAGGAGTGCTGTGATATATCCCTGATTTTTCCACAGGCCAGTTCCCACTCAGCCTTCAAAATCTCCCCTTGGATGTCTAACTAGACTTCCTTTGCTTCTGAGACAATGTCTGCATCTCTTTTCTGATACTTAAGATAAAATGTTTGGGTAGTGTTCTGGAGTCTCTTGTGTAGATGTTCCTGGTCTCTGGAACAGAAATCCTCCTTTTTGGATTCTAGCCCTCATTCCTAACCTAGACACTCAGTAGATACATGCTAAACAGCGACAACAGTATAACTGAAACAGTCTGAGTAGGACCATGTATTCTGGCCTGGGTACAGGACTAGAGTGGTCTGCCAGCCTGAGGCTAGAACCATCCTCTGCAGGTAAGGTGCCGACATCTATCTGTTTTTCTCCTTTAGTGTTTGTATTTAAACCTAGTGAGCCAAGGCCATTGTATGTTCATAAGAATGTCTCGAGAGAGGAAGTCCAGTGGGGAGTGTTTGTTCCACGAGATGTCCCTGAATCCTTCACCTCAGAAGCTCACCAGTGGCTGAACAGATCCCAGTTTTACTTCCTAACTAAATCACAGGTAACAACTATCTCCCTCAAAAGGGGTGACCTGTTCACAGAAATAATTTTAGACAGTTTGTTTCTAGGTAAAGCTCTTCCACTAAAGGTTTATTTTCCTACAGAAATGATCGAATAAGTATGTCAATACATCAGTGTTAAGAAGGAGATTGTATTAGCAGTGTACCCCGCACCTTGGCAGCTTTATTGCTGCATTAACTCTGACACAAGGAAAGCAGCGTGCTCCAAAATTACTCTCAAGTGCATTGATTAGCATGTTCCCCTAAGTTTATGGTGTGATTTGCTGTTGAAGAAACTGGTTGTTTACCAGATCTTACATGCCTCTCAAAACATGCTCTTGTAACTCCCACAGGACCTTTCAAACAAATTCAAATCATTTATTGGTTTTCTGTGGGCAGGTGTATATATCAAAATGAAAAATGGACATTTTTGGTCATTGTATCATCTTATTTCATTTGTGCCTCATAATGTTTATTTTGCTCTATTAATTGATTTGTCTTTTTAGTGTTTATTAACATTCAGTACAAAGTCTTCAGAAGAGAAACTCACACCAACAAGCAAACAGGTAGGCATACTTTAGCCACTTGTGGTTCCTGCTGCGCTGTCTTTCTAAAGCAAGTTATCTTTTAGAATTCAGCTGTGACAAAGGTTTCTCACTTGTAGAGTGCATCCCTGTAGCTAACCAGCCTGTTCAGCATAGTAGTACTCCCCCGAGGTCCTCTCCTACGTGTTGATTAGTTGGGCATAAATGTAAACTGAAAACCATTTCTCAGCATGTTGAAGGTGGTGGCTTGATGTCCCTAGACACCCAGTGCCATTCTTCATCTTTGGTTGTCATTTATTCATGGCTTGTTTAATTTCTTCTGAAAACTCATTGAAATTACTCACAAAATTTTGTTCATTAGTCATCAGCTGTATGCCAGGGGCTATTATAGTCAATTGGGGTATGTGAGCAAAACAGCTTTACCTGTAGAAATACGATATTTGTAGTTTATAGGAAGATACAGATGCTAAACAACAAGCAGTAAGTCAGCCAAGTATGTAGTACTTTAGAAAAAGAAACGAATTACAGCAGGGTTGCAGATAGAGGAAAAGGTGAGTGGGTGTGTCTCGCAGTTTTAAATTGGGAAGTCTTGGTAGCCTTCTTAAGTAGATCCGTCCTTACTCTGCGTGCAGTGTGAAGCTCCATGGAGAGCGCTGAATATGGAGCTGACTGTGGAGGTATTTCCTCCATCTCCCACATGCCAGCTGCCCTGGGTTTTGTTTTTAAATTAAAAAAGAGAATTCTTCTTCATCCCCAGCCTTGTACCCTATTTCAGTTTTTGGGCAGTTTTGTGGGCAGTTTTCTTGTGTTTATCAGTGACACACACACCTTGTTTTTCTTACAACTGTCTTAGAATATTGCTTTCTTGCCTCTCCTAAGATTTCATCCTTCATCCTGTTTCAGGGAGCGTGTCACTCTGTGGCCTTGCCCCCATTCTCTGCCCTTGAATGGCAGGTTCACTGTGATCTTCAGAAGCCCCAGCAAGGAAGCCATGTTTCCCTCATCAGCGCCCATGTAAAAAGTGGGACACTGGGTGTCAGGTTGCTTTGTCTGTGACATGACAGTAACACTAAGTAATTCCTACTCTTTCGCTGGAGCCATTTTATAGTTCAGTAATACTTATTTGTTAAGTCAAAGAACTTCCTCCTTTTTATTAAATAATTTCCTTTTTTCTGACATCCATACAGTTGCTGGCAGAGGAAAGTTTGCCGACTACCCCATTTTCTTTTATATTGGGAAAACACAGGCAACAGCAAGATGCAAAGTTAAATGAAACTTCAGAGAATGAACTGGTACAACTCCCCTTAACGGAGAACATACCTGCAATTAATGAGGTGAGTGGCCAGTAGAAATGGCATAGAGTCAGTGAGCACCTGAAGCTGAAAGTAAGCTGGCTCAACATTTGATTCATCCTCTGTGTCTAGACAAGTAAGACACTTAGTGGAATGATGCCCTTGTTGACCTGGGTGAGGAGACAGGCCTGCACAAGTGTGGGGAGCTTTCAGTACTGGTTCCTTTGGTTTGGTTTCTTCTCCAGGGAAGCCTTTTATTTTAGCTTGGCATTTAGAAGAAAGGGTGGTAAAGCAACAGTTTGTCAAAGATCTTTCTAACAAAATCTGACTCTTCCATGTGCCTATAGCTTCTTCACACCCCAGCCCACGTACTGCCGTCAGCTTCTTTCCTGTGCTCTCTGTTTGTAAACTCATTGCTGCTCTCTAAAGAGACTAACAGGTAAGAATTCTAGAGTCTTCTGAGTTGTTAGGGGATTGTCATTCTCTGTATATGCATTTTAGCTTTGAAATGTAGTTAGTGGCATAAGATCATTAAGTATAATACTTGTGAAGAACTGAGAAAGATGTTGGGTGTGCTAAAAGATGTGAGAATTACATGTTTTAGAAGTTCATTTGCTTTTTTGTGGCCTGTGCTCCATAAGGGCACTCATGACAGTGTTTTCAGTTGAGTTGCCTTTTCTATATGGTATTTCAATATGGTTGTAGTAAATTAAAAAGTTATTACTTAGAAATATCTAATGGTTTTTCCATTTTACTCTGTTACTGTCAAAGGGTTGATGAAATTCCTGATGATGTAGATACAGAGGAAAAAGAAGAAAGTGATGATTCAGATGAAGAAAATGATTTTACTGAAAAAGCCCAGGAAACAAATAACATGGACTTGGGAGAAGATGTTATACATCAGCTGTCAAAATCTGAGGAGAAAGAGCTGAGAAAGTTCAGAAAAGTAGACTACAGCTGGATAGCTGCTCTGTAGCTGCGGCTGTGGCAAAGCACAGGGACGTGTTGCGCTTAATTTTTTACTCTCTCAATACTCCACATGTTTTTATTTTATTTTTAAGATAAAATATTAAAAGTCTTTTGTTTATTTGCTCGTTTGTTTAGAGGCTAACCCTGAACTTGGCACTGCTCCGTCTTGGCCTCCCAAGTCAGTAGGATTATAGGCCTGCTACCCCAGGTCTGGTCAGGCATGTGTGTTTGTTTGGATTTTTTATTTTATGTGGATGAATGTTTTTCTTGTGTGTATGTGTGTGTACCACTGGCTGCCCTGGTGCCTACCAAAGTCAGAAAAGGGTATCAGGCCCCTAGAGCTAGTACCCATGGTTATGAGCCATCATAAGGGTTCTAGGACTCTGGCCCTTTGAAAGAGCAACAAGCAGCCTCCTGGTCGGGCTTTTAAGAAACTGAGATTGTAAAACTCCATTTGTGTCAGGTCTTATAAACAGTTTTGGAGTGTATACATCTGTCACATCTGGGTTTCTGTTCTGAATCATGGAGGAATCTTTTTTTCTGGTATTGTTTCTATGTGATGTGACAAAGCTGACTGTAATATACACCTTCGTCATTATTTGAAGATATGAAAAGATTCAAAAATCAAGAGGCTTTACTGATACTGCTTTTAAACTTGATGCTAAAATTCATTTATTAGTCAGAGATGACTGCTTTATTTGCACACCAGACATGTGATTTCTTTTGTTTTTTTTTTCTCAGCCTCCACCACTAGAAGACGTATAAGCCACCTACTCAGTAGCATATTATAGTAGCACAAATGGACTTTATTTTAATTGATACTAAATACCAGCTATACTGAGATATAGCTCCTGAGTCATGCATTTAAAGTGGACAATTCAGTGAGGTCTGGTATATTTACAGAATTGTATACCATCATGGAAACCAACTTTTGAGCAAGTTCATTTCTATATCCCCAATAACAAAACAAACCTGTCCACTTACTTCAGTCTCCATACACTTCCTAATGGGCAGCAATAATCTAACTGGATAAATTTGGCCACTTCTGAACAGTTCATATCAGCAGAATCATGCAATGTGAGCTTACAATTTGCTGCTTTTCACCCAGTGTTTTTTATTTCTTCACCATGGCATGATTTAAAGGATGAGAGACTTTTTGGCTCACTGTGTCCATCGTTAACTGGCTCAGTTGTCACAGAACCATGGTGAAGTAAAAGACCTTGCTGAGGAGGGTGTGACATCAAACTCATGTATAGTGACAGAAAGAAAAAGGGGTATGGGACAGGATAGCACCCTTCAAAGACACCTCCAGTAGCTTCCCCCCAACTAGGCCTCACCTAGTAGGCCATTCAGCTGTTAATCAGTGAATTAGTTCATATATGAAGTTAGTTTCAGTCACCATGATCCTGTCCTCTCCGTGGGGAACATTGCATTTTCAGATGATGGTTACCATTCATGTCAAACAACATGAGTGCTTTATTCCTTCTGTGATGTTCACTTTTCTTGCGTAGGTACTTACTAGTAGAACTAGTGATTCATTTGTCTTCACATCTTTTGAAATGACACTACTGAAATTACTTGTATATTGAGCATTACTTCATAGCCTGATCCACTAATCTTATGTCCCTTTGGAAGTTGTCCTTTGTTTAAGGTTTGTTAAAATAATTGTGTATATAGTGGGGTGTGGGGAGCCATCAGAAGAGTGCCCACAGAGGCCCCTGGAGGGAATCTGACTCTCCCAGAGCTGAATTAAATGGGGTTGTGAGCAGTGGTGTGCTGGTGTGCTGAGAAGCAAACTAGGGTCCTCTGTAGGAACAAGATACACTTAACCACTGAGCCACCTCTCCAGTACTAGTTTTTTTTAACCAATTTTAAGTTCAAAGCAACACCAAGGAAAAGATTAGTAAGAGATTTCTCAGAAATCCTCTTGCCTACACATGAATAACTTTCACATTATCAATATACCAGGCCGAGTGTTAGCATTTGTTAGAACTGATGAACTTGCCTTAACAATCGCATAAAAGACCCACAAAAATAACTCCTATTCTTCCTTGTTGCTCATCTTTACCAAGGCATGAATATCACTCAGTGCAGTTTTCATTTCCAGAAGTATATGAGCTAAACCTTGCTAATGGATGGACCACAGGCCAATCACCTACATATGTGTCATGCCTTTCATACAATTCATTGTATCAGCCACTACCTTAATTTCATGGTGTGGAGGGTTGCACTAGATCCAATGATTAACTTAGATTGTGGGTCTATCAGAAGTGAAAGAAAAACACAAGAACTATGCCTATCAAGTTCTAAATGCTGAGCACTTCTAGAACTGTCTCCAACACCCAACAGCTATCATTGGAAAAGAACTGAAGGAAACAAAATGGCCCAGATCTAGGGCTAATCCCAACTGCAATGTAGTTCCATGGCAGTAAACAAGCTGAAGTCCTTTAAACCATCTGAGCTTAACCCCTTCATCTGTAAAATAAGGCCTTCCCCTCTTCAGCAGATGATTTTGTTTTCTTCATTAGTTTTATTGTGTTGCAGATAAGTAGGGGAAAGTGTAATATATAACATGCACCAGAGAATAAGCAAATTGCGTTTAAAAGCTTAAGCTTACTGGATAGTTGCATTTTATTTATTTTTTTGTTTTTATTTTTTATTAATTACACTTTATTCATTTTGTATCCCCCCATAAATCCCTCTCTCCTCCCCTCCCAATTCCACCCTCCCTCCCATTTCTGCATGCATGCCCCTCCCCAAGTCCACTGATAGGGGAGGTTCTCCTCTCCTTTCTGATCTTAGTCTATCAGTTCTCGTCAAAAGTGGCTGCATTGTCCTCTTCTGTGGCCTGGTAGGTCTGCTCCCCCCTCAGGGGGAGGTGATCAAAGAGCAGGCCAATCAGTTTATGTCAGAGGCAGTCCCTCTTCCCATTACTAAGTAACCCACTTGGGACACTGACCTGCCATGGGCTACATCTGTGCAGGGGTTCTAGGTTATCTCCATGAATAGTCCTTGGTTGGAGTATGAGTCTCTAGGAAGTTCCCTGTGTTCAACTTTTCTTGTTCTGTTGATCTCCTTGTGTATTTCCTGTCCTCTCCATTTCTTACTATTTCCCACTTCTTACATAAAATTCCATTCATTCTGCCCGACAGTTGGCCATCAGGCTCAGCATCTGCTTTGATAGTCTGCAGGGCAGAGGCTTTCAGAGGCCCTCTGTGGTAGGTTCCTAGTTTGTTTCCTGTTTTCTTCTTTTCAGAGGCCCTCTGTAGCAGGTTTCTAGGTTGTTTCCTCTTTTCTTCTTCCTCTGATGTCCATCCTCTTTGCCTTTCAGGTGGGGATTGAACATTTTAGTTAGGGTCCTCTCTCTTCCTTGGTTTCTTTAGATGCATAGATTTTAGTGGGTTTGTCCTACATTGTATGTCTATATGAGTGAGTATACACTGTGTGTGTCTTTTTGCTTCTGGGACAACTCACTCAGGATGATCCTTTCCAGGTCCCACCATTTACCTGCAAATTTCATGATTTCCTTATTTTTCATTGCTGAGTAATACTCCATTGTATAGATGTACCACAATTTCTGCATCCATTCTTCAGTTGAGGGGCATCTGGGTTGTTTCCAGCTTCTGGCTATTACAAATAAAGCTGCTACAAACATGGTTGAGCAAATGTCCTTATTGTGTACTTGAGTCTCTTTTGGATATATGCCTAGGAGTGGTATGGCTGGATCTTGAGGAAGCCCTATTCCTAGTTGTCTGAGAAAGCGCCAGATTGCTTTCCAAAGTGGTTGTACAAGTTTACATTCCCACCAGCAGTGGAGAAGGGTTCCCCTTTCTCCACAACCTCTCCAGCATGTGCTATCACTTGAGTTTTTGATTTTGGCCATTCTGATGGGTGTAAGGTGAAATCTCAGGGTTGTTTTGATTTCCATTTTTCTAATGGCTAATGAGGTTGAGCATTTCTTTAGGTGCTTCTCTGCCATTCGATATTGCTCTATTGAGAATTCTCTGTTTAGCTCTGTTCCCCATTTTTTAAGTGGATTACTTGGTTTGCTGCTTTTCAGCTTGTTTAGTTCTTTATATATACTGGATATGAGTCCTCTGTCAGATAAAAGGTTGGTGAAGATTCTTTCCCAATCTGTAGGCAGTTGTTTTGTTTTGACGACGGTGTCCTTTGCTTTACAGAAGCTTTTCAGTTTCATGAGGTCCCATTTATTGATTGTTGCTCTTAGAGCCTGTGCTGTTGGTGTTCTGTTCAGGAAGTTTTCTCCTGTACCAATGAGTTCTAGGGTATTCCCCAATTTTTTTTCTAGCCGATTTAATGTGTCTGGTTTTGTGTTGAGGTCTTTGATCCACTTGGACTTCAGTTTTGTGCAGGGTGATAAGTATGGATCTATTTTCATTTTTCTACATGTAGACATCCAGTTGGACCAGCACCATTTGTTGAAGATGCTATCTTTTTTCCATTGTATGGTTTTGGCATCTTTGTCAAAAATCAAGTGTCTGTAAGTGTGTGGGTTTATTTCTGGGTCTTCTGTTCGATTCCATTGATCCACCATTCTATTTCTATGCCAGTACCATGCAGTTTTTAAAACTCTTGCTCTATAGTACAGCTTAAGATCAGGGATGGAGATACCTCCAGAAGATCTTTTATTGTAGAGGATTGTTTTAGCAATTCTGGGTTTCTTGTTATTCCATATGAAGTTGAGAATTTTTCTTTCGAGGTCTGTAAAGAATTGTGTTGGTAATTTGATGGGAATTGCATTGAATCTGTAGATTGCTTTTGGTAAAATGGCCATTTTTACTGTGCTAATCCTGCCAAGCCATGAGCATAGGAGATCTTTCCATCTTCTCATATCTTCTTCTAATTGTTTCTTCAGAGACTTGAAATTTTTTTCATACAAGTCTTTGACTTCCTTGGTTAGGGTTACTCCGAGGTACCTTATGTACCTTATGTCATTTGTGGCTATTGTGAAGGGTGTTGTTTCCCTAATTTCTTTCTCAGCCCTTTTGTCTTTTGTATACAGGAGGGCTACTGATTTTTTTGAATTAATTTTGTATCCGGCCATTTTGCTGAAGGTGTTTATCAGCTGTAGGAGTTCCCTGGTGGAGTTTTTGGGGTCACTCAAGTATACTATCATATCATCTGCAAATAGTGATAATTTGACTTCTTCCTTTCCCATCTGTATCCCCTTGTTCTCCTTCAACTGTCTTATTGCTCTAGCAAGGACTTCCAGCACTATGTTGAAGAGATATGGAGAAAGTGGGCAGTCTTGTCTTGTCCCTGATTTTAGTGGGATTGCTTTAAGTTTCTCTCCATTTAGTTTGATGTTGGCTATAGGCTTACTGTATATCGCCTTTACTATGTTTAGATATGTGCCTTGTATCCCTGATCTCTCCAATACTTTAAACATGAATGGATGTTGGATTTTGTCAAATGCTTTTTCAGCATCTAGGGAGATTATCATGTGGTTTTTTTCTTTCAGTTTGTTAATATGGTGGATCACATTGATGGATTTCCATATGTTGAACCACCCCTGCATACCTGGGATGAAGCCTACTTGGTCATAGTGGATAATATCCTTGATGTGTTCTTGTATTCGGTTTGCAAGTATTTTGTTAAGTATTTTTGCATCAATGTTCATAAGGGAGATTGGCCTGAAATTCTCTTTCTTTGTTGAGTCTTGTGAGGTTTAGGTACCAAGGTGACTGTGGCTTCATAGAATGAGTTTGATAATGTTCCTTCTGTTTCTATTTTGTGGAATAGTTTGAAGAGAATTGGAGTTAGCTCTTCTTTGAAGGTCTGGTAGAATTCTGCGCTGAAGCCATCTGGTCCTGGGTTTTTTTTTGGATGGGAGACTTTTGATGACCGCTTCTATTTCTTTGGGGGATATAGGACTATTTAGTTGATTTACCTGGTCCTGGTTCAGCTTTGGTAAGTCAAATCGATCAAGAAAATTGTCCATTTCATTTAGATTTTCAAATTTAGTGGCATATAGACTTTTGAAGTAAGTCCTAATGATTGTTTGGATTTCCTCAGTGTCTGTAGTTATGTCCCCCTTTTCATTTCTGATTTTGTTGATTTGGGTGGTGTCGCTCTGCCTTTTAGTTAGCTTGGCTAAGGGTTTGTCGATCTTGTTGATTTTCTCAAAGAACCAGCTCTTGGCTTCATTGATTCTTTGAATTGTTTTATTTGTTTCCAATTCATTGATTTCAGCCCTGAGTTTGATTATTTCTACTCCTTCTTGGTGTGTCTGCTTCTTCTTTTTCTAGGGTTTTTAAGTGAGCCATTAAGTTGCTTGAATGAGCTGTCTCGAATTTCTTCTTGAAGGCACTTAGTGCTATGAACTTTCCTCTTAGCACTGCTTTCATTGTGTCCCACAAGTTTGGGTATGTTGTGTCTTCATTTTCATTGATTTCTAGGAAGACTTTAATTTCTTTCTTTATTTCTTCCCTGACCCAGCTGTCATTTAGTAACAAGTTGTTCAGTTTCCATGTGTGTGTAGGCTTTTTGCTATTTCTGTTATTGTTAAGGTCCAGCTTTATTACATGGGGATCAGACAAGATACAAGGGATTATTTCAATCTTCTTGTATCTGTTGAGGCTTGCTTTTGTGACCTGTTTTTTTTGTGGTCTGTTTTGGAGAAGGTTCCATGAGGTGCTGAGAAGAAGGTAAATTCTTTTGTGTTTGGGTGTAAGGTTCTGTAAATGTCTGTTAGGTCCATTTAATTCATGACCTCTGTCAGAGACATTGTTTCTTTGTTTAATTTCTGTTTTGTTGACCTGTCCTTTGTTGAGAGTGGGGTGTTGAAGTCTCCCACTATTAATGTGTGGGAATCTATATGTGGTTTAAATTTTATCAATGTTTCTTTAACAAATGTGGGTGCTCTTGTATTTGGGGCATAGATGTTCAGGATTATGATGTCTTCCTGGTGGAATTTTCCTTTGATGAGTATGAAGTGTCCTTCCCCATCTCTTTTTATTAATTTTGGTTGAAAGTCTATTTTATCAGATATTAGAATGGCTACTCCTGCTTGCTTCTTGGGTCCGTTTGCTTGGAAAGTCATCTTCCAACCCTTTACCCTCAGGTAATGTCTATCTTTGTGTCTTAGGTGTGTTTTTTGTATGCAACAGATTGCTGGGTTTTGTTTACGTATCCATCCTGTTAATCTGTGTCTTTTTACTGGAGAGTTGAGTCCATTGATGTTGAGAGAGATTAATGACCAGTGGCTGTTAGATCCCTTGATTTTGATGTTGGCTGTGGTCATCAGGTTGTGTGCTTGTTTGCTTTTTGTTTTATTGTAGTAAGGTTAATTATTTCCTGTGTTTTCTTGGAATAACCTAATTTTGGGGGGTAGTATTTTCCCTTCCAGTGTCTTCTGTAATGCTGGATTTGTGTGTAGGTATTGTTGAAATTTGTTTTTGTCATTGAATATCTTGTTTTCTCCGTCCATGAGGACTGAGAGTTTTGCGGGGTATAGTAGCCTGGGCTGACATCTGTGTTCTCTTAGGGTCTGCATGATATCCGTCCAGGCCCTTCTGGCTTTCATAGTCTCTGTTGAAAAGTCAGGTGTGATTCTGATGGGTTTGCCATTATCTGTTACTTGGCCTTTTTCCCTTGCAGCTTTTAGTATTTTTTCTTTGTTCTGTATACTTACTGTTTTGATTATTATGTGGCAGGAGGATTTTCTTTTCTGGTCAAATTTGTTGGGTGTTCTGTAGGCCTCATGTATTCTTATTGGCCTCTCCTTTAACTTGGGGAAATTTTCTTCAATGATTTTGTTGAAAATATTTTCTGGGCCTTGGAGAAGGGAATCTTCTTTTTCCTCTATACCTATTATTCTTAGGTTTTGTCTTTTCATATTGTCTTGGATTTCTTGGACGGTCTGTGTCAGCAATTTTTTGGATTTAACATTTTCTTTGACAGATACATCGATTTCTTCCATTGTATCTTCTACACCTGAGAGTCTTTCTTCCGTCTCTTGTAGTCTGTTGGTTATGCTTACCTCTGTAGTTCTTGTTTTCTTCCCTCGATTCTTCCTCTCCATTATTTCCTCCATTTATGTTTTCTTTAATTTTTCCAATTCTATCTTCAGGTCTTGAGTTGTTTTGTTTACTTCCTTCACCTGTCTGCTTGTACTTTCCTGTTTTTCTTTTAGTTCCTTCAACTCTGTTTCTTTTATTTCATTCAGTGCTTTAAGCATTTCCTTTCTAAAGGCCATAAACTGTTTGGCTGCAGCTTCCTCTATTTCTTTACGGATGGCAATATTCTGTTTGAGTTTATCTTCCTCTATGCCTTTATGTATCTTATTTGTTTCCTCTGTTATCATCTTCATGAGCATAGTTGTTAGGTCATCTTCTTGGATTTCAGTTATTCTGGGGTGTCCAGGGCTATTTGCCCCTGGGTAACTGGGTTCTGAAGATGCCATATTGCTCTGTCTTTTGTTGCTTGAGCTTTTATGGTGGCCTCTACCCATTGTGCTATCTTAGGTGTTTGGGGTTATTTTCTGGTGGTTCCTGGGGATCCTGGGAAACACAATGACTGTGTTTTATGGCCGCGAGTTCTGATTGCTGGTCACTGTACTGATCCTGCTGCTGCTGCTCAGAATGAGAGTCCTCCCGGCACCGCCATCTTGCCCCGCCTCCGGATAGTTGCATTTTAATTATGACAGGCTTTTATATATATATATATATGCTGGAACACCATTCTTCTTGGGTTTTTTTTTTTACTTGGTTTGGTTGTTTTGGGCTTGTTTTCTTATCATAGACTGGCACCCAGGATAAAAATTATAAACTGTTGTAATGTTGTGAACATCTTAAATAATTTCAGTCTTTGTACCATGACTGCAAAGGAGCTTTTCACTTAATCCTTTTTAAGTTAAGCATAAAAAGGTTGAGATGACCTAAGTTTCATAATGCCCTGGTTATTCTGTAAGGCTACCTTATTTGAACACTGCTAGAAACTGTTTCTTTGTTAAGTAACTGTTTCCTGCTGCACAGAAAAGTATAACAAATTACCTTGTAATACCAAATTAAAATTCTCAAAGTGGAAGTTTATGGAAAGGATGATTAATGGGCACAGGTTCGGCTGCAATGTAGATAATGAAGATTAACAATGACTAGTTGAATTTGGAAACAGCAAATTGTTTAAATGTTCCTAAGTGGAAAAAAACAATGAAAGTCCAAAATAGTTAAGCAAGACAAGATGTACAAAGTGATAAATTTATCAGTTATCCTAGTCTGATCACTATACATGTAATCTGTATTGAAAGGTCATACCATACCCATATATATGAACAATTGGTATGTGCAAGTTAAAAATGTATTCAATAGTGAAGGACAAGGAAAGGGCATGAAAGAAGCTAGAAGGGCAGATCAGCATGATGGGAAAGACCTGTTGGATGGTAGCTGCAGTACTAGTGCCTCCCTGTGGGTCCTGAAATCACCCTGCAGGGCCACCGACACTTTACCAAGCTCTCGAGGATGCTATTTCACAATTACTCTACTTCCTCTTTAGACTTTTCATTCCTCGAAATTTCCTTGTCAGTTGCAGTGCCTTCTTTTCTTGGAGCTTTCATACAACTGAAATGGTAATTAAATTAAGATCATTTCAAATGATGAAGTAAATACGTGTATAGTGTCAAATATTTTTAGTTAGAAACATTAAGTATTGGCTCAGTAAGGAAAGTACCACATTAAATAAGTCTTCTGATTTCTTGAAAGCCATACATACCCAAAAGCAAAGCCTTAATAACCCCTTGTTTAATCTAGGTCTTGGGGGGGGGGCGGTATAAGGAATGCGTTTAAAAACGAGATTCTTTATCATCCTACAAGACTCATTGAAATGGCAATAAGACCTGTAACAACTTAAGACCCAAGAGGCTCATCACTGCAGAGTAACATTGCTGAAAACAAAGCAGAAAAAGCCCAGCTAGGATTTGACAGTGTACACAGTGGGGCTGGACTCAAATAAAATCAAAATAAGCAGTAAGTCACAGAGACCTGGGCAGTAATCATGTTGCTTGCTTGATTTGTTTTGCAAAGCCCATGTGCAAGCCACTGACTTCTGAATCACAGTTCCTTCCTCTAAACTGCAGAATCAGACAAAATGGTGTCTGGCAGTTCTGCTACTGTGTAACCACAACATTAAATTAGAAACAGAATGCTGAAGTACGGCTCCACACCCATCACAGTGATAAACTGGTGTTCTTCATATTAAATTCACGATTCATGCGTGTAAATTGTAGAAATATCACTCTTGAGTGAGATAGCTGAAAACACGACAACACCTTTTGCTTAGAGACTCCTTGCAAGATCAGAGCACTGCTTTCACAAAATTCAATAATCAGACATGAAAGTGCAACAGTTCCTCCTATTGTTTTGTGGGGTTTTGATAAGCCCTGGCACTCCATGCTCACCTGCCCTAACGGAAGGGTGAATGAATATGTGCTCCCAAAACAAGCACTTGAAATGCAAATATTGATGTTGTGCTGCAGCTCACATAGGAAAGTAAACATCTTGTTCCTTCAGAAATGCCTGTCTACCTTTATGGCGTCTTCTCTACTTGCCGCCAGCTCAGCGATTTGGTGAGCACCATTTATGCCAAAAGGCACTCTGAAGGATCAGGAGACAGCTTGCTCTTCTGAGCATTTTACACAGTTTGTGATTCTATCTGATTTTTATCAATTTTATCTTTTATTTTATTCAGATAATCCTCAAATGGCCCTTTCTTTACTTTCAGACTGTGGTTCTCCAAAGTCGCCAGAGAGTTGCTTACCACTTATAAATATTTATAAATTATCTTGCTACTTAATTGCATCTTCATTTGGTAAAAAAAAACAAGGCAGTTTTGAGGTCCATATTTCTAAGGAAGACAAAGATTCTGTGCTTTGTGACCTTTAAGATGTACTTGGCCCAAAGTTATTGTGGTTGCACCCTAGAGAACAATACTGGAGTCAGAAATTCTCATTGACAACATCCTCAGATATCATGTGGAAAGCAAGAACAAAGACTGAGGAGCCTCCACAGAATCCTACTCTGAACTGCAATGATTTCCCTCTGGGTGCCATCCTAGACTAACCCACCTGGGTTTCAGTCCACATAAGTGGAAGATATTGTGGTTGGCAGGAGAGTACTCAAGTGAGAGTCAAAAGGGAGATCAACCATGAACCAACTCACCACAGGGATCATCATAAGTTTCTTAGGGGTCTCCACGATATAGCAATGATATAACAATAATTAGGATAGTACATGGTATTTATTTAGGATTTATCATGTACCTTTTAATACACCTCTTAGGTTATGCTACACTTTTTGAAGATGCAGGTTTGGTTTCCAGCACCTATATTGTGGCTTAAAGTAATCTATAATCCATTTCCAGGGGGTTTGATATCTCTTCTGCCTTCCATGGCACTGCACGCATGTAGTACACAGTCATACATGCAGCAAAAACCCATACACATACTAAAGAAAGAAAGAAACAGGTGTGACCTCGCTGTCTTTGTCTTGTAGGATAGGACATTGAGGCCCAGAAAGCTTAAGTAAAATATCCAAGGTCAAAACAGAGCTTTGTTAGGCTCTTAGTCATCAGGTCCCCCGACCAAGCAAGCTTTGTCACCACTGCACTGCCCCAATCTCTTTACTCCCAGAATCTTAAAAAGCAGGTCCCTAGAGCATTTTCCATCTGACTAGACTGGGCTGAATAGAGTCTCTTCTGCCTCACCAATCAGGCACATGATGGTCAAATGATGCTTACATCCATCCTCAATTTGGCCATCAGAAGGCCTTTTGTTTTCCTTCTTACATACTCAAGCTTTTCAGGCCTCCATTGCTTTGAAAATCTCAAGCACAGTCTTGACACTGGTTTGCTGGGTGAATTTGAAGCACTCACTCTTAAGGAAGGTGACTAGTTCAGCAATTGCATCCGTGCTGTGCTAGCCAGGATTGTGCCTAGCAGAACATGGCTCACATGCAGGGTCTACACCGGCACTGCCTCAGGACCTGCAGGCTACCCACGTCGTGTGCATCACCAAACTCCTAACAGTCATGCCAGGCCTTCTGGTCTACCTCCCCAAAGCCAGCTATACCTTGTATGAATTTGTGAATGGATGCATTTGGTGTTCATCTTGAAGACCGTCTTCCTCATTCTGGAACTGATTCTGATCACAGTCTCTAGGACAGTCTATATCATCATCTGAGACTCCTGAAAGAAATGTGAAAGGTGTCAGAATCAAAATAACATCACTCATGTCAACTAACAACCAAAACACAATTCAAAAGGTAATTAATCTGGGAGTCCAAGATGGCAGTAAACTGCATGCACCATATCTGAGGGGCACAGGATCCTAAACTCCAAAATTGGTGAGTGGAGGGGCAGCTGAAGCCAGAACATCGACATTGAGGCTTCCTGGGTGAGAGGGGACAACCTGTGAGCTGGGACAGTTTGGATCCAGGTTCACCCATGGACATCTCTAGGGAGATGTCCAGAGTGAACATCTCCAGGGATGGAGAGTGGTGAATAATCAACACCCCTACCCTACCCCTTGCCCCAAGCACAGGTCTCCCTGCTCCGCAGAGGCAGCCAGCAGTGGCCACTGCTCCAAGCACGGGCCTCACTACGCGGTGGAGGCAGCAGTGGTTGCCCCAAGAATGAGCCTCCACACTGGATGACCTAGACGGCAGAGGCGGGCCTCAGTTGTCTGCAGCTGCAGCCCTGCTGCTGCTAGTCCAGGCGCAAACCTCCATGCTCAGTGACGGAGACAGCAGAGGCAACGGCCCCAAGTACAAGTCTCCCTGCCCATGTATCAGTGAATACCACTGAGCTAACGGGTGTCCTACACTCACATTTGCCCCCCTGGGCCCAAATCAGAGAGTAGAGAACAGGGGGAACCCCTGTGCTTTCCAATTAGGCTGTAAGCCAGAGAGTGTGACTTCAAATGACTATGTGCAGAGCCCCAGATCCAGAGTCCCTCTGATCTAGCACCCAGATATAGAATCCCTCCCACCCACAACCCCACTGTGGGCAACATAGGGATCTTTGGGACAGTGTTCTCAACATTGAAGCTCCTAATCTGTGGTTCTACCAGTAGAGTCCAGGCAAACAACTCCTGGAGCCCAGACAGAGCTGAATACCAGGAGGACTGTATGACAGGCCTGTAGGCCACTAAGGTATTCAGGGCACCTGGGCATGCACATTGCACCTGTGAAGAGCGCCAGCACCCATACCTCCTCCTGCACGTAAGCTCCACATTTCAGGCCTCTACATGCTCTAGCACCCTGTCTTTCAAGGCACACGTCCATGAACACGCCTGTGCTTGAGCACATGTGTCTGTGACCTTCCTCCCTTAGCTACAGCTGAAACACCAACATCCACTCTCAAACCTGTGGACCTTTCAAATCTTCCTGAAGAACAGTGCAGACACCAGACAGACAGACCCAGTCTGAAGTACAGACTCCAGAAACAAACATCGAAGGCTACAGATAAACAGTTGGCTAGAGGTTAGCCTAAGAACACATCCAACAAAAATCAGGACAACATGGCTTCACCAGCATCCCCCAAAAATCAATGGATATTTTAATTCACTGGAAACACAGGAAAATGATCTCAAATTGATGCTTATTCAGTTTTTAGAGGTACATAAAGAGGAAATAATCAGAGCTCTTAAAGAAATACAGGCAAATACAGCCAAACAAATAGAGGCACATGTAAAGGTACAAATAATGGTATATAGAGAGGAAATGAACAACAACAACAAAAATAGAGGCCTTCATGGAAAGAAAGGAATCAACATTCAAACAGATGAAGGAAATGGTGCAAAACATGAAAACAGAATTAGAATCATTAGAGAAAACAATGGAGCTGGAGAATTTAGAGAAAAGAACCACAAGGTAACCATCACCAATAAAATACAAAAGATGGGAGAGAGAATCTCGGGTGCTGAAGATACAGCTGCAGAAATTGATGCATCTCTCAAAGAAAAAGTAAAATCAGAAAAGTTCCAAACACAAAACATCCAAGAAATCAAGGACCATGAATAGACAAAATCTAAGAATAATAAGAATAGATGAAAAAGAAAGATTACAGGCTCAAAGGTCCAGAAAATATTTTCAAGAAAATCATAGAAGAAAATTTTCCAACTTAAAGAAAGAGATGTCCATAAACATACAAGAGACCTACAGAACACCAAATAGATTAGACCAGAAAAGAAACTCCTCACGTCACATAATAGTCAAAACACTAAATCTACAGAACAAAGAAAAAATATTAAAAGCAGCAATGGAAAAAGGTAAACCAATCAGAGTCACACCATATTTCTCAACAGAAACTGCGAAAGCCAGAAGGGGCTTTGAAGATGTCATGCAGACTCCAAGAGACCACAGATGCCAACCCAGACTACTATACCCAACAAAACTTTCAATCAACATAGATGGAGAAAACAAAATACTCCATGACAAAACTAAACTTAAACAATATCTACAAAGCACCCCAGCCCTATAAAAGATACTAGAAGGAAAACTCCAACCCAACAAAATCAACTACACCCAAGAAAACACAGTATATAGATAACGTCATAACAAAAAATTAAAGAAAACAAGCACACAAACACACTATCACCTCCAATTCCACAATAAAAGAAACTAACATTCATAGGTCATTATTATCTTTCAACATCAATGGACTCAACTGTCCCATGTAGACACTCAGACTATTAGACTAGTTGTGGAAATAGGATCCAACATTCTGCTACATCCAAGAAACATATCGCCAAAACTAAGATAAACACTATCTCAGAGTAAAGGGCTGGAAAAATGTTTTTCAAGGAAACAGGCCCAGAAAACAAGCTGGGGTAGCTATCTTAATAAGGAAAGACCCACCAGAAGGATGTTACACACCTACAGATATTTGATTTTTGACAAAGGAGCCAAAACCATATAATGGAAAAAAAAAAAAAAAAAAAAAAAAAAGACAGCATCTTCAACAAATGGTGCTGGTCCAACTAGATGTGTATATGCAGAAAAATTGAAATAGACCTGTATTTATTTCCCTGCACAAAACTAAAGTCCAATTGAATCAAAGACCTCAACATAAAACGAGATATACTAAATCTGTTAGAAGAAAAAGTGAGGAAGAGCCTTGAACTCATTGGTACAGGAGACAACTTCCTGAACAGAACACCAACAGCACAGGCTGGAGATCAAGAATTAATAACTGGGACCTCATGAAACTGAAACGCTTCTATAAAGCAAAGGACACTGTCATCAGCCTACAGACTGAGAAAGGATCTTTACCAACTGTATATCTGACAAAGGGCTAATATCCAGGAAATATAAAGAACTCAAGAAATCAAAAGCAACAAATCGAGTAATCCAATTAAAAACTGGGGTACAGAGCTAAACAGAATTCTCAATAGAGGAATATCGAATGACAGAGAAACACTGAAAGAAATGTTCAACATCCTTAGTCATCAGGGAAATGCAAATCAAAACAACCTTGAGATTTCACCTTACACCCATCAGAATGGCTAAGATTAGAAACTCAAGTGACAACACATGCTGGAGAGGATGTGGAGAAAGGGGAACCCTCCTCTGTTGCTGATTGGAATGTAAACTGGTACAACCACTTTTGAAATCAATCTGGCACTTTCTCAGACAATTAGGAATAGTGTTTCTTCAAGATCCAGCTATAGCACTCCCAGACATATATTCAAAATATGCTCAAGTATACAACAAGGACATCTGCTCAAATATGTTCGTAGCAGCTTTATTCATAGTAGAATCTGGAAACAACCCAGATGTCCCTCAATGAAGGAATTAATACAGAAATTGTGGTATGGTACATTTACACAATGGAATACTACTCATCAATTAAAAACAAGGAAATCATGAAATTTGCAGGCAAATGTTGGGAACTAGAAAAGATCATCCTGAGTCAGGTATCCCAGAAGCAGAAAGACATACGTGGTATATACTCACTTATAAGTGGATATTAGACATATAATATAGGATAAACATACTAAAATCTGTACATCTAAAGAAGCTAAGCAAGGAGGTCCCTGGGTAAGATGCTCAATCCTCACTCAGAAAGGCAAATGGGATGGACATAGGTAAAGGGAAAATACAGGGAACAGGACAGGAGCCTATCAGAGAGGGCCTCTGAAAGACTCTACCAAGCAGGGTATCAAAACATATCCTGAGACTCATAGCCAAACTTTGGGCAGAGTGCAGGGAATATTATGAGAAAAGGGAGAGAAAGAAAGACCTGGAGGGGACTGGAGCTCCACAAGGAGAGCAACAAAACCAAAAACTGCTGGCCCAGGGGTCTTTTTGAGACTGATACTCCAACCAAGGTCCATGCATGGAGATAACCTAGAACCCCTGCACAAATGTAACCCATAGTATCTCAGTCTCCAAGTGGGTACCCTAGTAAGGGGAACAGGGACTGTCTCTGACATGAACTCAATGACTGGCTGATCACTTCCCCCTGAGTGGGAAATAGCCTTACGAAGCCACAGAGGAAGACAATGCAGCCAGTCCTGATGAGACCTGATAGGCTAGGGTCAGAGGAAAGGGGAAGAGGACCGCCCCATCAGTGGACTTGGGAGGAGAATGGGAAGAAAAGAGAGAGGGAGGGTGGGACTGGGAGGGTGTAAGGGAGGGGGCTATAGCTGGAATACAAAGTGAGTAAGCTGTAATTAATAAAAAATAAATTAAAAATATAATTAATCTGGAAAGTTATGAATGGTTTTACACATGATTACTTGATTATATCTATCCCAAAAGCCTCACTGAATCCACAAGCTTCACAGAGGCCACCATAGCTTTATATAGAAGAACATTTGTTCAGTAACTGTTCATCCCCAAATTAGCATATCTCATAATATCAACCATTGTAACCAAGGGCCAGTGCTTCAAATCAGATTATGAATCTTAGTTTTTGTCTTTACAACATGCCCTGCCTGAGTCTCTCTAAAAAATCTATCCTTTGCTACAGCATGAATGTTCCCACAGCAATGCTCTACTGCTCCCAAATAACTTCCACTATTCTTGGAGAAGTTTTCTGACTTTTAACTTAAGTTGGCAGAGTTCATCAAGCACAGGTAGCAGTCACATCTCTTACGCTGGCTGCACTATTCCTGCCTCCTTCCTTTTGCAGGGTCGGATTCTAGTAGAGACAAGATCTGGAATGCTATAAATGACCCCAAAGCCACTGCATGTTTTCTCAGTGTGTTCAGCTTTTAGAATTCTGTGGGCAGAATAATGTAGACCCAAATGGCTTACAAACAACAGAAATTTATTTCTCATAGCGCTAGAGACCAGGAAGTTCAATGTCAAAGTGCCTGATCTCTGGGGAGGCCCCATTTTGCTTCTAGAAAGCCATTCTAGAGTGGCTTACTTCTTAAGTCCAGCTTATTGTGGGCTAGAATTTCAATACAAGAATCTGAAAATTATATGATCATCCAGTCTGCAACAATGGCCTTTTAGTTTCCCACTTCCCTGCCTTGCTAATTATTTGAGGTTCTCTGTGTATTGCAGTAGGAACTATATTTGAGGATGGGGAATGGAGGCTCTGTTAACAATGGTATGAACTCAGTGGCTGGCTCTCTGATCACCTCCCCCTGAAGGGGGAGGAGCCTTGCTAGGCCACAGAGGAAGATGATGCAGCCAGTCCTGGTGAGACCTGATAGACTAGGGTCAAATAGAAGAGGAGGAACTCCCCTATCAGTGGACTAGGGGAGGGGCATCGGGGAGAAGAGAGAAGGAGGGTGGGATTGGGAGGAGATGAGGGAGGGGGCCACAGCTGAGATACAAATTGAATAAATTGTGATAAATGATAATAATAAAAAAGAAACAAAAAACAAACCAAAAAATCCCACAACCATTAAGTCTTCTCTCGAACAATTACCATGCAAAACATGATGAGACATGGCAGGTTTAGGATGTGTTTAATTTTTGTTCTTGCTTTTTGCTGTGTGTGTGTGTGTGTGTGTGTGTGTGTGTGTGTGTGTGTGTGTGTTCGGTATTTCTAAACCTGTTGGTTGGACAGAGCAAACCTACCCTGGACTCAGCTGATGGAGTCCTCATCTGAAGCCTAACAGATTATGGTTTATATTCTCCGAACCCTCATTCACACCTCTTGTTGCCTTGAAGTTTAGGCTGTTAGACACATCCCCATCTTGGAGGCAAGCCTGAAGAGTTGTGAAGTGCCATTTGGCAGGGTTGATTATTGTCCTGGCTCTTTCTGTTCAATCTGTGTCTGGAGGGAGTTACTACACTACCAGAAGGAGGCCCTCCAAAGTTGTAGTGACCAACTTCTACTCTTCAGGCCTCTGAAAGGTTCCCAGCCCCTTGCCTAGTATAGCTTCTAGGACAGTAGGATCCTGTTTAGCATCTCTATTGCTCTGATAAAAAGCAATTTAGGGAAGAAAGGGTTTACAGCTTACAGCTCACAGGTCATCACTGAGGGAAGCCAAGGCAGGGGCACAGGCATTAAGCTGAGGGCAGCAGCTGAAGCAGAAGCAGAAGCCGCAGAGGAAAGTTGTTTACTGCTTTTCTTTCTATGGTTTCTTCAGCTTGCTTCCTTATGCGACCCAGGACCACACATCCAGGAATGGCACTGTCCACATTGGCTCGGTCTGGGCCATCCACAGTAATCATCACTCATCCCAATCCAGTGGAGGTAATTCCCCAACTGAGGTTCTCTTTTCCCAGGTGAATCTACTTCGTGTTGAGTTGACAAACAAAATAACCAGAACAGGTAGGAGCCAGGTCTCCAAGTCGGTAACATCTGCTTCTATAACTAATCTGATTTGCTATCCTCTTTAGGAATAGGAACTCCTAGCTACCCAGGATTCTTTCACTTCTTATTCACAGCCTATGTCTTCCTATACCTGCCTCACAGTTGTTTTTTTTTCACCCTTTAATAAAATATGTAAGTTTTTTTTTTCACCCTTTAATAAAATATGCTATAGTTGGTTTCTGTTTCTTTAGAGAAGCTTATGAGGGCATGTCCACAATTGAGGCCACATCTTGACCATCAATTCCCCTGGCTAGAACTACAAGAAATAATTACATCAAAGACCATTGAGTTTCTGAAGTCCATCTTAATTAATCTTGTCTAGAACACACACAAAGTGTTCTGGATCAGAGACAGAATTCTTGCTCTTCACAAAAATTCAGGATCATGTGCACACCCATAGCTACACCCATTCAGGTGTCACAATAAGGACCAGGTGGAATGTTTTACCTGGTGGCTGAAAATTCCAGTTTGATGAGTAATAAGAAATTACAATTTGATGATTTTTCTCTTTTCCAAATAGGAAGTTCAGGGGCCTTCACTCTCCTGAAATAGTGTTTTTAGAAAAATAAAGAATTTGATTGTTTGATTCTTATATATCAGAACTATCTCTTGGGTACGGAGGGGGGTAGTTGATCTTAAGTGTCTCTGATTTTATGACCTAGGATGTCTTTTATGTTTTGTCTTCATAGCACTATCTTCTCCAGGTAGCTTAAGGCCTGACCTAAAGACATGGCCTGTGATGTAACTGTTTGTATCTCTCAGGCCTATTTCTTATCATCAGCCCATGTCATGGCCACTAACTAAATTGCTGTGATTCTCAGATCAGGGCCATCATCATCACAAGCAGCCTAAAGTGTCAAATGGCAAGATAAGTGTTATCTATACAAAAGCAAGTGAGTCCAATAACAGCAGATGACTCAGCAGAAGATAAAAGTCAAGATGCACATCAAGCTCCAAAAGCAACAGGCACCAATCTGGATTCCTGCATCCACCAGAATGATCCATCATAGCTGAAAACGGAAAAATCATTCCACAATAAATGCAAACTGGAGGATTCATGACTGCTGAGCCAGGAATACAGAAAATAGGTGAAGGGATCTTCATAAAAGAAAGATGAACGCAATCATGAGGCCACCAGAAAGAATAAACAAAATAACCTAAAACAGTGAATAAAGAAATGAAGACTAAGAAAATACCAAACATTACAACATTAAAATATACCTTTCAGTAATAACAGTGCACATTATTTTAATTTCCTAATCAAAAGACAAACTAACAGATTGGATTAAAAATCATATGTATCTATTGGCTTCAAGAAACTCCACTAGCAAGAAAAAACAAAACAACAACTGGAAAATACCACCTTAATACGAAAGGACAGAAAGGATTTTCTAAGCAAATGAACAAGAACAACCAGGAGCTGCTGTCCCAACATTAGCAAAATAAGCTTCAAACCAAGGGCAGTACTCACAAGAGGCTTGTTTTTGTTTCTAAGGAAATTTTGTTTTCATTAGGAACACAAATCAACAAGAGGAACATTCTAAAGAGATGCACTGAACATCTGAGCATCCTATTTCATAAGCAAATACTACTACTGAATGTAAAGGCACAGATCAACTGAACACTGGAGTAGTAGGTGACTTTAATATCCCACTCTCACCAAAAGACAGATAAAAAGATAGAAGATATTATTAACTTGACAGATCACTACAGACTATTAGACTCAATACTGCAAATCTTATTATTCTCAGCAGCCCATGAGACTTGATCTGAAATTATCCATATTGTAGGATAATAAGAAATAAAAAAAGTTTAAAAGAAGATTCTGACTATACTTTTTGGTTAGCTTTTCTTTGCTAACTGCCTGTTAAAACATTTATAAAAAAAAAAAAAAAAGCAAAAACTTATTCTGAACCAGGACAAGGTTCAGCCTTCAAGGACAGGTCCTCAATGATGTCCTACTTCCATATTGGCTCCATCTTCTCTGTTCCCACCTCCTTCCCACAGTTCCTTCAATTATGAACTCCTCAGTAGCTTAATCCATTGATGAGGTTAATGTCCTAGTGATCCAATAGATTCTCAATTGTGCTAACAGCTAAGGACCAAGCCTTCCACCCACAGGGCTTTAGGGATGTTTTATATCTAAACCCCAAAACCATCCATCCTGCCTCTGACCATCGAAACTGTTTCTTTGTCTCCCTGTACACCCGGGACATGTGCTACTAACAGAAACAAATCTACTCGATCCCCCTGCAGTTTACAAGATATAACAAACAGAATGCCTGATTGATCTCAGCAAACTAAAGTGAGTAGACAAGTGACTAGGATGACTTCCCAAAAGCCAAATGATGGACAAGTGACAGTGCTCACAGTCTGATTGCCGCCCTTTCACTTCACAACCCGAGCCTTTTGCTTTATGTTAGTCTGTGTGAGCGCTCAATATGTCAGTGATATAATGTGAATTATCGTTGTTGTTAATCTAGTTCCCTGTGTGTGCTTGTTTGTTTAAGATAGTCTCAGCCTCTAGTTGAAGCTTGCCTGGAAATCACTGTGCAGCCTAAGCTGGCCATAATGATTACACTCCTATATAATCCTCCTGCTTCAGCTTCCTTCTTGCTAGGGGAGAGCCATCAAGCCTCGCTATCTCATCCTCCTTCTTATGATATTAAGATGTTAAATCTTCTTAAACCAGCTAAGTGATTATATAAGACTGAACGGACAGCTTTGTTGCCTATGGTATAACTCAAATACTGGACAATGACAGGAAAAGGCAGGTCAGCTAGATGTGTGACAGCCTCTTATGTCATCACTTTTTCTTTTTTTCTCTTTTATAGAGATGAGTATGGAACCCATAAGGGCATCACTTTTTTTTTCAGTGAGGAAAACTTATATACTTTAAATCTATGAATGCTTAATGGATGTGGCTTAAATTAAACCCAAGAATTGTGCAGTAGTTTTCCACTAAAAATGCAGCTGTCCTGTGATCCTACACAGCTGTTCATTCTCTGCTGCTCTCTGAGGCCTAAGGCTGCTCAGACAACATGAAACAAAGCACAACTATGCTTACAACACTGAGAGATTCCCAATCGGTATAAATACCTTTTACCCAGCTGCCACTCATATCCTAAGGGTAAGTGTAGGTATCTGTTTCAGAGAGTGGTGGAGACCTTGTTTTTAGAAGTGAGTGGGAGCATCACAGTTGGTAAGGGATCACAGTGTAAGGACGCCCGTTCTGCACATAGACATGGCCGTTCCTTTAGATCTGTGCACTAGAGGTATGTGTTAGGCTGAGTACTTCCACAAGATGGGTATAGCTTTTTAAGCAAAGTAACATGATTCTGAAAACCCACGGTATCTGCCTGAAGAGTCTGGATAGGTGCCATTGTGTGAGGGGTAACACATCTCTGAGCCCCTGGAGTTTGACAAAACTGGACTCACTGGCTTTCAGAACAGCAACAGCATCTTTTGCTGAATAAAATATACAATTCTTCACCTACAACTTATTTTCACAAACTGTACTAGCCTGTGACACGTGACGGGTAAGCCAGAAGCATCACTTCAACCCTTCGGAGAAAACAGTCCAGGCTCTTTTGAAGCAACTGAGAGTGATGTGTTCATGAGAACTTCCAGGTGGTACAACTTCTGTGTTGCTAGGAAGCTGCACAGCAGACTGCTGTTACTCTCGAGGAAGAAGCCACCTTAGTCACTGATCCTAGCACAGGTTCTGATCACAAATGGGACCATGTTAGGCTGGTTTTTCCTGCCTTGCTCTCAGGGAATCTTTGTATCTTTTCCTTGGTCTTCAGACACATGCTCACCTATATGCTGGGATGATCCTGCTCCTCCTCTTGTTTAATAGACTACTTTATATGATTTTCCAGGGTCTCATCTTGAACAGCTCCAGGGACTTTTGCTTATACATTCTTTAGAAGCTACCCCCATGGGAATGAGCCCACAAACCCCAACTTCTAACTGAGATGCTATTTGATGGCTTCTAATTTCTCTTTAAGAGTTTTTGTGGTCCCTGGTAGGTCAGCATCTCTCCACACCCAACAGTGTATAGGCAGAAAAATTTGGATTTCATGGATAATAAATAGGTTTTTTTTCCCTAATTTTAGAAGATAACACAAAGTTGGGGAAGGTAGGCAGGTGGAGGCGGATTTGGGAGGAATTAGAGGAAGGGGCAATACATTTGATCAAAATACACTCTGTAAAATTTTCCTATAATTAATTAAATATTACATTTATAAAATATTTGGCCAGTGGTGGCACATACCTTTGATACTACCACTTGGGAAGCAGAGGTAGGTGGATCTTCGTAAGTTCAAGGTCAGCCTGGTTTTCAGAGCTAGTTCTGGGACAACCAATGCTGTCCTAGAGAAACTCAGAAAAATATTTAGGAATTACTTGGGAGCTAGAGAGATGCTTAATGGCTAAGAGCCCTGACTGCTTTTTCAGAGGCCCCAGGTTCCATTCCCAGCACCCACATGACAACTCACAACCAACTATATCTCCAGCTTCAAGGGATCAAATGCTCTCTTCTGGCCTTCTTTGATAATGCATGCATGTGGTACACAGACATACAAACAGGCAAAACACCCACATACATAAAATAAATATAAAGGAAAACAATTTATATATATATATATGTATATATATATATGTATGTATGTATGTATATATTAACTGTGTACAACACATTCACATATGGATTCATTTTATGATTCCCATTTTCTGAAGTAATTAATTCATAGGAATTTTACATCTTTGCACCCAGGTCACGGTGGTTTGTTGATTGAATGAAAAAGCAATTCAGCATTCTTTCTCACCTATGTACTCTGCACTAGGAACTGGAATGTCTGCCCTCAGCCATCAAGCCTGGAAGGCCTCCTATCTGTAAGATCTAAACTTCGGCTTCAGGTTTCAACATCACTAATCTTTTTCTGTGTTCAAGTGACTTGGAACTTCAAATCAGCTCCAGAAATCATCTACTGTGGCCTCTCTGATCTTTTTTTTTTTTTTTTATCTTGCAATGAAGTAGGTCGACTTCCAAATTATTAAATTCTTTGATAAAGGATTCAAGTTTCCAAGTTCAGTGTTACACTTATAATACATCAAGAAATCCTTCCTGGCTGTCCTTGTTTATCACTCTGAGGACATTCTAGTTGTACCTGTTCTTATGGACTCACACACAAGAGACAATCACCAAGGAGTTTCAGAAGACTGGGGGTGTCATCGGTACTTGAGGACCCTGAGAAAATTTAGATGACATCATATTTCTCACCAAAAACTCAAAGGGAGAATAAAGGGGTTTTAGTGTACACATGAATTCATTTTTGTTTGTTTTGATTACTAAATTTCTAGAAGTTAGATATGCCAGCCACTTTATTTTATTTTACTTTTGCTAGGAAGGTCTTCTATCTAATTAAGTTTTTAGGTTAGCATACTAAACAATGAGTTTCCTTATGGCATTTACATATTTATGTGTTATTATTCTTTGTTCACGCCCCTGCTGCCCTCCCCTACTGCTAGCCATTCCCACCCATGCCTGCTCTCTCGACACTGAGAGATTCTGCTGGAGCACAATGCCAGCAACAGCTCTTTCTATGATTAAGGATACCTGCGTTGTGTCTTCCTTTGACTTTGCCTTTGAAAAGTAGCAGAGTGTCTGTTTGGTTAGAAATAATTTGCCTTGGTTTCATATTTTGTTCTTCCAAAACAAACAGTTTCCAGTAGCATAGAGGGTTTTTCCAGGAATTTCTGTGTATCTAGTTTTCTATTCCTTGTTCTTGGCTCTTTATATGTCCCCAATCTTAACAACAACAACAACAAAGAGTGTATATGCAGCATTCTGTTTATTCCCCCCCCCCATATGTTATACAAACACAAGTGGTGAGAGCTAAACACACACACACATATAAGCAACATTATGGACTCACAAGAATGTCTATGTGTATATGAGTGAGATAATTATAGAAGAGATCATGAATTTGAGAGGGAGTATGTGGGAAGAAGAGTTGGAGAGGGCGAGGACAATTAAAACAATGGAGATTATGTAAATACAGTATACTCATATACAAAACTCTAAAAGAAATTATTAAAAAATATAGAAGCTGGGCATGAGAATGCCTTAATCCCAGCTTTCAGGAGGTAGAGGCAGGTAGGTCTCTCTGAGTTAAAAGCCAGCCTTGTCTACACAGTGAGTTCCAAGATATCCAGAGCTATGTAGAGAAAGTCTTTCTCAATGAATTAATAAATATATGATATACATACATACATACATAGCATGTATATAACACACACATACATACACATACATACATACATACATACTTTAAAAAGGAAAGAACAAAAAGCCTAACTAAATAAAAAGTTTAGAGGTAAAAAGTTGTCAATGTGAGCCAACTACTAAATCATGTCATCCAGAACTCAGACCTTCCATTTGTTCCATCATCTTTAGATATAAATTTTTCAAATCTTTTCCTTTCAACTTACAGTGTCAACATAGTGAATTTTTAAGTAAGAAAAAAAAAAGAATTAACAATATCTATTGTGTCTTCTTTTTTTTCAGGAAAGCAAAAACATATTCAGAAGTTCTCAACAGGCCTCTTTTGTTTAGTTCAATGGCTAAGATTGATCTATTTGACTTTGTTATGTCTGGACAGAAAAAGAGGTTTGCTTAGCCCAATTATGATTCATCCTCCGGAGCTGGGCAGGTCGCCACTTGCCACAGACTCCAAACAAAGCAGCCCCAGCACCTTAGTGGGCCACAAGAGCAATTGCTCACTTGTGAACACGAGGCTAACGGTTTTTACTAGATTTGCCCACAACTGACTGGGCGTGGCTCCAGGCTGATCATGTGTTTCTGGAAGCCTCACATATACTCTTATTCTGGCACTACTGACAATGTACCGCACATTCTCATTAAGAGTATGATCCTTTGCTTTCCGTGTTGAATCTGAAGTAGTTTTTGAGCATGAAGAACATGAGCCTCAAATATTTATTGCGTATCTTCAGAGAGATAAAAAATCACACAAATACACATGGCATCTCTGTTAACGTCATGCCCAATAATATTTAATTCATGGAACAAATTACCTGTCAAAGTTTAACATAAATGAGACAAACACACACACACACACACACACACACACACACACATACATATATATTATATTCATTCTACTCACTCCAGTAGGAAGTTATACCTCTTTTTTCCACATAAAACTGAGATCCCAATGGCATAAAAGACAGGAACACATGTTGGCTAATCATGTGACAGTATCTGCCACACTAGAGAAGTTGAAATAAGCCTTGGAAATCTATTGCTCTGACTTTTAGGCAAGCAGAAGTGAGAAAGAGATGAGCTGGCAAAGTTATAAATTCCTTTTCTGGCCAAGGTTTCCAGCTATAACATTGGCTCTGGTCCCAGAATGACAGAGTTGACATGAGTGCCTCTAAGATGAAGTTCTGAATTCCATACCTTCAGCTTTTTGCTTTCCATGTTGAACCTAAAGTAGTTTTTGAGCATGAAGAACATGAGCCTCAAATATATTTTCCAAACATTTCTTAACTTCATGAAATTTCTGTACTTATTCATATATGTGGGTTTTTGTTTGTTTGTTTTTTGAGATGGGGTTTCTCTATGTAGCCCTGTCTGTACTGGAACTCAGTGTATAGATCAGGCTAGCCTCTGCCTTCTTGGTGATGAAATTAAAATTATGTGTCGCCATGCCAGTGTGTCACCACACACACACTTCTCATACATTTTTAAGAGCATGACTTCATGCTATGCATGTTGGCGCATGCCTTTAATTCCAGCAGAGGCAGAGGTAGGTGGATCTTCGTGAGTTCGAGACCAGCCTGGTCTACAAAGTGAGTCCAGGACATCCAGGGTTATTATACAGAGAACCCTGTCTCAAACCCCACCCCCACAAAAGCCATGCCTTCACATTGTTTACATCACTTTTTAAAAAGCAGAATTTATAGACTTGGGGGACAGCTTAGGGGTAGAGCATACTTAGCATCCATACAGACTTGAGTTTCATTCCTAGCAGTGTACACAGAGAGAGAGACAGAAAGAGAATTTATCTTGAGTCAATATGCCTGGAGTTTTCAGTTTACCTGAGGAGTAAAGTAAGAGAAACCAAAAGTGACAAATGCAAAGCCTTTCCGAGCTGAGCTATTCAAACAGGGCATTGTTAGTTTAAGTGAAGGCCAGTTCCCAGACTGTCTCCAGACATTCTAGTCTTCCTGGGGTACACACCCATGTGTCGTCTGCTGTGCACGGTGCTGGGGTTCACCCGTGTGACAGCCGTTTCTGAACGTAAGCCATAAGACATTACTGCTTCAGTCTCACTCTCACTCTTGTTTGACCATATTGGCAAACAAGAGGATTATGACCCTCTGCCTCACATCATCTTCCAAATTACACACCTCATGTAACTAAGGAGCAAAAGTTACGAACCCAGTCTGAGAAGTTCAACAGTTTTTAATTTTCCTGCCTTGCACCAGAAAGCACAGTGTGTTGGTTGGCTCTCTCCATCACCAGAGCATTTGAGAGTATGAGGGTATAAGCAGAAAAAGGTTTATTTTGGCACACAGTGTAGAGGTCTCAGAGCAGGGGCTGGAGAGACAGTGCAGTGTGTGGTGTGAGAGCACTTGCTGAAAAAGTCTGAGGAGCTGAGTTCACATCTCAGGACCCACATAAAAGCTCGGCATGACTAAATGCATCCCTAACACCTGTGCTGGACAAGAGGAGGGTAGGTTGGAGACAAAAGCAGAGCTGGAGCTTTCTGGCCAAGAGTCTAAGCCCTGCACAGTGAAATCCAGGCTCAGTGAGAAATCCGTATAAAGGACTGAAACAGAGTGATAGAGCAGAACACCAAGGGGCAGACCTGGCGCCTCTGCTGGCATCCATCTGCATGCATACACAAACATACATGTGCACACAGTTTCAATTCATAGTAAATCTGCTCCCACTGCTTTGGACCTGTGGCAACGCAGCACATGCTGGTGTGACTTTATGATGGCTCATACCGCTCATATCCTCAGCAGGGAACAAAAGCAGGACTCGGGAGAAAGGGGGCCACAGGGCTCTTCAAAGGTGTGTGACCTTCTACCAGCTCCACCTCTCACATAATGACACTGCTGGGAACCAAGTTTTTAACATATGAGGCTTTGGGGATACTTGAGACATAAATTACAGGTGATAGGTATATGACAGGTGCCACATTCACCTCAACGAGCTATTAAAAATACATTTGTGTGAATGGCTTGGAAATAATGTAGAAAAAGAAAAGATTTAAAACCAAAGCATTAATGGCCAAAATTCGTTTACAAAATATGAAATCTGAATAAGCCAAGGTGTAATCAATGACCTGAATTCTTCCTCAAAATTTACCTAGAATCACTATATCCTGGTTAACTTTGCAACTCATGAGACATAATGAGTCCCAGAGCAGTCTGGGATATAGTGTGAGAACCTGTTTAAAAACAGGTTTAAACTGTGTAAACACAGTTTGGTGGAAGTCCAAACTGGTATGGCCACTGTGGAAATTAGTGTGGAGCTTCTCCAACACTGAACACAGATGTACCACATGGTCCAGCTGTACCATGCCTGGCACATATTCAAAGGAATCTGTATCCTATAACAGCGACTCTTGTTATCTATGCTCTTTACTTTATTCAAGAAATGGAAACAGCCTAGGTGCCCATAAAATGATGAGTAGATATTGAAAATGTGGTCACACCAGCTATGGAAGCAAGTAGTCATGTCTTCACCTCTTCCTCAGCACCTCCAAAACCAACCATCCAGTCTCATGCCCAACTCTGCAACAGACTACCTGATGAGGCCTCCCACCCCCAACCTCACCCTCATTCATCTCCAGGGGATCACACAGATCTTCACCTCCTAACTTTCCCCTCCCCCCCCCATTGATTTATCCGAGCCCCCGATTCCACCAGGAACTCATTGGGAGCCCACAGTCCACTCTGGACAGGGAAGCAGGTGGGCTGATTGTAGGTTCTCACCTATCTCTCCTCTTCTCCAAATCCAATCCCCCAAGTCTTAAGCAGAGCTCTGTAGAAGCACAGTAAGGCCTCCCTTCCTCCTGCCCACATCTCCAGTGGATCATAGATATTTTCCCCTGCTCAGACTCTCACCCGAGGTTATTGCTTTATCGCAGCCTCCACTTCTACAGTCATTCCTGGGCAGACCACTCTTCCTAGGGAAGCAGTAGGGTAATTGTAGATCTTGACCCCTCCCTTTACCCCTTAAGTCCAAACCCTCCAGTCTGCTCTCCAGCTCTGTAGCAGACTGCCAGCTGCAGCCTCACCTCACTCTCTGGCCTCATTCCTAGTGGGCTAATTACACAGATTCTTGTGGCGCACATTCTTTTCTTCTCTCCCATGACTTTCCCCCTGCAACCATCCCCATTTCTAAGTGTCATATCTCAATACTTAGAAACCCCAGTGGCCAAACCTATCAGGATCCCGGAATAATTTCCTACCAGGAACATACAGCCACCACTCTTTCCTAAGAAGACAGAGAGCAATAGAAGCCAACCAGTCAAGTCAAGACTAGATGTCATCACCTAGAATTACAATCTTCCTAAAATCCAGATGCCTAGATACCAGAATAAAAACACCAGAATTCATAATAGCCAGGGAAATGTGTGTCTATTAGAACCCAGTAACCTACTGCAGGTCCTGAGTATTGCAATATAGCTGAAGCACAATTAAAAGACCTTAAAATAGCCTTTATAAATACTATAGAGGTCCTTAAAGAGGAGATTAATAAATCCTTTAAAGAAATCTATGAAAACAGAAACAATTAGTGGAAAAAAATAAATAAAACAATTCAAAACCTGAATCAATAAAGAAATCCCAAATTGAAAAAATGAAAAATTTAGGAACTGGAACAGGAAACTTAGAGCCAAATATCACCAAGGGAACACAAGCGAAGGAAGAGAAAATCTCAGGCATTGAAGGTACAATTTAAGAAATAAATACCTCGAGCAAAGAAAATGCTAAATCTAAAATAATTCTGCCACAAAACATCCAGGAAATCCAGGACAGTATGGAAAGACCAAATCTAAGAAATAGAAGAAACCCAGGTCAAAGGCACAAAAAATATTTTCAACAAAATTATATTCAAAAAATTTCCTTGCCTGAAAAAAAAATGGCTATCAAGATTCAAAGCATACAGAACACCAAAAAGCAGGAAGCAGAAAAGAAAGTCTCCTCAGTACATAATAATCAAAACACTAAACATTCAGAATGAAAAAAGAATAGTAAAAGGTATGGGGTGGGGGGAGACCAAGTAATGTAACAAGAAAGGACAGTGCAGAGGTTCCTCCATGTTGTATTTTTGCTGGAACCATTTCAGGTGTAACTAGAATCTGATCTCCTTGATGGAGAATTCCATGGAAAATTGCCCAACTCTATTCTAGGACCCTAGGCCAGTGTGTCCCAGCTAGCTTATCTTAGTTTCTGTTAAATTGCCTGCTTGTGCAACCCCTCCCACCTCCAGCCAACTACTTATCTTAGTTTCTGTCAAATTGCTTGCTTACAAAGAAACCCTCCCACCCTTAAGGCTGTCAAGAGAGATGGCTGGACATGGTTTCTGCTTTCAAAAACCCCATGTTTGGAATACTTGGGACTACATCTAGGTCTCTGAATACCTGGATGTGGTACCAGGAGGCTGAAATAAAGTATTTTAACTAGCTATAGACTGTGTATGAGTGGTCATCTCTAATGGTCTACTTCTAACAATAACATATAAAAGACTATTAGAATAACAGCTGACTTCTTTGTGGACTCAAAAAGCCAGAAGGACATGAACAGATGTTCTACAGACTCTAAGGGATCACATAAGAGATGACAAACGTCAACCCAGACTACTATGCCAGCAAAACTTTCAATCACACTAGATGGAGAAAATAAGACAGACATTCCCTGATGAAACAAAACTGATGTAATAGTTATCTACAAATGCAGCCCTACAGAAATCACTAGAAGAAAAAACTGCAACCTAAAGAGGTTAACCACATCAAAGAAAACACAAGAAATAAATAATCCCAGACCAGCAAATTAAAAGAGGAAAAATACACACAGTACCACACCAATAAATGACAGGAATCAACAAACACTACTCATTGATATCGCTCAACATCAGTGACCTAAATTCCCCCAATAAAAGGCACAGACTAACAAAATATATAAGGAAACAGAAATTCATCCTTCTATTGAATACAAGAAACACAACTTATCATCAAGGCTAGACATCACTTTAAGGTGAAGGATAGAAAAAGTTATCACAAGCAAATGGACCTACGAAGCAATCTTGGGGAGGGGGACTGGAGAGATGGCTCAGTGGTTAAGAGCACTGCTCTTTCAAAGGACCCAGATTCAATTCCCAGAACCCACATGGCAGCTCAGAAATGTCAGTAATGCCAGTTCCAAGGGATCTGACACCTTCACACTAATGCACATAAAATAAAAATTAAATAAATTTTAAAAAGAAGCAAGCTGGGTAGCCATTTTAATATCTGACAAAATAGACTTCAAATCAAAACTAGCCATAAGAGATAGAGAAAGACAGTGATTACTCGTAAAAGGAAAAATCCACCAAAAAAGACTTTGCAATTCTTAACATATATGAATCAAACACAAGGGCACCCAAGTTCATAAAAGAAACAGCTTAAATCATGAATTGATCCTCAAACACTGATGATAGACTCCACTCCACTCTAGCCAATGGACAGGTCTTTCAAACAAAAACTAAACAGAGAAATGCTAAAGCTAACAAATGTTATAAATCAAATGTACTTAACAGGAGTTTACAGAACATTTCATTTCAGCCAAACACAAAAATAAGATACCTTATTCTCAGTACCTCATGGAAGTTTTTCCAAAATAGACCACATATTTGGACACAAAGCAATTCTCAAAAGACAAAAGAAAATTGAAATAACTCCCTGCATCCTATCAGACGGCCATGGATTAAAGCTAGATAACAACAACAATAGAAACAACAGAAAGCTTACAAACCCTAGAAAACCAAACAACTCTCTAGTGAATAAAAAAAAAAATAGTCAAGCAGAAATTAATAAAGAAATTGAAGACTTCCTAGGATTGAATTAAAGACTTCCTGGATTTGAATGAAAATTAATACACAACATACTCAGACTTCTGGTGTTATGCCAGGTTCATAGGACCCTCAGAGACCACCAGGAGATGACTCGATGCAATTACAAGAGAGCTTTATTATGAGAGCAATTGAACTCAGGACCCAAGTCTCACTGGCGCAGCAGTAGAGAAGTGGGACCCTGAGCTCTGAGTGAACAGGATTTTTAAAGGGAAAGTCTGTGAGCCTGGGGTTTCCATGGCAGCAAGCAGGGGGGCACATGCCTTGGCGTTACAGAATTGGGTGAAGTTTAGCAGGGCGGGGTGACCTTTTCTGAGGCACATAATCACAGTGGCTAAGGCATATAATCACAATGGCTATTTTTCTAAACCATATCTGAAACATTGAGGAGAATTCCCCACCCACCCCCGATTCTCAACCGATTCCCATTGATTATTGCCAGGGAATTTGTCTCTATTTTCTATGAAGCATTTATTCTGTTATATTTCCTGGAGGCTGTTGCTAGGAGAGTTAACTTTGTTTTCTGCCAAGTGTACATTCTGTACAGGTGTACATATTTCCTGGTAGCTGAATTCAGTTCCCAGTCAAGATCTTTATTTCAAAATGGAGTTATATTCAGGCTATCTTAAGCCCTTCACTGGGACACAATGAAAGTATTGCTAAGAGGAAAGTTCATACATTTAAAAAAAGTATTGCTAAGAGGAACGTGCCTACATGTAAAGAAAGAACGAGAAAAGGAGAGCTCTCATACTAGTAACTTAATAGCATACCTGAAAACTCCAGAACAAAAAAAGGAAATGACAGTCAAAAGGAGTAAAAGAAAAGAAATAATCAAACTGAGAGTGGAAATCAGTAAGATAGAAACAAGCAAAAATTACAAAGAATCAATGAGACAAAAAGTTGGTTCTTTGAGAAAATCATTAAGACTGACAAACCTTTAAACAATTTAACTAAAAAGGCAGAGAGAATTTCCAAATTAACAAGTTTTGAAAGGAAAACACACTTTCCTGAAAAAATTTTTAAAAAAAGAGTAATTTTAGCCACACAGCCATTTACCAAAGTTAAATCAAGATCAGATAAGTACTTTAAACATACCTATCACCCCTGGTGAAATAGAAGCAGCAGCAATTAAAATTACCCAATTATAAAAAAATAAAAAAGCCCAGGGCCAGATGGTGTTAGCAAAAAATTCTACCAGACTTTTAAAGAAGAGCTAATGCCAATTCTCCTCAAATTATTCTGCAAAATGGAAACAGAAAAGACATTTCATTTCCCAATTTTTATGAGACCACAATTTCTCTGACACTCAAACCACATAAAGAGCCAAGAAATATAGACACTGACCAACTAGATGCAAAAATCCTCAATAAAATACTTGCAAACAACAGGCTCTAAGAGCAACAATCAATAAATGGGACCTCATGAAGCTGAAAAGCTTCTGTAAAGCAAGGACACCGTCATCAAAACAAAACGACTGCCTACAGATTGGGAAAGAATCTTCACCAACCCTCTATCTGACAGAGGGCTAATATCCAGTATATACAAAGAACTAAAGAAGCTGAAAAGCAGCAAACCAAGTAATCCACTTAAAAAAATGGGGAACAGAGCTAAACATTCCTCTCTGTAGAGGAATATTGAGTGGCAGAAAAACACTTAAATGTTCAACATCATTAGCCGTTAGGGAAATGCAAATCAAAACAACCCTGAGATTTCACCGTACGCCCATCAGAATGGCCAAGATGAAAAACTCAAGTGACAACACATGCTGGAGAGGTTGTGGAGAAAGGGGAACCGTCCTCCATTGCTGGTGGGAATGTAAACTGGTACAACCACTTTGGAAGTCAATCTGGCGCTTACTCACACAATTAGGACTAATGCTTCCTCAAGACCCAGCTATACCACTGCTAGGTATATACCCAAAATTTGCTCAAGTACACACAAGGACATCTGCTCAACCATGTTTGTAACAGCTTTATTTGTAATAGCCAGAACCTGGAAACAACCCAGATGTCCATCAATGGAGGAATGGATACAGAAATTGTGGTATTTTTACACAATGGAATACTACTCAGCCAACAATCAAAAATGAGGAAATCATGAAATTTGCAGGCAAATGGTGGGATCTAGAAAAGATCATTCTGAGTGAAGTATCCCAGAAGGAGAAAGACAAACATGGTATATACTGGCTTATATAGACCTACAAGATATGATAAACATAATGAAGTCTATACACCTAAAGAAGATAAACAAGAAAGCGGACACGGGGTAAGATGATCAATCCTCACTTAGAAAGGCAAATGGGATGTGCCTTGGATGTATGACAGGAGTCTACCGCAGAAGGCATCTGAAAGACTCTACCTAGCAGCGTTTCAAAACAGATACTAAGACTAATAACCAAAGCTTCAGCAGAAGGGGAGTTAGTCTGATGTGGAACGGATAGGAGCCCCACAAAGACCAAATATACCTAGGCACAGGGTTTTTTTTCTGAAACTGTTTCTCCAACCAAGGACCATATATGGATATAACCTAGAACCTTTGCTCGGATGAAGCTCGTGGTAGCTCAATAATCAATTGGTTTCCCATAGTAAGGGGAACAAGGACTGTTTCTGACAGGAACTCAATGGCAGGCTCTTTGACCGCCCCACCTCCCAAGGGAGGAGCAGTCCTGCTAGGCCACAGAGGACTTTGCAGCCAGTCCTGAAGATACCTGATAAAACAGGGCCAGGCGAAATCCCCAATCCGTGGACTTGAAAAGGGGCAGGGAGGAGCTGAGGGAGGGAAGGTGGGATTGGGAGGGAATAAGGGAGCGGGATACAGAGTTAATAAAATGTAACTAATAATAATAATAATAATAATAATAATAATAATAATAATAATAAAATACTTGCAAACAAAATTCAAGAACACATTAAAGAGATCATCCACCAGTCTTCATCCCAGAGATGTAGGGGTGGTTCAACACACGTAAATCTAATCCACACGTAAATGTAATCCACAGCATAAAAAACTGAAAGACAAAAATCACATAGTCACCTCACTAAATGTAGAAAGGGACTTTGATCATGAAGGGAAGCTGGATTTTTGCCAAAGTCCCGGAAGGTTAGGGATACAAGTGACATAACTCAACATAATAACGGCAGTTTACAGCAAGCCCACAGCCAACAATTTATTTATTTGTTTTAAGAGAGGAAAGAATTTATTTGCTTACATGTTCTGATCGTACTCTGTCACTGAGGGAAGTAAGGGCAGAAACTCAAGCACGAACAGAGGTGGGTACAACAGAGGGAAGCTGTTTCCTGGCTGCTTCCTCTGACTTGCTCAGTTACTATTCTGACACAGCCTGATGCTGTCTAGCCCACGGGCAGTATTACCATATCAATCATAAATCAAGAAAATGTCCTACAATATACCCACAGCCCAATATAATGGAATAAGTTTTCAATTAAATTTCCTCTTCCTAGGTGACTCTAGATTTCTTCAAATTGATAGTAGTCATTTTAATATTATCTACTGCATAACATACTGGAAATGCTACGAAATATAGCTTTTGCGTAAAGAAAACTTGAAAACAGATTTTTTTCTAAAGTTGCCAAAAATTACAAGCATTTAAATAATGAAGCATTTACAAGCATTTAAAGTATTTTCCCTTTTATTAAACGTAGATTCTCTTTTCATACAATATAGTCTGCATAGTTTCCCGTCTTCTGTTCTTCCAAATTCGTTCCAAGCTCCTCTCCCACCTAGCCCCAAGGGAAGACACAAGCAACAAAGACCCACTTGTTCACACATTCAGTCCAGTCAAAGTACTAAAATGAATCTCATAGCATATATGCAGAAGATCTGGTGCAGACCCATATAGGCCCTGTGATTGCTGCTTCAGTCTCTGTGAGTTCATGTGAGCTGTGCTCAGTCATTTTAGAGGGCCTTGTTCTCCTGGTGTACTTCCTCCCTTCTGTCACCCTCGCTCCTTTTTCCTCCTTTGCTGTGGGGTTTCCTGAGCTACAGGAGATAAATTTGAAGAAGATGACTCATTCAGAGTTGTGTGTTCTACAGTCTCTCTCTCGCTCTTTCTACACAATATGATTGTGGATCTCTGTATTTGTTCTGTCTGCTGCAGAATGATAGTTGAATAAGGCACCGATCTATGAGTATAGCATCATATCAGTAGGCATCATTACGCTGTTACTTTTTTTCTCTTACATCAGTAGTATTTGGTCTTTCCCTAGACCTCTGCACTATCCAGCCTCTGGTTCTTGATCACCCAAGCAGTGTCAGGTATGAGATCCATGTCATAGAGTGGTTAAGTCAAATCAGAAATCAGCTGCTTACTCCCACAAGCTTTGCCATTATTGCCCTAGCATACTTTGCAAGAAAGACAGGCTGTAGATCAAAGGTTTTGTAGTTGGGTTGATGTTTATGGTTGTTTTGTTTTGTTTTGTTTTTTTGTAACCTAAAGAGTACCTTTCCATGTCAAAGATAGTAGAACATGGAGATTTAGTTTGTATGTAGGCACTAGCTTGACCTCTCCATGTTCAATGAATTGTGTGGGTGTTGTCTTCAGCAATGAGGCCTTGCTCTTCATTTGCGGAGAGCAACCTATTGTCTTGGAAACAGCCTAGGTTGTTTGGGGATTTCCATGAGACTCTTTTGACTAACAAGTCAATTGGATTAAACAGTGCTAGAATAGTCCCAGTGCTGGAAGCATCATTTGGTGACAAGAGATGGCTAGTTGGTATAATATGCTATTATATATTTATCATTTATTATATTATCATATTTTATCATATCATATTATATTACAGTATAGAAAGTTTCCACTGCAGTAGGTATCCATGCTACTCCTCAAATGCCCTTCAATTCCAGCCGTTTTTTTCCTTATCCCTGCTCCTACCCCTTCTCTGTTCTCCCTTTTCACCTGGTCCTTCCATTCTCATCTACCATCCCCACCACACACATACCCTGGCTCCAGTCCACTATAAAATATATTTTATTTCCCCTCCCAGAGAGATACATGTACCCTCTTCAGTCACTTCCTAACCTCTCTGGATTGTAGCTTGGCTATCATTTATTTAACAACTAATATCCAGATATAAGCAAATATACACAATATTAATTTTTTTTCTGGTTCTGGGTTACCTCACCCAGTATGATTATTTCTCCTAGTTCTATCCATTTGTCTGCAAATTTCATGTCATATTTTTTAAAGAGCCGAGTAATACTTCATTTTATAAATGTTCCATATTTTCTTTATCCATTCTTCTGTTGAGAAACATCTAGGTTCCTCTGCTGAAAATTCTCTATTTAGATCTGTACCCCATTTTTTAATTAGATTATTTGGTTTGTTACTGTCTAGTTTCTTGAGTTCTTTATATTGTTTGGAAAGCAGTCCAGTGTCAGATGTAGAGTCAGTGAACATTGTTTTCCATTCTGTGGACTATTGTTTTGTCTTATTGATGGTGCCTTTTGCTTTGCAAAAACTTTTAAGTTTCATAAGGTTCCATTTATTAATTTTTTATCTTAGTGCCTATGCTATTGGTGTTCTTTTCAGAAAGTTGTCTCATGTGTCAATGAGCTCAAAGCTACTTTTTCCTTTTTCCTCTGTCAGGTGTAATGTTTGTGGATTTTTGTTGAGGTCTATGATCCTCTTGGACTTGAGTTTGTTCAAGGTCACACATATGGATCTATTAGGATTCTTCCATATGCTGGCATCCAGTTAAAACAGCACTACTTGTGGAAGATGCTTTTTTTGTTCCATAAGATGTTTTTTTCCCTCCATCTCTGGGCTAAAGCCTACTTGAATAATTCTGGTTTATTTTTTTAAATCAAAAATCAGGTGTTCATAGGTGTGTAACTTTCTGCCTATATCTTCAATTTAATTCCATTGAACAGCTTATCTGCTTTTATGCCAATATCATGCAGCTTTTACTACTATATAGCTCTGTAATAAAGTTTGAAATTGGGGCTGGTGATACCTCCAGCATTTCTTTTTATTGTTCAGGATAATTTTAGGTATTCTTGGTTTCCTGTTTTTCCACATAAGTTGAATATTGTTCTTTCAATGTCTGTAAAAAATGTGTTGGAAATTTGTTGAAAATTGCATTGAATTTGTAGATTGCTTTTGGCAAGATGGCAATTTTTACTATGTTAATTCTACTAATCATGAGAGGTCTTTCCATCTTCTGATATCTTCTTCAATTTCTTTCTTAAAAGACTTGAAGTTCTTGTCGTGCAGGTCTTTTAATTTCTTGTTTAGAGTTATGACAAGATATTTTATGTTATTTGTGGTATTAAGAAGTGTATTGTTTTCCTGATTTATTTTTCAGCCCTTTTATCATTTGTATATAGGAACACTATTAAGACTTTGAGTTAATCTTATATCCAACCACTTTGCTAAAGTTGTTTATCAGCTCTCGATACTCTCTGGAACAATCTTTGGGATCATTTATGTATACTATCATATCATCTGCAAATAGTAATATTTTGACTTCTTCTTTCTCTTTTAAATCCCCTCGATCTTCTTTAGTTGTCTTAAAGCTCTGACTAAAAATTCAACTATTTTATTGAATAGATATGGAAAGAATGGACAGCTTTGTCTTGAACCTGATTTTAGTGGGCTTGTTCTGAGTTTCTTTCCATTTAATTTGGTGTTGGCTATTTCCTTAATGTATATTGCCTTTATTATATTTAAATATATCCCTTGCGTCCCTGATCTCTACAAGACTTTTATCATGAAGAAGAGCTGGATTTTGTCAAAGGTTTTTTGAGCATCTAATGAGATGATCATCTGTTTGTTTGTTGTTGTTTGTTTGTTTTTAGTTTGTTTATAGGGTAGATTACATTGACAGATTCTCATATGTCTAACCATTCCTCCATCTTTGGAATAAAGCCTACTTGATCATTGTGGATGATCTTTTTGATGTGTTCTTGGATTCTGTTTGTGAGTATTGTATTGAGTAGTTTTGCATCAATGTTCGTGAGGGAAATTGGTTTATAATTCTCTTTCTTTGTTGAATCTTTGTGTGGTTTGGTATCAGGTTGACTGTGGTCTCATAAAATGAACTGGGCAATGGACCATCTTTTTCTATTTTGTGGAACAATTTGAGGAATATTGGTAGTAGCCCTTCTTTGAAAGTCTGATACAATTCTGCACTAAAACCATCTGCCCCTGGCTTTTTTTGGTTGGGAGACATCTAATGACTGCTTCTGTTTCCTTGGGGGTTATATGTCTATTTAAACTGTTTATCTGATCTTGATTTAACTTCGACAAAATTAAAATCTTGTCTATTTCTTTTATATTTTCCAAGTTTGTGGAGGACAAGGTGTTGAAGTACTACCTAATGAATCATTGTATTTCCTTGGTGTCTTTTGTTATGTCCCCCTGTTTTGTTTCTGATTTTGTTAATTTGAATGTTTTCTCTCTCTGCCTTTTAATTACTTTGGATAAGGGTTTGTCTATCTTGTTGATTTTCTCAAATAATCAATTCTTTGTGTTGTTCTCTTTGTTTTTATTTTATTGATTTCAGCCCTGAGTTTGATTATTTTCTTCCTTCTACTCCTCTTGGATGTGCTGGCTTCTTTTTGTTCTGGAACTTTCCGGTATGCTGTTAAGGTGCTGGTATGAGATCTCTCCAATTTATTTATGAAGGCACTTGATGCTATGAACTTTTCTCCTAGCACCACTTTCATTGTGTCCCATAAGTTTGGGTATGTTGAGCATTCATTTTCATTAAATTCTAGAAAGTCTTTAATTTCCCTCTGTATTTCTGCCTTGACCCAGTGGTCATTCAGTAGAGAGTTGTTTAGTTTGTATGAGTTTACAGGCTTTCTGTATTTTCTCTTGATGATGGAATCCAGCTTTAATTCATGGTGGTCTGATAAGATACAAGTTGTTATTTCAATTTTCTCTTATCTGTTAAGACTTTCTTTTTGACCAAGAATGTGTTTTGGAGAAGATTCTGTGAGGTGCTGAGAAGGTATATTATTTTCTGTTTGGGTGAAATCTTCTGTAGATATCTGTTAGGTCCATTTGAATCATAATGTCTATTGGTTCCATTTTTTTCTCTGTTTAGTTTCTGTCTGGATGACTGGTCCATTGGAGAGAGTGGAGTGTTGAAGTCTTACACTCTTAATGCATCAGGTTTGATATGTAAATTAAATTTTAGTAATGTTTCTTTTGCAAATGTGGGTGCCCCTATGTTTCAGGCATAAATGTCCAGGATTGAGACATTTTGGTAAAATTTTTCTTTGATGAGTATGAAGTGTTCTTCCCCATCTCTTTTTATTAATTTTGGCTTGAAGTCTATTTTGTTAGATATTAGAATTGCTACCGCACTTTAATTCTTGGTTCACTTGTTTGGTAAATCTTTTACAACTCTTTACTCTGAGGTAATGTCTATCTTTGATGATGAGATGTGTTTCTTGTATGCAGCAGGAAAAAAAATGGATCTTGTTTTTTAATTCATCCTTTTAACCTGTGTCTTTTTATTGGGAAATTGAGTCCACTGATATTGATAAATATCAATGACCAGTGATTTCTAATTCTTGTTATTTTGTTGTGGGTGGGGAGGTGGGGTGTGTGTTACTTTTTTTATTTTGCTGCTGTGAGATTTATTTATTTTCTGTGTTTTCATGGGTGTAGTTAACCTCCTTAGGTTGGAGTTCTTCTACCACTTTCTGTAAGGCTGGATTTGTAGAGAGATGCAGTTTAAATTTGACTTTGTCAAGATATATCTTGTTTTCCCCATCTATGGTGATTAAAATTTTATTGGATATAGTAGTCTGGTCTAGCATCTGTGATCTCTTAGCATCTACAATACATCTTGCCTGGCCCTTCTGTCTTTTAGAGTCTCATTAAGAAGGAGGGAGTAATTCTAACAGGTGTGCTCTGTATGATACTTGACTTTTCTCCTTGCAGGTTTTAATCTTTCTTTGTCCTGTACATTCAGTACTGTGATTATTATGGGGCAAAGGACTTTCTTTTATGGTCTAATCTATTTAGTGTTAGGTAAGCTTCTTGTACCATTAAACACACCTCCTTCTTTAAGTATGGAAAATATTCTTCTGTGATTTTGCTGAAAATATTTTCTGGGCCTTTGAGCTGGGAATCTTCTCCTTCTTCTATACCTATTATTCTTAGATTTGGTCTTTTCATAGTGTCCCCAGTTTCCTTGATTTTCGTGTCAGGAACGTTTTAGATTTAACATTTTCTTTCACCAACGTATCAATTTCTTCCATTGCATCATCTAAACCTGAGAGTCTTTCATCTCTTGTGTTCTGTTGGTGATGCTTACATCTATAGTTCCTGTTCACTTACCTAGATTTTTCAGCACCAGGATACCCTCAGTTTGTGTTTCTTTTATTGCTTCTATTTCCATTTTCAAGCCTTGAACAGTTTTATTCATTTTCTTCTTCTGTTTGCATTTTCCTGGATTTCTTTAAAGGATTTGTTCATTTATTCTTTTAAGGGCCATTATCATTTTCATAACATCATATTTAAGGTCTTTCTTGTGTTTCAGCTTTGTTAGAATATACATGTTTTTTTGCAGTAGATTAGCTGGGCTCTGGTGTTGCCAAATTTCCCTGGTTGTTGTTGATTGTGGTCTTATGCTGGCCTTTTTGTCACCTGGGTTTGGGGCTATTATGGGTTTGGGTGCCAAATTCTGACTTTATCTTTTTTTTTTTTTAATGGATTCTCTTTTAGATATTTTTTCCTTGGTTTCTGTCTCCTCTCTAGAATTCTGCCTGAGTGACCTCTGGTTCTCATGACCAGTTAGTCTTTACATCCAGTAAATGACTTTACTGGGTTTTGGGGTTCTGGAGTTCTGGGATATTTCATGGTCTCTGGATTCTAGATACCCGGGTTTCCTAGTACTGTTGTGTTCTCCAGTAGAGGAGTAATCTTCTGAGCTTCTTAGTAAGGTAGAAGTTTTCTGCTGGGATTGTAGGCTGAAATATGGAGCCAGGGAAGAGGGTATTGTTAGTAACTGCTGCGTGGGGCTTAAGGGGCTTTAGTAGGTGGGAAGTGGTGTCTACCTGGAGTTCCTACTACTGGAGGAACATCTGCTGGAGTCTTCTGCTGTGGTTGTGGAGTGGGATATGAAGCCCAGGGGTGGGTGTCTACAGAAAAGGTGTTGATCTGGATGGGAGGGTACATGGAAAAAAACTGAGAGGAGTAAAGGGAGGAGAAACTGTAATCAGAATATAATATGTGAGAAAAATCTATTTTCAATAAAGTGGGGGAAGGAAACTACAAAAAAGATGATCTACTCACACTGGAATATTACTGCTTTGCTAAGAAAAGTAAAATGGATTTAAATGGATAAATCTAGAGACAATCATTGTGAGATAATCCAAATCAAGAAAGACAAACATGGTATGTTTTCTTTGAATCTTTAGGAATATGCGTTTCATTTGAAACTTCTATAGAGGTCAAGAAATGACTTGGACCCATTGGAAGTGGTTTTCAAGGAAAGATAGATAAAATGCAGAGAACACTATGAAACAGCAAGAGTTTAAAACGAGATAGGGAGGGGAGAGCAAGGTAGAAAATAGAAACTAGAAAGAATAAATAACAAAAAGGTAACATGAGCGTGTAGTATAAAGACTTCCTAAAATGTGTCTAGACACACAGGTAAAATGAATCAAAATGGATTCATTTTATAACCAGACAACAAGACGTCTAGTAGATACTAGAGACTAACAACAACAACAAAAACAGCATTGGTAATGGGTTATTTGTTTTGAAATTTTTGGCCATTCAGTTATCTTGGCTATCCTCTAGAATTTAATTTAAGTCTTCTTCTTCTTCTTCTTCTTCTTCTTCTTCTTCTTCTTCTTCTTC
>NW_026593286.1:42473970-42485137 GCF_907164565.1 Psammomys obesus | reverse complement strand
TCTTCTTCTTCTTCTTCTTCTTCTTCTTCTTCTTCTTCTTCTTCTTCTTCTTCTTCTGAAACCACCACATGTTTGAGTCATAGAACATAATGAAATCAGACTGTTACTGACCTGGGAGCTTCATCGCTCCTGGCCTTCACAGTGCTGGAAGATGCTATGGACACTACAAGAATCACAAAGTCATCAACAATCTTACCCAGCTGTGAATCTTGTGATCTACAATAATGATGTGCCTGATAAAACATATGCATTGGTGCAATAAGTGGCCCAAATGCATTGAGAGTAACCAACTACTTACTGATTGGATTTAAGGCCCCCTTCACAAGGTGAAACACACACCTTCCGATACCGTTATCAGGCCAAGAACCTATGGCTAGACACATCATAGACCCTAAGAGAAAATCTATTATTATTATTCTGCTAAATGGGCATAGTGTTAAACTAACTTCTAATGACTTCTCAATATATCCATAGATTAAGACATTTCTAAACCCTCACCAGAAAAGCTTCTATTTGCAGTACATGTTCATCAACACAGAGAACAACTGCCTATGTACAAAGAACGAGAGATAAAGAATGTTCAGTTTTAAATGAAACATATGCACTGCACCCCTTCTTCCGAAGACTCGGGGATCATTGTAGAAGAGGAGTTGGAAAGCCTGTAAGGTTCAGAGGTGGTGGACAACTACAAAGAAACTTGTCTTCTGGACACAGCAGGACAGCTGCAAATAAGCAATTGTGACAGAATGAACAAGACCTGTGCAAGACCAAGCTAGACCAGCTCTCAGCATGGATAAGAGGGCTGGGCACAAAGCTCCAGCCATAGCCAAGAGGCTATTGGCAGCTGTTAGCTACTGGGGAAAATAAGTCAGTTTTCTTTAAGAGTGTAGCTCCTGATAAGTTAACCATGCTCCACAGGAAAACCACATGTGTTTGGGCAACACAAAGCAGCCTTAAAGGAGGGATATATATATATATATATATATATATATATATATATATATATATATATGACACAAAGTTGAGTGGTAAAGGAAGAAGCAGATTTGGGGTGAATTGAGGGAGAGAGAATGAATGTGATCCATTGTAAAATTCTCAAAGAACAAATGAAAATATTTTTTTCAATAGACAAAAGAAAGGCTGCAGAGATGACACAGTGAGTAAAAAGAATCTGAGTTTGGTCCCGAGTTCTATGTAAAAAGTTAAGTATGGTAGTAGCTATAAAATATCACAGATGGGAGAAAGAAATAGGAGCTGATTCGTGGGATGATTCCTGAAGCTTGCTAGCCATCCAGTCTAGCCAGGTACGATAATTGGCAAGCTCTAGGCATTGTGAGAGACCCTGTCTCAAACACTGAGTTAAAGAATGATTAAAGAAGACACCTGACATTCACCTGAGGCCTCTACATGCATACACACAGAAGTCCACCTGCATACACCATGCCTACATACAAACATGTACACACATTTAAAAAAAGATGATAGATGAGATGGGGTGAGATGAGAAAGGTGGAAGGGGGAGGAGAAGAGAAAGAAGAATTGAATAAAGAAGATGGTGAACATTATCTGGTGCTCTTGGTGAGGGACATGATTTATTCATTCAGCCTGATCAGTTGGGGATTAATCAATTTACCTGGAAATGATTAGATAAGGTTTTTCTTTCTTTTTTAAAAAAGAAAGAAATTATAATTTATTCACTTTGTATCCCTACTGTAGCTCCTCCCTCATCTCCTCTAGTCCCACCTACCCTCCCTCTTCTCCTCCTATGCCCTTTCCCTAGTTCCCTGATAGGGGAGGTCCTCCCCTTCCCTCTGGCCCTAGTCTATCAGGAATGGCTGCATTGTCTTCCTTTGTGGCCTGGCAAGGCTGCACCTCCCCGGGGGAGATGATCAAGGAGCAGGCCACTGTCATGTCAGAGACAGCCCCTGCCCCCCTTACTAGGGAACCCACTTGGAGACTGAGCAGCCTGTGGGCTTCCATATGAGGGTTTTTTAAAGCCTTAGACATAAAAGCTGCCATTTCACCAACTGACATCACCCCACAAAACAAAACAAACCTGGACAAGACTGAGGTCTCCAGGTGCAACCTACCTTCCTCACTCCTGCTACAGCCTGTCACATGCTCAGGGAGTCGAGCAGCAATGAAGCAAACAAGTGTGGCTTCTACAATTGTGAAAATGCACTGCCATAAATGGGAACTAGATCCCACTATCTGACCACTGTCCCTGAGCCAAGTGCTTTCCATCTGTAAAGACAATGATATTCATTGTAAGGACAATGGCTCATTAACACACTTAGGTTTTTTTTAGTGTATTACTTCTCCACTAATAAGTAGGTGTGTATCTGTGAACAAAGAGAAACCTTGTTATATAGGGAAGTTATACAGCTGTCAGTGTTTTCATTCTTAGAGGCCCTTTTCCATGTGGGTGGAGTATGAAAAGTAATGAGAACTAGAAAGGATGGATTGTGGAATGAGTAATAAATGTTTCCTGTGGCTGGTTTACTGAATATTAAATGCAATTACCTGTTCTTCTGGTACATGAAAGTTCCCCAGTCCAAGAGCCAGGGCCTTCAGCAGACATTTAATGGATGCCAACAGGCCTTTTAGATTAACAACTTGCCGGAACACCGACAATTCCTGCAAAAAGTTAGCATTGAGCATGTGAGTGCCTTAGTCCATCATAAGCAGAAAATATCTCAGGATATATGGGACCCAACAGAGTGGGAAGCAGTGTTGTTGTTAGAAAATGAACCAAATTCAGACAGGTGTCATGAAATGCAGTTAACAAATGCACATTTGTTTGATTGACTCTTAGAAAAACCTAAAATATGGAAAAAATAGGCTAAGATCTGTTGAGGTAAGGGAACTTTTTGTTTTTTCTCACAGGAGAAATTCCCAAGATTAGATATTACAGACTTGCTCCGAAATAAAAGATATACCTTTGAGTTTTACTGCACTCTCCTGTGTATCTTTCTGCCAGGTAAGACCCAGATTGTCACCAAATACAATGATTTTTACTCTTCCTGGCCAGTATCCCAAAATAAAGGCTCATATAGCTCCTTTAAGCCCTGGAAACGCAACAGGAGCCTTCCAATCTAGCCATGTGATTTCATGTTGGTAATAACCTGTTGGGGAGATTCAAAATGACTTTTCTAGGATGAAGCAGTACCAATTACAGAACTGAAGAAAATTTTTCTCAGCTATACTTGACTTAATTCAAAGTAATTGTCTGGCTGAGTGTATAGCTCATACCTATAGTACCAGTACTTGAGAGGCAGCAGCAGGAGGACCATGAGATTGGTGCCAGCCTGGGCTTAACAGTAAGACTGACCAAACAACAACAGTGAAAAGGCATTTGCCTAACGCCTGACTACTTTTCAACTGAGGGGAAATTGTGAAAAATAGCAACATTTGTTTGAACTAGATTAGTTTTTTAATAATTCATCAATAATAAATTTTAACTTGATATTTTGACTTTTTGATAGGCACACATGCAATAGGCTATATCATGTCTTTTAAAAAGAATAATGACTTCTCCTGGTGTAAATTCTCTTATGGTTTCTGCATGCAAACACTGAAATCCATTGTGGAGGTTCTTTTGGAAGTCTTATCAAAGGGCACAGTTTCTCCTTAGCTCTAGGATAAGATTTTTAGGAAGAGGTGGGGTTGGTGGCTCAAAAGAAAATTACAGAAAACAGACAAAGAATTTTTAAGAATTATCATTAATGAAATTTTTCACTAGTTTTTTTTTTTTTCCAAAATGTCCTTAATTTTTTTACCATTAACTTTTTTTATGGCACTATGATGCAACCTAGGGCCTGTTATGCTGAGCTACAGCCCAACTAACTTTCCTTTCTTTAATAATACAGTATTTTTTGACTTTTATTAGTTACACTTTATTCACTTTGTATCCCCCCATAAACCCTTTCCTCCTCTCCTCCCAATCCCACCTTCCTTCCCTCTTCTTCACTCATGCCCCTCCCCAAGTCCACTGATAGGGGATGTCCCCCTCTCCTTCTTTCTGATCTTAGTCTATCAGTTCTCATCAGAAGTGGCTGCATTGTCATCTTCTGTGGCCTGGTAAGGCTGTTCCCCTCAGGGGGAGGTGAACAAAGAGCAGGCCAATCAGACTATGTCAGCGGCAGTCCCTCTTCCCATTACTATGTAACCCACTTGGACATTGAACTGTCATGGGCTACATCTGTGCAGGGGTTCTAGGTTATCTCCATGCATGGTACTTGGTTGGAGTATGAGTCTCCGGGAAGACCCCTGTGCTCAAATTTCTGAAGGTAGGTTATCCACATGAATGTGTTTGGACTTAAAGTAGTGCCATGTTGGGATTTTCGTTGTTATTTTCCCTGTGTTGTTGATTTAGCCTGAGAAAGGGTAGAATTATTTTTAAAATTAGTGTTGAAGTGTGCAACCAATAATTTCTGCAAAATTATCTACACTTCCGGAGAATATTTCACAAGTTTTTTTTTTTACATCTTTTTCTCCCTGTATTGAGACTCCTTAGAGAAAGTTATAACCATATTAAAATTGCTAGTGCTAAAGCCACAACATAAGTTTATAGGTGATTTTTTAAATAAATATTTATGTTATTAAAAATCAGAAATTGATTGTTGCCATAAAGCTTGTGTGGTACCAAAACAGGAAAAATATACCTTTCAGGTTAAGGGTTCTGTTTGCAGTTAAGACAGTTAAAAATAAGTTTCTGTTTTTCCTGTGTTAAGTTCTTGCAAGTTGAGATTTCTACTTGTAATTAAGAAGTTCCTGTTTGCCCTGAGCAGATTAAAGATTCTGTTTGTAGTTAAAGAATAAGTTCTTGTTTGTCCTGTGTGAAGTCCTTGCAAGTAAAGTTTTCTATTTGTAACTAAGAATAATGTTGGGGTAGTGGCACACTCCTTTAATCCCCAAACTCAGGAGACAGAGGCAGGTGGATCTCTATGAGTTGGAGGCTAACCTGGTCTACAGAGTGAGTTCCAGGACAGCCAAAGTTCAGTTCAGGTTATACAAAGAAACCCTGTATGGAAAAACAAATGGACAAACAAACAAAATAGAACAAAAAGTTTCTGAAGTTTCTCATGTCTGACACAGTCTGCTGGCAGCCCGTTCAGATGCTGCATGCCCTTCCCCTTGCTGCTTCCCCTTCATTGCATCTTTCCAACAGTGTACATGGCCAACTCTCACTCTTATGAACACCTTGTCTCTCCTCTAAAAGGAACTTCGAGAAGCCAACAGGGGCTGCTCTCTCAGATCCCTACTTAGGGTGAGGCAGCCGGCTGGAAAGTCCTTCTTTAACTGGACAGTCCTGGGCTTGGTCGTTTATCCTCAAGATTCCCAGGCTTAAAACTCGTCTCCTAGGAAAGACGCTTCTGACACAGATGTAAGATTTTCAAATCAAAGTGACTAGTTTCTTTTTCTTAGATTCTTCTCATCAGCAATTAATTCACCTTTCTGAGCTGACAAATCTTGCCCGGAGCAAGGATAAGGTCGAGAAGTGTCCAAACCCAGAAAATTTCCTCTTGAGACCAGCAGGAGTAAGGACCATTCCCCACCTTTCTGGACCCACGTGCCCTGTGGAATTACACTCATCCCCCAAACCCCTGCCGACTTCCCCGAGGTTTATATAGCCCTTATGCCTCCAATAAAGGAAAGCTGTTTCAGTGAAAACCGTCCCAGAAAAGGCTGTTTCTCCCTCCCACACTCACTAAGATCCACCAAACCCACCCACCTAGCTAAACTTCATTCCGTCAAGTCCAGCGTTTGTGTGCTACAGTGCCTGGACACCTCCAGGCCAGAAGCAGAACCCTGCACGACAGCTGGCCAGTGAGGAAGCACCAGCTTGTTAAAAAACAAAGTAACAAATGAAAACCTTCCAACATCTAATTAATTAAGCTGCTTCTTGACACTGAACAATGTAACATTGTGTGCACTTCAGGGTGTCTGATCAGATGTTAGCAAAGTTTCTCTACCTAATAATTGCTTTACATTTTGGCAAATTACCTGGAATGATAAAAATGTCTTGGAATAGTAAAAAAGTATGTATTGGAAAAAGACCCATCCCAAGCTGCTTTTGATGATAGTGTTTATTGAAGGTTTGCTCTACTTAAAAAAAAGAAATCTTGTCAACAATTTCTCTTAATAAAATCATTTTTCTTACAAAAAGAAAGATTTATAAAGATAACCGTATCAAGCAAAGCCTCCTTTTGTAAAAGGAAGCTCAAGACTCAGCGGCAAAGGAGTTTCTTAGCATTTGAATCTTACAATGGATGTGAAGATTCAATATGCAGTATGAGAGAGAGACTGAGAGAACCCAAATTATGTGTGCATATATGCAGGTATATACATACAGTATATGTGTGTTTTAAAGATTTATTTATTTATTATTTATACAGTATATAGTACTCTGCCTGCATGCGTGCCTATAAGCCAGAAAGAGGGCACCAGATCACAGTATAGATGGTTGTGAGCCACCATGTGGTTGCTGGGACTTGAACTCAGAACCTGTGGATGAACAGCAAGTGCTTTTAACCTCTGAGCCATCTCTCCAACCCATGTGTGTGTGTATATTTTCAACTAAATATATATATATATATATTAATTCTTGGAGTATTGTTGACCACTAAGGTCTAAATTCAGATGAGATGAAAAGAAGCTTTTGGGACTCTGCCCACAGGAAGACTGATCTCAGTGCTGAGAAACCCGTGGAGAGGCTCCTGCCTTGGCCTCTCTTCCTTACAGGACAAAGGTGTGGTTGCTCTACCCTCAGCCTCATTATCTATTTACATCACTCAAGGAAAACAGATTATTTCACAGGTTTAGAATTCATTTGAATATACTGATGACTTAATGGAAGTGTGTACACTTTATAAATAATAAATGTCATAACTGTCTTAGTTAAGGTTTTATTGCTGTGAAGAGAAACCATGACTATGGAAACTCTTCTAAAGGAAAACATTTAATTGGGGCTGGCTTACAGTTCAGAGGTGTAGTTCATTATTGTCATGGCAGTAAGCACAGTGGCATGAAGGCAGACATGGTGCTGGAGAAGGAGCTGAGAGTCTCTGGATCTGCAGGCAGCCAGACGAGAAAGTGAGCCAATAGGCCTGGCTTGAACTTCGGAAACCTCCCTTCCCCACCCCACCCCTGCCCCGACCCAGATGACACAATTTTCTCCAAATAGGGCTGGACCTACCCCAACAAGATCACACTTTCTAATACTGCCAATCCCTATGGGCCTATGGGAGCCAATTTTATCCAAAGCATCACAATAACTTTACTGAAATATTTAAATGGTAAAACATGAGCACTTTGCTGGCTGAGCAGAAAATTCAGAAACTAAAAAAATGTTATATTAAAAAAAGATGTTATAAGTATCAGACCATAACAATCTGGGCTCCAACTCCACACTATCCCATGCCCTCTGGCTCACACATGAAAATCTGGGGACCACAGAGAAAATGCTCTTGTTCTTTTAGTTTTCATTATTTTTCTTTACTTTAAATTTTTTGAACAATACATTTTGATCATATTTTTTGCCCTCTCCCAGCTGCTCCCATTCTCCCCCTCACCAAACACTACCCACTCAACTTCACTTTCACTCTCTTCTTTCTTCCTTTTGGAGAAGGGACAAAGAAATCTGTAGTTGGCTGTGATCAATTGGTTGTAAATGCCTCTGCTCTCTTAAACAAAACAAAAACCCTAAACTAAACACAAACAACAACAACAACAAAGGCATAGAATAAAACCCCAAAACATGGTGTCTGTTTGATGTTAACTAACTACTTCTGGACAGAAGCCTGCCTTGGGAAGTGTGGGAGGCACACAGAGCGACCCCATTGAAAAATTTGATATTTCCCTCTCCCCGGAGCTACCATTTGCAGGAAGGTTCTTGGGTAGAGGAACCAATTCTCTTTTTCTGCAATGTGCAGGCTTTCAGGCTCTTAAACTTCTATGAGTAGTTGGTTTCTTCATTCTCTGAAAAGATTCTAGATACAGAGAGGACAAAGAGCTTAAAGGTACTTAAACATACAGCCTGTGTCCAACACAGGAGACATACACTAAACAAACAGTCAGATTGTTTTAATGCAGCATTTCTGAAGTGATACAATTTTAAGAATGAAAGACAAACTAGTGACTGGCAGAGGTTAGGGATAGAAATGGTATAGATAGATAGATAGATAGATAGATAGATAGATAGATAGATAGATAGAGTGGGAGAATGACACACAGTTATAAAATGTCAACAGGAGGAATTGCTCAATATTTGGAGTGGTAGATACCAATTCCTATGCATAATAAACTTGCACAAAATTAGGCATGCACACAAGTCAGTGTGAATACAACCAGAAATTCTAAATAAAACAAGAAGATTCGATTAAGGTAAATGTGATGATATATTACAGTTCTGCAAGACTCTACCATTAAGGGAAACAGGGAAATTTGTGAAGTTAAAGACAGGGAGGTCTGGGTCAGGATAGGAGAGACCCAGGGAATGAGAATAATCAACGTGTACTGTATACTTGTGCAAAACTATCAGAAGAGAAATTTAATTCATAAGTAGTAAAACCATTTTATGTTGCATCTTAAACTTCATGAGACTCTATAGCTATATCAATAAGTACTTTCAAATAAAAATGAATACCAAGCAAATTTTCTAACCACAATATTTGCCACTTTTTGCATTGATATTGTTCTAAGTGAAATGGAGATGAGGCATGTTCACTGAAGAGCAAGTATTTGGTTACTCGTAGGTTAACACAGCTATGTCAACAGGCTATCTCTCCACATGGTGTGGAAAAATTAGGTTAAGCAGCTTTTATCCAGATGGTCAATGGATCTATTGTTTTAAAATAATAATCCTGTAAGGCAATTTACTGTATAAAACTATAATCATTAGTATTTCTCAAAACTGACTATGTTGGCAACCCATTTTCTGTAAAGGGTCTTTAACAAGCCCAACAGACCCCAGACTCTGCCTCTTCCAGAAATGACAGTCATGTGAAGAACTACTGTGAATCTGCTGATCGTCCTGAGAGTTCGGGAACTACAGAAATGACAGTCATTTGAGGAACTATTGTGAATCTTCTGACTGTCCTGAGAGTTTGGGGACGTTCTTCTGCTCTTCTCACAAGCTCGCCTGAGGCATTTGAGTCAAGCTTCTCAACAGTTCTCTATGGCAGCAAGCAGACTACATTGTTTACAAATTCCTTTACTAAGTCAAAGGTAGGCACATTTTTACCAGCTTGGTTTAACATTTTTCTTCTATGTTAAAAGGGGTTTTAGTAAGAAATAGGCACATGACTGTTTCTTCATGTTCTTAAACAGTGATTAAAGTGACATCTCCCATTTCATTAAACATAGCATTTTGTTTTGTTTTGTTTTGTTTTTGAGACAGGGTTTCTCTGTATAGTCCTGGCTGTCCTGGAACTAGCTTTGTAGTCCAGACTGGCCTTAAACTCAGATATCTGCCAGTCCCTATCACCCTATACTAGGATTAAAGGTGTGTACCACCATGCCCAGCTCATAGTCTTACATAATGATTGTTATGTGAACTCTCTTTCTCTCTCAGTAATTTTAGCTGTCTGTGGTGACACATGCCTATAATCCCAATACTCTGGAGACTGAGGCAGCAGAATCAATCATAAATTCTGGCAAGGCTTGTGCTAAAAACCTTGTTCCTACATGAAAGACTTTGTTATATATATGAAAGTGGAATTCTCTAGATTCATTTATGAGGAAGATATATTCTGACAAGATTTATATTTGTTTTAATTATGATGTAAGTTTTGTTGTTTACTGCTTTAGCCTAGATATAATTATCTTTTCCAACGAACCACACACTTAGTGAAAATAGACCTAGTGAAAGCAAAAAACATATGAAAGGTTACATTGTGAGCTCATATCTTCCTTTAATTAAAACTAAAAACTTGGACTGTTTCAATTCTCTGTAGAAAAAATTTAATCCATCAACATGGCTGCTCTGGCAAGGGATCCCATCTAAAGACTTTGTAGGTCTATGTGATCCAGCTGGAATGCAGACACACTCTGGATTACAGTATGATCTGGCTGGAATACAGCCATGCCCTTAGTACACACCTTTAATCCCAAACAATGAAGGTGAGTTTACAGAAAGCAGCAGCCATGTTTGAAAGTGATATCTAATTGAGAGGCAGACAAAGTGAAAAATCAGAGAAAGATTTGACAGAATGAGTCAGAGATAGGATATGCCCAACTCCCACAAGAACAGGACAGGAAAGAGAGGCTGCTGATGAGCAGCACAGGGAAAGAGAAAAAAGTTTGTTGTTGTTTTTCCTGAGAGGTATTTACCAGGACAATTTTAAAGAGACAAGTTGTTCTCAGCAAGCTAGACACAAGTGAAGACAGAATGAGACAGAGATTGAGAAGGAGACAGAAGATTAAAACACTGCCAGAATTAGTTTGAGGCCAGGTAGAGCATATCAGTCAGAAGTGAAAAGAAGCCAGTTTGAATCAGTCAACTTGGAGGGGCATTTGGGCCAGATCGGCTGAGTTGAAGCAGACAGGAAGAGTTCAGAAAGAGCTAGAAACCCATGTGAATGGCTTTCATCTCATCCCCCTCACCCAAGGAATAAAAACAACTTTTACAATTTCCCAATGAAAATCTTTCATGTAATTCTTTCACTTTAAAATAAATGAATTGCTTGTATCTGAATTTAAATCACCAAGCATAACTCTTGCCTAAATCTAAAAAACAAAATTGTCATACAGCCTCCAAATAGCTAGTTTGGGGCCCTTATAAAAGGAAATGACTCTACCTCTTGGCAACGGGCAAAGACACACTTTGTTCGTGGTTTTTGTCTTTGTATCAGTCAAGGGCAGAGTAGTCCTCTGTTCATCCTAGCTTGATGCCTGACTTGGTGGTCAAACCTGTTTTAACTCTAGGACACATAAAAATGAAATCAAGTCAAATCAAATGCAGGCAGTGCAGCACAGGAGGAGGGAGACAGACAAAGACTTGAGGACTGCGATGCCATCCACAGGCCAGGCCCCTGGTGATCAGCACAGGTGAACCACAGACGCCTGCTTCCTCCACGCCCCACAGTGCAGACCGAGGATGTCTTCCAGGAGCCCGCCAGCTGCGTGGCCGACCTACGTCCGGAGCTACCGCAGCGTGGGAGTATAT
>NW_026593286.1:42462027-42473960 GCF_907164565.1 Psammomys obesus | reverse complement strand
CTGCGTGGCCGACCTACGTCCGGAGCTACCGCAGCGTGGGAGTATATGGTGGACAGATGGAGAAAAAGAAGTGGAGCAGCTTGAGCATGGGGTGGACAGGAATAGCCTGTTGTGAGTCGCCGGCCCTGCCACCCAGGGCCATGGTGAGGTCCCAGTCTGAGCTGCCACTGAGGGCCATGTCTGGGGCAGGGTGGCAGAGGTCACTACAGAACATGTAGTGACCAAAATCTAGGTCATTGTGAATTGTTGGGATGCATGAAAGGGCCAGTCCTGCTGTTCCAGAGCTGCAGGATCTTCATGATACAGGGCAACAACGGGATAACTGGGAGGAGGCCCAGTGAGGGTCCAGGAGTGATGGTGTCACAGAACCCAGAGATCTCGACTAGGGATGTGTGGACAGAGGAGTACATTGTGGGACACACTGTGACACTACAGCTTCCATGATGAGGGGTGTGTGTGTGGGGGGGGGGGTTACAAGTGTGAAGGCTGGATATGAGGAGATGGGGAGGTGAGCAGGACTGGGATGCATGATGTGAAGCTCAAGAAGCATCATTAAAGAATTTTTAAAAAGCAACTGGAAAGAGAAATTGGTATAGATCTTTCTTAAACGTTGCTTGAAATCGCTCTTCCCAGAAAAGTAAAAGGAAGTGCACCCTGGATAGACAGAATTTTCACTTTAATATTGACAAAATTTGTGGTCATGAAGAAATATGTTCGTAAATTATATAAAAACATTTTATTTATACAGTTCTCGGTGTAATGCTCCCTTCTAGTTCCTCTGATACCCTAACTTCATGGTGACAAGTGCTCCGGATCTAGCCTCAGCCCCTTCTCCATCTTTGTCTTGTCACTCTCCTCCTCAGGGCAGCCACAGTGACTCTCTGCTCCTCAGATGACCATCGAGGCCATCGTGTTACATTAGCCTTTGCCTGGCATAGTTCTTTTTAATCTTTAGGTCTCCTGGGTTTTCAAGCACTGTATTTGCCCACTGCGATTCATTCATGTGTATACATGGAGGAATACATATATATATATATGCATTATATGTATATGTATGTATGTATATATGTATTATTTTGGGAGCTACAGGGCAATATGATCCAAAAACAATTGAAATAATACGTCTCACATTTTCAAAATATCTTGGTTATTTCTCTTTCTTTGACAGTCTTCCTATCTAGACTGCAAGCTCTGTGAGGCCAGATGTGAGGCCAGATATGTCATCATAACAAATAGTCGGTGCAAATGTGTTAAATGGATGGCTGATGAGTGAAATGTCCTGCTAGTACGCATGGCTGCACCCTGTATACACCCACCTCTCTGTGAGCACACGTGCACTTCCGCTGCGGGTGCCTGGCCCTGGGTCCCCCCATACCAGTCTACCAGCTGGGCTCTGCTTATTCCTACAGTAAGAAGTAAAGTGAGGTTCCCTGCTTCACGGTAAATTAGTCTCTCCAAACAAAAAGAAGAGATCACACAGCAAATGCCTTTTCAGAACGAGGGCCGTGGGCTTTCCCTGAGAGATTCTTCAAGAGGCACTGTACTGCCTAAGCTTCGTGTAACGAAGTGATTGGAAGTTTATAGTCCAGAACACAAATTCCTCAAATCTGGCAGTAAGGCAGTGTCTAACCAGTTACTTATCTCACTGCCAGGGAACGTCTTCTGAGGCTGTCACTGTCCTCAGGATTCTTCCTGCAACCTTGGAACGAAGAGGATTTTCACAATCAGCCCAATTTTCCTTCTCAAGTTAACTTTAAATATTTGTAAGAAAGTGTGTTACTTGAGGGTTTTTTTTTTTTTCCTCTGAACTAAGTCCTTCCCATTTTTGCTGAAGCATGCTATGGTCCCCTTTTCCCCAGCTGAAATGTGTTTATGTATCTAATGAAAATAGAAACATCGACTGTAATCAGTTCTCTGGGACAGGAAGGAAGCATTGGCTCTTCCTCCAGTAAAGGAAGTTGGTTCGTGGGAACGAGTACCAGCAAGCTCTGGTGTCTCTTAGACTCCTGTCTCCACAGAAGGTTCAGAAATTGCTGAATAAACCACTGATTTTTTAATGAGTGTTCTTTTAGCTTCATTACATCTAACCTGAAAATTCAGTGAATCAGATTTTATAGATGTACATTTTGTACTTGAATATTTTAATAAAGAAATGATGGTTATTCTTTTTGATAACATAAAACCTCTTTCTATAGCTTCTCAAACACTGTTGTTTTTAAATTTTTATTTGTGTGCATGGATTTTTTGCTTACATGTATGTCTGTGCCCCACACGTGTGCCTGGTGCCCTCACTACCTGCAGCAGTAAGCTGCCACACATGTGCCTGGATCCTCGGCAAGAACAAGTGCTCTTCATCGTCAAGCGATTGCTCCAGTCCTGTCACATATTTTTCCTTAAATATTTTTAGTAACAGAGGCAATCACTTATTATAGTAATATATTACTTTTATCCAACATCTTCAAATTTTCAAAGATTGTCCTGAGATGTAAATTCAAACCACAGAGCCCAAATCTCATCTTCATTCCAGGATCTTGGAACATGGATACCTGAGAAGCCAGTACAGTGAAATGAGTGTAGGCAGAGGAGATATTTGGGGAAGATTTAGAAAGTTAGCACTGAGGAGGAAGAAAACACACAGCATGCTGTCTTTGGCTACAGACCCAAGGGGACCTAAGACAGGTGCCTCATTACCATTCCCGAGTTGTGGGAGTGATGGTAAGATGGTAAGAGCCCCAGGCAGAGGTTGTTCTGGGGGATGCCCGCTGCAGAAGTCTACATTGGGGATCATCTGGTTGTTGAGCAGTTTTAAGCCTCTTCAGATAACATCTATTACCTGGCACAGAGTAAGAGGCAAAAGCTTTACTTTATAAGCCGAGTGAATAAATGAATAATGTTTAGGATACTTCAGTTGTGACACCAGTGTCAGCAGGACAACTGGGATGCATAAATCTTCAGTTACAGTCAGCTCTCATCACTTATGTTAGGAACAGTATGCGGTACACAAACTGAAGGAAAACACTCACTCCCCAACAGAAAACGCACGGCAATGCCTCGTGTGCAGTACTAGAGGAACAGAGCTCAGCACTTGCCACAGCCGAGGAGCTGCTTCTGCTTTCTTCACACTCACTCATTTCCATCTCTCTCATGGCACACAGCTCTGCACTCATCCCTCAGCATGAAGTTCACCTTTGGGCAAGGTCCAGGCTTCCGTCTTTGGCAATTTTCTGTTCCAGCCTCTTCTAAAGCCCTTCTGACCCTCCCTCACCCTAACCATATTCACTAACGCTTTCTTTCACCTTTATGATTTCTTTGACCTTTATAATTTCTGGATCTTGACGAGAAATGGTATAATATTTAATTATACAGCAGTGATTTTCAACCTGTGGTTGGCAACCCCTTTTACAAATTTACAAACCTCTATCTCCAAAAATATTTACATTATGATTCTTAACAATATTCTTAGCAAACTTACAGTTATGAAGTAGCAGCAAAAATAATTTTCTGGTTGGTGGTCACTACAGCATGAGTAACAGTATTGAAGGGTCTCAGCATTAGGAAGGTGGAGAACCATTGTTATATAGTAACATATTACAAATTAAAAACAACAACAAAGAAAGACACGTAATTGTGCTTGGTCGTATGGAACCCAGAGCTGCTGTTAGTGTTAAGTAAGTGGACTTATTAGATTAATACACATGGTGCGGTAGGTGAGGGCACATTGGTAGCTGCTGACCACACTAAGACATAAGAAATAATGAACTCAAGGGGCACATACATGAGATGCCATGTAAATCCTGGGTGAGTAGAAAGAGTGAGAGGAAGTAAAAAAAATAGTAAAATGAGAAGTGTGGCAAAGTAACATGAAATAAGCCAAGAAGACAAAAGCAAACAAACCAAGCCAGCAATGATGGTATTATAGAAAGGTCAGGAAAGGGGGGGCAGAGATGCAGATCCCAGATTTGCCAGCTGAGAAGTTACTAACAAACAGTAACCCCAGTCCTCTTGAATCTTTTTTTTTTTCCTTTTGTTCTTTTGAGGATAGGACTGCAGGAATCTGGAACATAGGGCAATCATGCGACCAACTGAGCTCCATTCCAACCGCCTCACCAGGGCATTTGCTAAGAGATGGGGATATATAGTCAAATTGCAAAAATGATTAGAGAGGTGAAAGAGCAAACATGAACAAATACGAGACGAACTTTGCTATCAAAGAAAAAAGAGAAACACACAAGCACCAATTCTTTCATTCTTTGTGAACATTTATGTTTGTGTTAGGATAGCTTTTGAGAGGAAGGAGACAAAACACAGAATAAAAAGACAAGTAACTAGACAAATCTGAAAGAAGAAAGGAAGACTCAGAAAAACAAATGGGAGATGGAAGGAGAGAGAATGCTGGAAGTAAAGGAAAAGAAAAGAAATGGACTTTATTTGAGACTTAAGAGGTAATGTTACTTAGAACAAAAAGATGACTAGGATAAACAATTAAAAGAAATGTTGGAAACCATACCACTACAGAACATACCAAACAAAAGAAGAGTATGAAGAAGTAAGAAAATGCCAGGAAGTTTTAAGTACTTACATGGAAAGTAAGAATTAGCTTAAGTTCTTCAATTTTGTAGATAAAACTCAGCAAGCTCCGGCCATTGTGGCACTTAAAATCAAGCTTCGCAGAGCCGGGTCTGGTGGTGCATGTGGCTAACCCTAGTGTCAGCCTGAAGGCGCTCTTTTGGTTCTGATCATAGAGCATGTTTCAAAGGGAACAAGTTTCCTCTCTCTCTCTCTTTCTTTCTTTTAAACTTATTATTTAAAAAGGTTACAAATAAGAAAAAAAATACATACCAAAATTAACCAGATTCAAAGACTACACAACTCAACAAACTTACATACAGTAACAATTTTCAGTCGTTATGGAAGTTTTTGCCACACAGCCGAGATAAAATAATTTTAAAACGATCTAGGCGATATGAGGACTCAGCACCCTCTGTGGGATGTTGCTGGGTGGTCTGTGGTGAATGGATATCTTTGGGGCCTTGTGGAGGAGAGCTGGTAAAAACTTCAGAGGCTGCTAGTTAGAGTGTGGTTTTGAGCATGAATAGCGCGCTTGAGTGGGGAGTCAGGACACGCCTTCCAAATGCATGTGATTCTGATGCTCTCTTCAGTTGTCCCCACAGCACACCTTGAAGCATGTCAGACAATCTGGAGGAAGGCAGACAGCATTGTCCTGAAAGTACCCCCCCGAATAGCAGCAGCCACTGCCAATGCTAACATTCCAGCACAAAATGGCCACCTTGGAAGGATGGGTCCAGCCCAGCACATTCCAACCTAGAAAGCCAGAAGGATTAGAATTCTTCATAGCCAGATGGCATCTGGCAAGAAGGGGGGGGGGGGACATAAAAATCTCACTATTTATTGTCTTCACTAATATTCTGCTAGACAGACGTCTCTTAAGTTGTCCCCTATATTTTGTATTTTAACATTATTATTTGTTATCTATTGACATCAGTACCTTTTACTGTAAGGCAAATGTCCTTAGCTTTCCCTACTGAATATTTCAGAGTGACCTGCCTAAGGAAAAAAATAAATAAATAACCCCTCTAAATTCTCAGTTTTTTGAAGTGTTCATTAATTGTGTCCCTTTTATAGGATGGTCTGATACTTATAATTCCCTCTGTCATGCTCCCAGGCACCCTCATAGCTCACTCCTGGTGTCCCCACCAAGCTGGGACAAGTCATGGTCTCACAGAATGAAGCTGTTTCTAAAGTTCTCAGTGCTTCTTGCACAGTTTGTTTTCATGACTGGCTCTGTTTTCACGACCCACGTGTCATTCCAGGACATGCCTTGTTTCTGGAGAGCAGCTGGAGACTCCTCAGAAGGTCAGAAGGTCGGGAGGGCTTTTAGGTGCAGAAGCAGTGGGTGACTTACCCTTCCAAATTTTATCACTGCCCAAAGAAGACTGGAGTCATTCTTAAGTTCAAAGCACACCCACAGTGCAAAACAAACTTTACAAAAGTTCGACGTCTGTCATCGTTCTGATTTTGGATTCAGAATAAGAAACTGCCTCTATGTTACTCTAAGTTTGGAGAAGGAAGTGTTTAAACAGCAATGATTTACCGTAAGAACATTTCAGAGAGGGAAGGTCTACAAAGCAGAGGAAATAGGCAACAAGCACGGCACTGAGCAGGAAAGAGGTGGGCTTCCAGCCTGTGACCTCACTGCCGTGCCTGAGAGGCTGTTCTGAAGGGGTTTTCTAGAAATGGGATAAGAGGCTGTAACTTTCTGGATTATTTTACTTTTAACCCAACATAGAAGATAGGAGGCAGAGGTCCCAATCCCCACATCAGTTAATGTCCCTTAGGGAAATCTACCATCTACAATCCAGCCTGGGCTTGTTCTCAAGTATTGTACATGAATAGCAAAACTACATCCAAGCAGTTCATGGCAGGTGAGGAACACTAGAATTAAAGCCAGAAACACAGCCAGAAGATAAACGCACGGTAAAATCTTCCTTCTCAAACAACGCCAAGACCCAAGAGTGGAACCCTGGAGTTGTCTATTTAAGTCCGCAATATCTCAAGAAAAGATGTAACGGAGAGATAAGAGCAATTTATAATTAACACCTCAGAAGTTGTTTACAAAGTACTTCAAGGAGCTTGAAAGCAGTTCTTCTAAGCCTCAAATGTTGGGGCACGCCATTAATGCGTGTTGTAAGAGGATGACTTATTAGCAAATGTGTACAACAGTCCAGCCAATTATGACTGACTCTGAAAATACGGCTGTCTAAACCAGCCGGCCTCATTGATGCATGTGCAAATGCCACTAATTTAGGATGCGAAGTTACATTTAAAGGCAGGAACTTAGTACCTTTCATGAGGTTTCACCAGTCATTAATTAAGGACTTATGCATAATCACACATGGAATGTGTGTGTGTGCATGTGCTGCATTTTAAGACGATAGGAAAGCTTTAAATAGACTACAAAGAGTGGCAGCCTTCCCCAGCCAATCAGTAGAGAAGTCTCCATTCAAAACCATTCCAGCAGCTGCCTCAGCTCCCTCCAACCACGGACAATGGCAATGCAGATTCCCTCTGGCTGGGACTCTCTAGAGCCAGGGAACAAATCAGGACCATCTTGAAATCTACAACCCCCCCCCCCCAAAAAAAAGAATCTGTAGTTGAGCCCAGTAAGGAAAACATTAGTGATCATTTGATATTTGACACTTAACTTTTTTTTTTTTTTTTTTTTTTTTTTTTTTTTTGAGACAAGGCCTAACTATGTATCCCTGTGGATCAGGCTAGCCCTGAACTCACAGGATTCACTTAGAATTAAAGGTGTATGTCCCCACACCTGGACCAGTTTTTACTTATTTATATGACTCCTTATGTGTTTATTTAACTATAGGTAGCATTGTCATTGGAATTTTATGAATGTGAAATAGAGTAGCCATAGCTTCAATGTCACACAGGACTAGTGAATAAGGAAACCAGAGTGAAATTCAACCAGCCTGGTAGTTAGCTTTGTTTGTTTGTTTGTTTGTTTGTTTGTTTGTTTTCTGCTTCTATTGTTTAGACAAGGCCTCTGTGTGTAGCCTAGACTGGCCTCAAACAGTCCTGTAAGTGCTAGGATCACAAATGTGTGCAACCAGGAAGAATCAAGTTAGTCCAAGTCCATTCCAGCTAGACTACGATTTTAATCACTGCATGCCACCTGTAGTTCTCTACCAACTTGTGTTAATAGTTTGGTACTATTAAATACCACAATGATGAACAAAAGCAGGCTTCTAGGCTGAGGCTGAACAGTCTATAAACAAAACCTAGACAGGGAAGAAATCCCTTTACTAGCCACAATTCTTGTCATCATTATGGCTTTTGGATTCAAGATTTCTAACCTCACCAGCATTGACATTAATTGTATTCATATATTTTCTTTTACATATAGCCATTTGTCTTACAGAAATTTAAAAACATATTTCAACCACCCATTTATTCCTTGAGTTCCTTGTATGATATTCAGCCCGAATGGTCTAGAAATTTGAAACCTCTTGTGGCGGCGCATTCCATCTTTGGACAGCTTTAAATGTGAGAAATGTCTTCCTCATGTTGAGATTAACACTAACCCTGGTCACCTTTTTCTTTCCTTAACTTTTAAATATCCTGTGTTTCTTCTCATTCTGAGCACTTAATAGAAATGATGGGTTCCCTCTCTGCAGGAAAAGTTTAGACAAAGCACAGAAGGTTTAAAAACAGTTTCTAGGGAATTGTAGATACCCAGAAGCTATGAATTTCTATAGACTCTAGATATAGAAATGCTTCCAATAATGACCTTTTGAGACCTCTTTAAAAAGGTGTTGTTCTCATCTGTACTCAAGTATCTCGACCAGCTCTGAGGACTTGTGTGTCCTCCCACTGAGGTACATATGCTGAGGATCTGGCCACTTATTTCGGCCCTGATCATATCTACTTACTTTTCCTCCTTTAAGCTGCGTTTAGGTTCCATCAGCATGTGTACTATAGCCCCTGGCTGAGACAGAGGGAGCAGGAAACAGGAACAACAGTGCAGCTAGCAACCTGTCATCAGACGAGGGGACTCGTGTGGCCCGCTGCTTTTTTTTTTTAATTTTTTTTCTTCTTCTACAGATTGTATCCTGAAATGAAAGCACAGGAAAACACAAGGAAGTATGCGTAAGAAGCAGAACTGGGTCTTATGTGTTGTTAATTTTATCCAACAAAGGAGAACTGTTTCTGTTTTGAATTCTTTTATCCTGGGTTCGTTCAGGTAGTAGACTAATTCAGGGAATAGGAAAACACATGACAGTCATATAGTAAAGGAACTAAGTAGTGATTGTTCCAAACCGTAAGACCCCCACAGCCTCTTAAACCAGCAGCTGTTGTCCAATAGCTGCCTCTTTGGTTGAAGAATTCTCATAACTGCTAACTGAAGTACCATGAGCACTTCACAATTCAATTTAGTTGCTCACTGGGCAGTTTTCCTATACTTTATGATTATTTGCTAGTGTTAGAGTTCTGTGACAACATGACACTGGCTTTGTCCTCATGTTTGGGAGACTTTATGAATTAGGTTACATCCCTTCTAGTGTTTTCCATTTTTTAATAAAAGTTTTAATTTAGGAGTCAACATTATAAATTAGAAAACAAAAAACCAAAAAGATATGTCCGAGGATTTTGTTATTAACTATCCAGGTGACTAGGAACAATGCAACTGTTCTTTCTCTGCCTTTTTCCATCTGAAAGAAGGGCGGGGTGGCTCTGCTAAGGCCTTACAGGTTTCAAGAGCCTGTCATTCTAATTTGGTTAGTTTGTTTCCTTTCTGTGCCGTAAGGTTAGTTTGTTTCCTTTCTGTGCCATAAGCTTCTAGACATGAAGCATGATTTTTGATACATTTAAAACTTTTCCTCAGTGAATGAGGCAAAGTGGATCACAGAAAGTAATTCCCCAGTCCAGCAACTCCTAAAATGGTTTCATATTAGCTACACGCAGGATTTTCAAAACAAGCACACCCAGATATTTTTCTCTAAAGTTCTGATTTAGAATACAGAACGAATGAGACAGGGCACACTGTCTGGTAGGACTAGAGTGGGTCCTTTAGATGCCAACTGTTCTAAGCCACAGTTCTCAAGTTTGCCTACATACAAGAATCACCTGGTAGGTTTCAAACACACCAGTGCCTCAGGCCACCTATAGCCTCAGGTTTAGTTGCCTTGGGAGACCCAGGCTTTTATGTGTTTTAACACTTTCCAGGTAATTATGGTGAATGGTCTGGGCTAAGACCCATCCCCCTGATTGCGTCTTCCTAGTTCTATCTAGCTCTGACCCTCATAGCCCACATTGGACACTTACCAGATGACAAATCCTAGGACCTTATTATGAGGTACAGTTCTGCCTCCATAAGAACAAGGTTGGTGTCAACTTCCTACTCTTTTCAGCCCAGGAACACAGCCCTTAATCTTGTCAATTACTAATGTTCCCTGTCTTTACATTCTTGTCATGTTACAGCCCCATTCTTTCTATCATTTCCTGTCTACTGCATTCATCCACTCTCCCTAACATTTTCCATGTCATTGTCAACTATTCCAATTTTCTTCTGAATTCTGCATTATTTTTATCAAAATTCTCTGTACTATTTAAAATTTTTAAACAGATATCAAACTGAAAGAATGCTATGATTGCCACCTCACAACCAAAGGACAAGTGTGTATAACAAGTAATAAACACATACAAAACAAACATTAAAATGATCTGTAAAACTGATTCGTTCTTTCACATAAGATTAGCTATAACTTGGGTCACATTAAAATGGTGATTATGATTATATTTTCTCAAATATGAAATATGAAATACTAATAAAGTTGTCTGAAGAAAAATAAAATGTAATATTTCATAGTAATTATAAAACAAAACTCTAATGAGCTATAGAAGATACAAATAAATGGGTTTGTTGAAGGTTTAGATAACTTTGAATATTGATTGAGACAAAATAAAATTTTCCTATTCACATTGTAATATATGAAGAACTTTAGAGCCTTGTAAAGTATTTTCATATATATGTTACCATTCAACTTATATTTTAAAAGCACAGCAGTGTTCTGAGTACATTCTGAGGCCAGCTTTGTAAACGCAGTTGTCACCTTCTTCACCAACGCTTCCATGAGAAGCTCTCTGAAATGAGAAAGCAAAGAGAACTTTGCTCTAGTGCAATTTATATCATCGTGATTGCAGGCAGATTCATCATGAGGCTAATGAAGCTTTTGGCTTTAACCTCGTTTCCTGAAAGGATTCTTTCCAAAATCCTGAGGGGCTCCACTGACAGATTCCACATGTTTTTATCAAACAGCAAAAGGAAATTATAGCAATTTGTTGTGATTTCTTTTTTATTCTAAATATTTAGTTTTGTTTACATTATGTATTGATAATTCTGTACTTTGAAGGCTAGACCACTTCTACTTTGCCCCTTTTAAATCATGATATCCTACAAGGCCTTTAAAATCTGATGGTGGCCTCCTCAGAGAAAATATGTTTCTGGGAAAGAGAGACAAGGCAAACATTTTTTTTTTTTCTTTAAAGCAAAAGCAGATTTTCATCTATTCTACACAATTATGCTAGGCTAGCCACCTCCCAAACATGTGCGCTTTTACTTGCCATTTCTGTCTTGCCCTAGCCTTCTGCTGTAACTCTCTGTCCTCAGGGCTAACTCCTCATGGAACCTTCTCCCCCCTCTCCACCCCCAAGACAGGGTTTCTCTGTGTAGCCTTGGCTGTCCTGGACTCGGTTTTTGTAGACCAGGCTGGCCTTGGACTCACAGTGATCTGCCTGCCTCTGCCTCTACCTCCTTGAATGTTGGGATTAAAGGGGTGAGCGACCACGACTGACTTTTTTTTTTTTTAATTAATGCATTTACTCAAAATCTTCCGGACACATCAGGACTGATGGACATAAGAACACATAGAAACTTCAGCAACACACACAGATTCAAGCCAGACAGGGTCCCAGCGCTGAAACCAGGAAGTGGACTTGAGCACCCATCCCTAACTAGTGGTTATCTCTAAATGACATCCACTTGCCAAGGAAAATAGTCGTTTTCTCCAGTGAAGTCTCACTGGGTGTACAAACCACATTTAAGGAACAGCTGTGTCCAGCAGTAGAGAGCTAACAAACAACACAAAATGGTATTTTTGTAGCCGCTTTGTCTTGTTTTTTTTTTTTTGTTTGTTTGTTTGTTTTTTTATTTCTGTTTTTGTCCTATTGGTCTTTTGTTTATATTTTATAGTTTTGGTTTTGTGTGTTTTGGGGTTTTGGTTTTGTGTGTGTTTCCTTTTCTTTTTCTTTTTGAATTCTGGTTTCTTTGCTTGTTTTCAAAAGAGAAAAGGAAAGAGAAAGAAAGAAAGAAAGAAAGAAAGAAAGAAAGAAAGAAAGAAAGA
>NW_026593286.1:42392924-42462017 GCF_907164565.1 Psammomys obesus | reverse complement strand
AGAAAGAAAGAAAGAAAGAAAGAAAGAAAGAAAGAAAGAAAGAAAGAAAGAAAGAAAGAAAGAAAGGAAGGAAGGAAGGAAGGAAGAGGAGTTGGGTAGATGGGGAGATGAGGAGGAACTGAAAGAAATATATTGCATAAAAATTTCAATAAAAATATTAAAAAGAACCTTAAAGAGAAAATGAATTTGATAATAATTATACAAATTTATAGCACACAATTATGACACAAATTATGACACATAATTAACATATGGGAGATGCATTTTGGAATATCAACTCAGTGTACTTTGGGGTAACAACACTGTTGTGCAAATGATCTTTGCTCAGTCATGTTCTTTCCTCCTTTTCCTCAACAACAGAGGTTGAAGAATTCAACTTCTGTGTTGGAATGTTGACCTTTACCCTGTGGATAACCCTTTGTCCCCTCCCTTTGTCTCCTCAGCCTTAGTCCTATGGTTTTTCAGTCTTCTTGCCTCCCTCCCTCCCCTTTGTTGTCCTCCCGGCACCTCTGTGGCTGAGTCTGAGCACACTCAGCACTTTCTGCTCTTATGGTCCTGGTCAGTAGTCTCTCTCTCCCTTGTAAATTTTCATGTCTTTAACCTACAGAGAAAACAAAGCAAACACCGAGTATGTCTTTTATCTGGAGTTGCTCCAGCACACATGCCCTAGAATGAAGGAAGAGATTTGTGGCAATTGAGCCTGAGCCAGCAGTGAGGATGACCACCGCTTTCCCAAGCAGCAGGCTGTCAAAACAGACTGTGGGAAACATAACAAGTAAAAGGGCAGCATCAGTTTTCCCTTCCACAATGTGGTCTGGCAGCACCGGGTGGTAGAAGGTCAGGCCACAGGGCTGAGTGGGTGGTACTCGGTGCTGGTTTCACAGACCAGCGTGAAGATCTAGCTATGGCCCACTCAGCCCGGGGAAGGAGGAAACTGAATTGTATAAAGATTTTAATAATTCACTGTGAGGCTTAAAGTACTCGCAATCTCAGACTTCCAGCTAACAAATATGATGAAGTAGTTATCTCAGTCCTTGAATATTTCGGTTATCATAGTTTTTCTGAATTAATTCTAAATAGTGATTCTAGGGAAATATTAAAATATTCGATAATATTTTGGCTTATTAACATTTCCCCCCCAGAAAAAAACAAAAACAAAAGTCTTCTAACAGTTTAAATCATTTAAGTTATTATTTTAACAAAAGGGCTCTCAAATGGGCATCAACTGGGCACAATCAGCATTGTAACTGAGTGGAAACACAGAACCTGCCAACAAACAAGATACCCAAGGTTCAGAACTTTGCCTTATAGTTTAGTCTTAGAATTTGAAGTAACTTAATACTGCATATTTTGCTCAACTTACAAAAATCCACAATGTTTTTGTAAGCCTAAAATAGTCAAATTCTGCTCAGTGTTATTAGTATAAAAATGCTAACACTATGCTAAATTTCCATATTTCCTCTTATTCCATAATAAACTACTGATTTCCTAAACAAAAGATATGTAGTTACTGCAATAAATGATATTTTGAGTGCATTCATAAACCTCGATTGTTTCTACATGTCATTTTCTATGCATACACATAATAACCGCGACCTGTGAGTTCTGATAGACACTTAAATTTACATGCCTTGAATTTCTTCTAGCCATTATTACCAGCATGACCTCTCCCTTTCAGCACTGTGTAGGATCCACAGTCTGAGAAAACTGCTGAGTCACAATGATAAAAGATATTTTTGCAAAGTCATGCTTAGGGTTGCCTAACAAAAGAAGTTCAGTGCTGGTAAACTAGACCATGACCTGGGTGGAATGTAGTCAGCCCAGGAGACCGGCTATCTCCATTCTATTCTTTAGCTGAGTTTTTCAGGTTAGTTGCCTTTAATACAAGAAAACAATTAAAAAATAAATACAGGCCAGATTCCTGAGCATATGAGAGGAGAGCGCAGCAGAAAGAGGCTGCAGGAGGAGCAGCAAAGATACGTAGAGTGCAGACCATAACCAAAGCCATAGCACTTTCCTGCAAGGATTCGGTTAGTCTGTTCCTCACAGTCGGAATGGATCTATGTGTAGCAGAGGCATCAATGACCAAACACAGGGAAACTGAAAGGGCACAAACACCGTGGAACTCAACAGAAGCTGGCCAGCCCTACCACCTCCACAGCCGTTGTCACAGCAATCACCTTCACATCTCCCAGAAGAGCCCAGCACACCTGCACTCAAAAAAGTAAATACTTATTCCCAGGATTAAAATGTCTTAGGCTGGGCAGTGTGGGGTATGTCATTAATCACAGCACTTAGGAAGCAGAGGCAAGAGGATCTCTGTGAGTTCAAGGCCAGCCCAGTCTACATATCAAGCTCCAAGACTACCAGAGCTCCATAGAAAGACCTTGTGTCAAATAAACAAACAAACAAACAAACTTCACTCTTTTTTTCCCAATAGTCTTGCTGTCCTTTTATTACTCCCAATGCCTGATATATATTTGAGTGTTATTCATCACTAAACAAATGGCAGGATGAAAAATAAATAACTTAGGATATGGTGTTCCCAAGCTTATTTAACTTTAAGTCATCAAAATAATATTTTTAAAAGTTTGGCAAATTTTTCTAGAGAGGACCTGAACAAGATCTTATCTGTAGTATACCGAAAAAGGTACCATTAATTGTGACTGGAACCATGAATGTCTTTCTGCTTCTGGGTTACCTCACTCAGGATGATCCTTTCTAGTTCCCACCATTTGCCTGCAAATTTCATGATTTCCTTGTTTTTAATAGCTGAGTAGTATTCCATTGTGTAAATGTGCCAGAATTTCTGTATCCATTCTTAAACTGAGGGACATCTAGGTTGTTTCCAGATTCTGGCTATCTGGAGTCTTATGGGAAAAGGAAGATATAGAAGGACATGAAAAGGACAGGATACCAACAAAGCCAAAAAATCTGGGCACAGGGGGGACTACAGAAACTGATTGATGCAGAGATGCACCAAAGATCATGCATACCGAGGAACTAGACCCCTTCTCAGATGCAGCCCATAGACATCTTAGTCTCCATGTGGGTCTCCTAGTAAGGGGAGAAGAGACAGTCTCTGACATAAACTCAGTTGCCTGCTTCTTAATCACTTCTTCCTGGTGGGGTAACCTAGCAAGCCTACAGAGGAAGAGGATCCAGGCAGTCCTTATGGCAACTAATAAGCTAGGGTCAGACAGTAGGGAAGGAGGACTTCCCTATCAGTGGAATAAGGGAGAGAGATAGGGGAGAAAGAGGGAGGTCCCAAAGCAAAATTAGAAGTGTTGTCCACACAGGGTAAAAGGAGCTTTGTGTTTCTTGTAATATATTCTTTATTAGAGAAGCCAGAGGGGAAAATTTTTAAATGGAAAGTATGTTCACTCTAGAAACTCAAGTAGGGGATGACAGAGCCCTGTGGACCTCACTGAGACCCTAGAATAACTGAGTTCTGTGGTGGATTGGAGAGAGCCTAGCTGTGAAAAGGTTGTGACAGCATTAAGAAAATATGAATAGAGAACACTGTTATCCTGAGCAGGGAATAGGATCCTGAGTCTATCCTTGGTTACGTAGCCTGAAGATCCCCACTTGTGAAGAGGGAGTGGCTGTCACCACACACAGAAAATAACTTGAGATAGATACAGGTAAAGTGTTGAAACTGGCACCATTTCATTCAGTTCAGCTCAAGTGAGATTTACTGTGGGTATCTTAGATCCTGGGACACAATGATAAGTAGAAAGACATGTATACTTGCCAAAAACTTATGATTTATCAGGGGAAATGGAACACACCATGTGCATTTAAGAAAATATGGTAAATTTGGAGGGAGAAAGCATTTCCCACAAGCAGTGAACTGCAAGACTTTCTAGAAGACAAGACGTACGAACTAAGTTTTCTAGGAACCAAAAGCCTGGAACCTGGTTCTGAGAGAGGAGTGAAAACAGAAATTTCGTACGTATTCAGCTAATAATTTTCTCAGAGAATCTATAAGCACTTGAATCAGTAGCACACGTAGAGTAAGGAAGTTAAATCCAGAGAGAAAAATTGAGTTCTTGGAGAATTTAAGTCTTGTGTTTGAAGGATTTGGGATAAAATCTAAGACTAACAACCTTTATGTGGGCTTTATCAATTTAGCCAAGTTACTTAAACTCGGTGAAGCTCAATTTTCTCAGTGGGATTTTTTTATTTTTAATTTCCTTACATTACAACCTAATACCTTTATATGGAAAGATTGTTGACTCTCAGTGAGGGTTACAATCAGGCAAAGAAGCAGCCTTAAGCAATAATAGCCAGTCACTCAAGAATTCAATTTCCTTGGGGCTACTAAAGCATTGGCTACTCTTCCAAAGGACATGAATTCAATTCCCAGGACCTACATGGCAGCTCACAACAGTCTCTATACAGCTATAATCCCAGGATATCCAATATCACCTTAAAATAAGGCCACCATGCACAGATGTGGTACAGACATACATGCAGGCAAAAAACACTCCTATGCACAAAATAAAGAAGACTCTCAAAGGACTGCTAACTTGTCCAGGGAGCAGGAAAACTTAGAGAAAATTTAACCTCTGTTATCTGGCACTGTGACATAGCTGAATTTTCCATTCCTCCATGAGTTAACAAAAAGGCTGAAGCAATATTTTAAAAATGGAAAAAGCAGGCAAAAGACAAGTTGTTGAACCTCAGAATGACTGCATAAAGGCATTTTCAGATAGTGTGCCAAAACTGAAGGTTGAGTTAAGATTTGAACAAGGGGTGGGATGGGGTTGGCAGCCACACCTATACACTCATCTCCCTTCCTGGCGCGGCTCACCATGAGCTCGAAGACTGCAGGAAGTGTACAGTTGACAGCATCACCCCCATGACCTGCCACTCGGGACTCTTTGTGTGACTGAGTTGTTTCATTTGTGTCTGTAAATCTGAAGATAATGCATTGTTAAGTTCTAAAGAAGTTCAGGTTGATTAGCCTCCAATACACAGCTATCCCTGAATACTTTTTTGTCTTTCTAAGTGAAACATAGCAAGCCTCCACAGAAATGAACTGAGTATATTCAACGGCATGTACCCAGACAATTCACTCTCAAAGCATTCAAGTGAATCTGGAAGTGGACAACAGACTTTTATGGACTATTCTCTAACTTCTAAATTCCAGACTGATGTGCTAAGTGCAATGCAGTTGATGTAAAGTTAATAGCTAAAAGACCAAAGATCACTCTGAACTGCCTTGGTGGAGCCGTTAGCTAGCAAGAAGGGAGCATGTGATTAGAGAATGGGGCAGGTGTGGTGCATACCAGAGAAATAAGTGCAACCAAAGGCAAAACAATTAGCAAGGAACAAAGTTTTCAACCAATAAATTATCATTTTGGACACAGAAGAAAAATTCTGGCTTGGGCGACTTTAAAACACTTTCTCTGTAATTATTAACGGCTGTTGCCTGAAAAATATTTTGAGCTCAGTCTAATGTGGAAACCCAAGATAGACAAAGTATTTCCCCGTAGCTGTACATTTTGGGAAGGGAGCATAGATCTGCTTGCAGCAGCCATGGAGCCAGTTCCATAATCTTCATATGACCTGGAACAGCCCCAGTGCTCTGCGGTACCAACCACAGCTAGGGTGCACTTGAGGATTCTCAACTATATCCACGGCTGCTGCTGTCTTGACATTTGCTAACTCTGGTTAGTACTGGGCATTTGGTAATAACCATGATCCTTGATGCAATAACAAGGCAAAGATAAATCCAGATGGATCCCTCTACAGCTTTTAAATCTTGAGCCTCTGAAGCATTTACTTACCAAAGTCACACTACAAATTATATCTCTTTACCTTTCTTGTTCTACAGTCTTCCAACTCCTCACAAAAGATCTGGAAATTAAAATGAATCTCTTCCATCTTCCTTTTTATGTTTAAGAAAAACTTTTTTTAATTTTTTATTTAACTTTCGTTAATTACACTTTATTCACTTTGTATTCCCCCGTAAGCCCCTCCCTCCTCCCCTCCCAATCCCACTCTCCCTCCCCCTTCTTCACAGCATGCCCCTCCCCAAGTCCACTGATAGGGAAGGTCCTCCTCTCCTTCTTTCTGATCTTAGTCTATCAGTTCTCATCAGAAGTGGCTGTATTGTCATCTTCTGTGGCCTGGTAAGGCTGCTCCCCCCTCAGGGGGAGGTGATCAAAGAGCAGGCCAATCAGATTATGTCAGAGGTAGTCCTTCTTCCCATTACTATGTAACCCACTTGGACACTGAACTTCCATGGGCTACATCTGTGCAGGGGTTCTAGGTTACCTCCATGAATAGTTCTTGGTTGGAGTAGGAGTCTCTGGGAAGTTCCCTGTGTTCAACTTTTCTTGTTCTGTTGATCTCCTTGTGTAGTTCCTGTCCTCTCCAGCTCTTACTATTTCCCACTTCTTACATAAGATTCCATTCACTCTGCCCAACAGTTGGCCATCAAGCTCATTATCTGCTTTCATAGTCTGCAGGGCAGAGGTTTTCAGAGGCCCTCTGTGGCAGGTTCCTAGTTTGTTTCCTGTTTTCTTCTTCTGGCTTTCAGAGGCCCTTTGTAGCAGGTTCCTAGGTTGTTTCTTGTTTTCTTCTTCTTCTTCTGATGTCCATCCTCTTTGCCTTTCTGGATGGGGATTGAGCATTTTAGTCAGGGTCCTCTCTCTTGCTTAGTTTCTTTAGATGTACAAATTTTAGTGGGTTTATCCTCTATTGTATGTCTATATGAGTGAGTATATACCATGTGTGTCTTTTTGCTTCTGGGACAACTCACTCAGGATGATCCTTTCCAGGTCCCACCATTTACCTGCAAATTTCATGATTTCCTTATTTTTCATTGCTGAATAATACTCCATTGTATAGATGCACCACAATTTCTGCATCCATTCTTCAGTTGAGGGGCATCTGGGCTGTTTCCAGCTTCTGGCTATTACAAATAAAGCTGCTACAAACATGGTTGAGCAAATGTCCTTATTGTGTACTTGAGAATCTTTTGGATATATGCCTAGGAGTGGTATGGCTGGATCTTGAGAAAGCGCTCGCTATTCCTAGTTGTCTGAGAAAACGCCAGATTGATTTCCAGAGTGGTTGTACAAGTTTACATTCCCACCAGCAGTGGAGGACAGTTCCCCTTTCTCCACAACCTCTCCAGCATGTGTTGTCACTTGAGTTTTTGATCTTGGCCCTTCTGATGGGTGTAAGGTGAAATCTCAGGGTTGTTTTGATTTGCATTTCCCTAATGGCTAATGATGTTGAGCATTTCTTTAAATGTTTTTCTGCCACTCAATATTCCTCTACAGAGAGTTCTCTGTTTAGCTCTGTTCCCCATTTTTTTTAAGTGGAGTACTTGATTTGCTGCTTTTCAGCTTCTTTAGTTCTTTATATATACTGGATATGAGTCCTCTGTCAGATAAAGGGTTGGTGAAGATTCTTTCCCAATCTGTAGACAGTCGTTTTGTTTTGATGACGGTGTCCTTTTCTTTATAGAAGCTTTTAAGTTTCATGAGGTCCCATTTGTTGATTGTTGCTCTTAGAGCCTGTGCTGTCGGTGTTCTGTTCAGGAAGTTTTCTCCTGTGCCAATGAGTTCTAGGCTGTTCCCCACTTTTTCTTCTAACAGATTTAGAGTATCTGGTTTTATGTTGAGGTCTTTGATCCACTTGGACTTTAGTTTTGTGCAGGGTGATAAGTATGGATTTATTTTCATTTTTCTACATGTAGACATCCAGTTGGTCCAGCACCATTTGTTGAAGATGCTATCTTTTTTCCACTGTATGGTTTTGGCTTCTTTGTCAAAGATCAAGTGTCCATAAGTGTGTGGATTTATTTCTGGGTCTTCTGTTCGGTTCCATTGATCCACCGTTCTGTTTCTATGCCAGTACCATGCAATTTTTATTACTGTTGCTCTATAGTACAACTTAAGATCAGGGATGGAGATACCTCCAGAAGATCTTTTATTGTAGAGGATTGTTTTAGCAATTCTGGGTTTCTTGTTATTCCATATGAAGTTGAGAAAATTCTCAAACTTTTTTTTTAAAGAAGAAAAGATTAAAGAGCAAGGTGAGTGAGTAGATGGCTCAGTGGTAAAGAGCACAGGCGACTCTTTCAGAGCACACAGGTTCAATTAGCACCCACATGGTGGTCTCAACTGTCTGCAACTCTAGTTCCAGGAGATCCAATGCCTTATTTTAGTCTGCTTGGGTACCAGGAACATAGTGATACACAAGCACACATTCAGGCAAAATACTCATACACACAAAAAAATAATTAATAGAAAAAATATTTAAAATGGTGGGTGAGGTGCTCTGCTAGGCACATAGGACACTGAGGCAGTAAAGGAAATGGAAGGAGCCATCATTCTACTGCCTTGAGACAAGTGCGATAGAAAGGATAAGAGTGGGATTGACCACCATCTTCCTTGAAACCGACCAAAAAAATGTGCAGGAGTGAAGCCATTTGAAATGAATCAAAACAGAAGAACTGGATGAGCCAGGATATGAAAAAGGATGAGGCAGATTCAGTCTTTGTCAGTTGGTAATGACAGGCTGTGATAGAATTAAGTGAAGTGGGATCAGGGATCAGAGGCCACAGAAGAGGTCAGAAGCTAAATTTAGAGTTTTTACATTTCGCAAGAAGAGGGTTTATCCTTAATGGTAATATATATCATTTGAAAGATGTAATTCTACAAAGTGAATAATTTTGAACTAGTACTTTAAATTTCCCTGTACTGTGGGAATTGTAGAAGTAAATAACAGAGGCAGAATTTCCAATGAAATCATTTTATTGGTTCAGGTGGGTGATAAATAAAATAAATAAATAAATAAAAATAGAAGGACATGATCCTAGGTATTGTGGAAGAGAAGGTTTATTGTAGATTAAAGTGAGAGCATAGCCAGAGGCAGGGACATATCTGGGAGAGTCCAGAGTAGACATGACCCTAAACCATGTGAGGAGGAGGTCAGGGAAAGAACCAAACCAAGAGTCTAGGAAGGTAAATCATGTACAGAAGGTCCAAGTAACCAAAATGGCTGGGTTATATAGGAAAGGGCATCTGAGGGAAGGGCAGCCCAGTCTCGGGGCTAGAAAAGTTTATAGTAGAGGGCAGAGTATGCCAACTATACCCCGTATGAAGTAGGGACTGAGGGGTGCTGGAAAAATCTAGCAGGCAGATCCACTTTGACATGTTAGGAAGGCACCTCAGCCATTTGTCTCGGATTTGAGAACTAACAGGTGATGGCAGAAACCTGAGCTGGAGGAATAGCAATGTAAAAGGAAGAGCAAAGACACATTTAGGAAATATTTGAGATGAGACAATCAATTAAGTCTCTAGAGTGAGCCCACTGGAAGAGTAAGGCAAGCTTTAGGCAAATTTAGGTTTTTATTCTCTGGTTAAGTGGCATTAAAACCACCTGCAGCAGAAACATAGAGGAATGTAAGGGGGAAGATAAGCATGAATTTCTTATAGGTCACTACACTGATATTATCAAATAAATATTTAGATATAACTATGCGTCTCGAGAAATAATATCAAAATTAACATATTCCCACATGCCAAGAAGGCTACCAAAAATGAATATAGTTTCATATACATTTCTCTTCCTCTAAAAGTCAGATTTACTTAGGAAATCATAATGAAATTTTAGTGATTTAAAAAGAATATATCCATCTCTCTCTGTTCCCACAAACCTAATTCTCCAGTCTCCTGCAACAGACCACCAGCTGTAGCCTCCCTTCCGCATTTCCCTGCCCAAGTCTCCTGTAGATCACACAGACCATCCCTTCCTAACTTCCCCTCCCACCACCCCCAACACCAGCACACATTCCTTGTGAACACACCAGCAGACAACTAGTAGAACAGCCAAAACACAGCCATCATACTTTACAAAACTCCAGAGAGAAAACAGAAACCAATGACTTCAAACCAAAACTAATCATGGGGAAAAGACACCACATACTCATCGAAGAAAAAAATCTACCAAGATGACATTTCCAATTTTTAACATTTATCGTCCAAACACAAGGATACCCAAGTTTGTAGAAGAAGCACCACTACAGCTCAAATAATCTATTGACCCTCACAAACTAATAGGTGGAGACTCTCAACTACTACCAATGGACAGGTCATCAGGACAAAAACTAAACAGAGATGTACTGGAGCTAGCAGATGTTATGAACCAAATGGCCCTAAAGGTATTTACAGAACATTTTACACAAATACAAAAGGGATATAATCTTCTCAGCATCTCATGGAACTTTCTCCAAAACTGACCACAAATTCAGACACAAAGCAAGTCTCAACACATACAAGAAAACTGAAATAACTCTGTGCATCTTATCAGATCACCACAAATTAAAGTTGGATATCAACAAGAACAGAAAGTTTACAAACTCATGAAAACTGAACAACTCTCTATGGAATGAAAAATGGGTCAAGACTGAAATAAAGAAAAAGAAAGACTTTCTAGGAGTCAATGAAAATGAATACAGAAGCTACCAAATATGTGCAACACAATGAACACAGTGAAGAGGTCATAGGACTAAGTGCTAACATAAAAAAATTAGAGACTTCTCATCCTAGCAACTTTGCAGAACACCTGAAAGCTCTAGAACTAAGAGATTTCTTGTAATCACACCCAAGAAAAATAGATGATAAGAAGTAAACTTAAGGCTGAAATCAATAAAGTAGAAACAAAGAGAACAATATGAAGAATCATTGAAACAAAGAAGTGGTTCTTTGAGAAAATAAACAAGACAGACCCTTATCTTAACTAACTAAAGGGCAGTGATTAACAAATCAGAAATGAAAAGGAGGCCATAACAACAGAAACTGAAGAAATTCTAACCATCACAAGGATATACTTTAAAAACCTGTACTTCAACAATTGGAAAATTTCTTGGTAGGTACCACTTATCAAAGTTAAGATATTATCAAAATAAGATAAACAGTTTTAATAGTCCTATAACCCCTAAGGAAATAGAAGCAGTCATTAAAAGTTCCACATCAAAAAAAGCTCAGGGCCAGATGGTTTTAACACAGACTTTCAAAGAAGAGTTCACACCAATACTTCTCAAATTGTTCCACAAAATAGAAACAGAAGGAACATTGTAAAGTGATATATCTAAACATAATAAAATCAATATACACCAAGCTGATAGCTGACATCAAATTAAATGGAGAGAAACTCAAATCAAGTCCATTAAATCAGGAAGAAGATGTGGTTGTCCACTCTCTCCATATCTATTCAGTACAGCACTTGAAGTTTTAACTAGAGCAATAAGACAACTGAAGGACTTCAAATGGATACAAATTGAAAAGGGAAAAGTCAAAGTATTGTTATTTGCAGGTGACATGGTAGTATACATAAATGACCCCAAAAATTCTACCAGGGAACTTCGATAGCTGATAAACACATTCAGCAAAATGGCTGATACAAGATTAACTTTAAAAAAAATTCAGTAGCTCTTGTATATACGAAGGACAAACAGATTGAGAAAAAAAAACAAAATAACACATTAAAATAACCTCAAATAATATAAAAATATCTTGAGAGTAACAATAACCAAGCAAGTGAAACACTTGTATGATAAAACTTCAAGTTTTTGAAGAAAGGAACTGAAGAAGATATCAGAAGATGGAAGGATCTCCCATGCTCATGGATTAGTAAAATTAATATAGTAAAAATGGCCACCCTACTAAAAGAAATCTAAAGATTCAATGCAATTCCCATCAAAATTCCAACATAAGTGTTTACAGACCTTGAAAGGACAATTCTCAAATTCATATAAAAACAAAAAATCCAGGATAGCCAAAACAATCCTAAACAGTAAAAGGACTGCCAGAGGTATCAGCATCCCTGATTTTAAGTTATACTACAGAGGTAGAGTAATAAAAACTACATGGTATTGGCATGTAATTGGTTGGTCAATTATATTGACCAATGGCATGTTGGTCAATGTAATTGAATCCAAGAACCAGATGTAAATCTACACACCTTTTTTAATATAAAAAAGCCAGAAATACACACTGAAAAAATAAAGAGACAGGATCATCAACAAATGGTGCTGGTCAAACTTGATGTTTGCATGTAGAAGAATGCAAATAGATCCATATTTATTACCCTGTACAGAACCCAAGTCCAAGTGGATCAAGACCTCAACATAAAACCAGATGCACTGAACCTGATAGACAAGAAAGTGGAAAATAGTCTTGAACACATTGGCACAGGAGATGACTTTCTGAACAGAACACCGATAGTGCAGGCACTAAGATAATCAATTAATAAATTGGATATCATGAAACTGAAATGCTTCTGTAAGGTAAAGGACACTGTCAGTAGGACAAACTGTCAGCCTACAGATTGGGAAAAGATTTTTGCCAACTCCACATCTGATAGAGGACAAATATACAAAATATATAAAGAACTCAGGAAACTAGATATCAAAAATATCCAAATAATCCAATTTAAAATGTGGTACAGATCTAAACAGATGACAATAAAGGAATTTCAAATGGCCCAGAAACACTTAAAGAAATGCTCAGCATCTTTAACCATCAGGGAAATGCAAATCAAAACTGTTTTGAGATTCTATCTTATATCTGTCAGAATGCCTAAGATCAGTAACACAAGTGACAGCTCATGCTGGTGAGAATGTGGAATAAGAAGAACATTCATCTATTGCTGCTGGGAGTGTGATTTGTACCGCCACTCTAGAAATCAAGATGGTAGTTCCACAGGAAGTTGAGAACTGATGTACCTCACAATCCACCTATGCCACTCTGAGCATATACCCAAAGGACACTCCATCCTACCACAATGACACTTGATCAACCATGTTCATTGTTGCTCTATTCATAATAGTCAGAAACTAGAAACAACATATGTTCCTCAACAGAATAATGGATAAAGAAAATGTGGTACATTGACACAATGGAGTATTACTCAGTTGTTTAAAAAACTGCATCATGAAATTTGCAGACAAATGGATAGAACTAAAAAATGGAAATCATCTGGAGGTAACCCAGACCCAGAAAGACAAATATGTTATATATTCACTTGTAAATGGATGTTAGTTGTTAGGTAAATGATAACCAACCAAGTTGGGTCTGTAGACCCAAAAAGGTTAGGTAAAGAGGAATGAGCTAGGTTGGCTGTATGGACCCTCTTAGGAAGGGAAAGAGTATAGATTTTGTGTGTGGACTAGGTATAGCTGGGGACAAGAGCAGAAATGATCAGGTCAGGGGGATGAAATGGGAGAGAGAGTGTGGGCAAAGACAGTCTAAATGGGGGACATTTGGGGTGCAAAATAGAAACCCAGTGCAGTGGAAACTTTCTGGAATCTATGAAAGTGATCCTAGTGAGGACTCCTAGTAATGGGAGATACAGACTCTCAACTGGTCATCTCTTGTAGCCAGACAAGGCTTCCAGTGGCAGGACTGGGTTGCATTCAGTTGAGTTGTTGGCCTAGGGGGGTCCCATAGAGAGCCCCAAACAACCCAGGCTGATGCTAGGATTGCTCAGAGGATTGGTCCTCACAAACTGATAGAAGGGAACCATTGCCAAGGACAACATCCACACAGGTCATTGACTGTTGAAAGTTTGAGCTTCTGCCTGTATTGAGCATTCACCCTTGTATTCTAGTCTCTTTGGTGAAGGCTACCATAGAAAAACATGGACACCAACACAGCCATAAAACCTTTGCTCAGCAGTCAGTCCTGCCTGCAGGATGTGCTTGGGCAATGCAGCAGAATATGTGAGAATGGCCAACGAATGTCCAATTTAACTAGAGGTGCACTCCACAGGAGATTGGATAACCCAGAGCCTAGCGCAGAACCAAACAACTGGCCTTAAAAAAAAAAAAAAAACAGAATTAATAAAGTGATTCCTAATGATATTCTCCTATACTTGTAGGTCAGTGCCTTGTCCAGTCATCATATAGAGGCTTCCTCTGGCAGTAGATGGGAGCAAATGCAGAGACCCACAGCCAGACATTATGCAGAGTCTAAACTGAAGGTCGCCCTCAGGTCTCTCTCCTTGGAGCTCAGAGAATTCCATTGAAAATGAGGAGGAAATAGTGTAGAAGTCATATGGAGTAGAGGACACCAGGAGAACATGGACCACTGAATCAACTAAACCGCCACAGATAGTCTCACAGAAACTGAAGTAGCAAGCATGGAGCCAGCATGGATTGTATCAGGTCCTCTGTGTACATATATATACAATGTACATGCAAGAGCCATACATTATGGCTGTTAGCTTGGTGTTTTTGTGGGACTCCTAACTGTGGGAGTGGGTGTGACTTTGACTCTTCTGACTGCTGTTGGGATTCTTTTCCTCAATTTGGATTACCTTGTACAGCTTCAGTATGAAGGCTTTTGCCTTGCCACACTGTTTTGTTTTTGCTGTGTTTTGCTGTTGTTTCTTAGAGGCCTGTTCTTTTCTGATGGGAAACAGATAGAAAGTAGACCTGAGTAAGAGGAGAGGTAGAAGGATGCTGGGAAGAGTGGAAAAAGGAAAAAAAAAAAAAAAACAACAAAAACAACTGTGGTTGAGATGTATTGTGTGAGGGAAGAATCTACTTTCAATTAAAATAATATATTATTATTTTATATGTATATGTCCATCTTATTAAAAGAGGGGCAAAAGGAAACTGGGAACAAAATTAGAAGACAGTCTGATGCCAAAGACTGACCCTGAGCTATGAGCCAGACAAATATCTCAGACTGACCCTGAGCCATGAGCCAGAGAAATCTCTCAGAATGACCCTGAGTCAGAGACAGAGAGTCCCTCCGACCGACCCTGGGCTGGGAGTCAAAGGATTCCTCCCTTAGAAAAACATTGAGTCAAGACGACAGGAATTGATTAGCACAGAAAAGGTTTACTGAGGGAATTTGCAAGATAGTAGCCCTCAGACAGCTCCACTAACAGCCCCCACCTTCAAGCTGGAGTCAATGCAAATTCCAGCTCACCTTCCCCCTCCCCCTTCCCCCCTTTTCCCTGGTTTATATTCTGTACCTTGGCTTTCAATAAACGGACCTTGACAGGATTTAGCTTGGTCCCATTCTTCTTTCTCGCCCGTTTTGCCTTTCAGGTAAGGGTCCTTCTCGAGTCCCACCCAATAACTAGTTCCGCAGGCGGGACAGTCTGAATAACCTGTAAAATGGGAGAGACTGTTTTAAAAATAAAAAAGGAAAAGGGAGAAATAAGGAAAAAGATTCAGCTGGGGTATGGTAGTGCAGACTTTTAATCCCAGCACTCAGGAGGTAAACGCAAGCGGCTCTCTACACATTCATATCCACTCTGATTTACCTAGGCCTACCAAGGTACATGGTAAGAACTTGACAAAAAAAAGAAAGAAAGAAAGAAAGAAAGAAAGAAAGAAAGAAAGAAAGAAAGAAAGAAAGAAAGAAAGAAAGAAAGAAAGAAAGTAAATGAAAAAGAAAAAAACAAAAACATGGAGACTGCAGTGGAGCATCAAGAAGACTTGAATGTTGGCCAGAAGGCCAGTGTCTGCCTGCTTCCTCTTAGTGATGGGGGCTCTTGGAAAAGAGGAAGACAGCTGTTTACCAAATTAGACAGTGTGACCTCTTCTAATGGAAACAATCTGGAAGGCAGAAAACTATTGAGAGGCATCTTTTCAAAGTCACGAGCAGAGATAAACATCATGGGAAAGATGAGGAAGATCAGCCTCAGATGATCAGGGCACTCTTGTCCTACTAAGCAAAAACAGTGAGAAAGCTGAGCAGGCAGGCATGTGGAGCCTGGAAATGCTGAGTCACTGTTAAGAGCGAGCCCTCTGACCCTGAGTAAAGGATAAGGCAATCCAGCTTCTGGTGTGTCTCCCCTACCGCTATGAAGTCTTGCCCAGGCAGACTCATTTTTAGGATTTGTCTCTGACCTTATTTCTACCAGAGCTTTAGAGTAAATCTTTCAGAACTTGAGGAAACCTGAGACAAATAATTATCTCTGTGGTTTAAAACAAACAAACAAACAGTCGCACAACACATGAGTGTGGTTGCCAGAAGTTAATGGAAGTTTGTTCTTTCCACTCAGTGAGGTGTCTCTCCTCATCACTGTCTCCTTTTATATGGCAACCATAGCCTACTGCTGCTTGTCTGGACCTGGCTATCAGCTCAAGCCCTTCATTCTTTTCTTTTTGTTCACCCAACATATATTCATTGGGATCTTCTTATATACCAGACATTATTCAAAGCCTGGAGATACGATATAAGCAACAATAAAGCACATTGTCCTTATGAGGTTTGTAAACCAGTGGCATAACCAGCCTATCAGAAAAGATAATATTCCAAAAGGACTCTTGTATCTTCCATAAGAGAGATAGGTCCGAAGTTCTCTTTTTTTGTTCGGTCTTCGTGTGGTTTAGGTATCAATGTGAATGTAGTTTTATAGAATGAGTTTGGTAATGTTCCTTCTGTTTCTATTTTGTGGAATTGTTTGAAGAGAATTGGAGTTAACTCTTCTTTGAAGGTCTTGTAGAATTCTGCACTGAAACCATCTGGCCCTGGGCTTTTTTTTGGAAGGGAGACTTTTGATGACTGCATCTATTTCCATGGGAGATATAGGACTATTCAATCTGTTTACTTGATCTTGATTTAATTTTGGTAAATAGAATCTATCAAGAAAATTGCCATTTCATTTAGATTTTCAAATTTTGTGGCATATAGGCTTTTGTGGCATATAAGACCTAATGATTGTTTGGATTTCCTCAGTGTTTGTTGTTATGTCCCCCTTTTGTCTCTGATTTTGCTGATTTGGATAGTTTTTCTCTGCCTTTTAGTTAGTTAGACTAAGGGTTTGTCTATCTTGTTGATTTTCTCAAAAAACTAGCTCTTGGTCTCATTGATTCTTTGAATTGTTTTCTTTGTTTCTAATTCATTGATTTCCACTCTGAGTTTGAGTATTTCCAGCTGTCTACTCCTCTTGGGTATGTCTGCTTCTTTTTTTTTTTCCTAGGGCTTTTAGGTGATATCTATTATTAAAACAATGGACCCCAAAGAAGGGTGAAATTCTCCAGGAATCTCATGCTGAGAGAATCTCATGCAGAGGGAATCTTGTCTCTAGAAAGAGATTTTGAAAAGTTCTGTCAACTTGTCAAAACATCTCACAGGATCAGACTGAGTCCAAACAATGATGGGCCAGTGGTGGGCAGGACCACAGCTTGCCTGAGACTGCTGAGATGAACATAATTTTGTTCTCTATTCAAAGTTTAATCTCACTTTAGGGTCTTCCAAAGTCAAAGTCGGACCTTGGGGAGTCCCTGGATGCCTTTTCTCTCTTCCTTCTGTGGCTACTTTTAATAATTTCTTTAAAGCTATGCATTATTAATTCTTTACTGTTAAGCTCTTTTATTAAAGATTATGAGTGGCCAAATGTAGCCTGTGGTACAACCTATGATCCCCACATTTGTTGACAGTGGGGAGACAGGCATTCAGTAATCAATCATACCTGTGAAGTTATCAGTCTACACAGGGGTAAGGAGTTAGCCCCAGATTGATCATGCTCAACTGTAAGTCCATCTTCTTCATCCTTTGTCCTTCCATTGGTTGTAGAAAAAGATCTCTACTGAAAGACTCAGGCTCTCTCCTGTTATTATATTATATTTGTATTTTTTTATATCATATATTTGTATATTATATTATATTTATATGCCCCTGTTAATATCAGTTAAAAACCCTGGCCTCATAAATTCTCATCTCTGTGAAGTCGAGTTCCCACCCCCACCTCCAACTCCTCCAACCCTCTGGCTACCTCTTTTCAGGTGCTGAACCCATCATTAAGAAACCTAATACCTTCACATGTCCATGAACATTCTTTTTGTCTTTGAACTCCATGAAATGGCTATTTCTTTCATAAGAATTCTACTCTGTTTCTCCCTCATTTCCACAAATGGTGGCAGTCTACCTTCCCAGTTATAGTGGCAAAAAAATGGTCTTTCTTGCTCATCTACAATTTTTTTCTTTGTTTCTAACCTCAACTCACCCAACACACACCACTGTCCTCTCTTTCCCTTTATCTCTTCCCTTGTCCTCTCTCAGCTTTGAATCCCATTTCATCAGATTTTACTATTTATCACCTTTTATATAAGAGTGATATGCTTTTCCTTATTTTTTCTTTGAACTTTTCCCAATACCTTTGCCCTACTCATCATACCTGTCACTTTTGGCTAATGACCTAATTCTCCTTTTCAGCAGAAAATGGGAGCAGTCAGAAAAAAAGCAAAAATGAGCTCCCACGACTACCTGTATCTATTTCTGAACCACACACCATTTTTATCATTATCAGAACAATATTTATGATTATAACAAAAGCTGCTGACGTTTTGCTCAAAGGTCTTTCTTCTGCAACTATCCAGCTTCTTTCCTGCAGCATTTACTTAGGGTTTCTTTTCCAGTAGCTTGCCAAAATATTACGTAGTTTCACATCCAAAACCTTCTTAACCACACTTTCTCCTCTAGCTGCTTCTTTATTTCTCCATCTTCTGTGCACTGTGCTATTTATGCTTTGCCTTGATTCTGTTCTACTCCTGGATTCACACCATAATTTCATGTTAAAAAAAAGTTCTTTTCATGCTAACCAGTGAGCTCACATTAGAAAAGTCAGTGGTCAAATAAATCTTTATGTCATTTTACCTATTACCCATATTTGGTTTGATGAGACTTGGTCACCATATCGAATATGGAAAAGTCAGTGGTCAATTAAATCTTTATGTCGTTTTACCTATTACCCATATTTGGTATGATAAGACTTGGTCACTCCACAAAACTTGTAACATTTCCCTAATTGTCTTCCAGGACATCATACTTAGTTTTTCCTCTAACTTCACTAGACTCTCTTTTTGTCCTCTTTTACTGATTTTTTTCTCAACTTTCTTTAAATGCATGAGTTCCTCTCAGCCAGCTCCTTTTCCTAATTCATACTATCTAGGGAATCTAAACTCTTTTAATATTTTGGCTTTAAATGTACCAAAGACTCCCAAATTTAGATCTCTAATTCAGATGTAGGATGAACAATTCATCCATTTATTTGTTCATCATGCCAGGGGAACTTTTTGGTCAAAGGCAAATGAGCAAAGCCTACTGTAAATTCTCTTTACCTTACTCTTACTACTTTCTCAAATTTCAGATTCATAAACTAAACTATTTATTCTCTGACTCTGCTTGTATCTGATCAGCATATCCAGACTCAACCCTGAGAGACTATCCTCCCAAATACACTTTTCACACACTTGCTCTGATTAGTTAGTGGAGACTCCCTCTTCCAATTACTCTCACTATAAACCTTGATGTTTAATCCTTGGTGTTTTTCCTTCTCTTGAACCATATACCCAGTCTTTTCAAGGGATTCCTTGAAAAGTGCAGAATCCCATCTCTTCTATACATAGCTTCGATCAAGCCACCATCATATTGTACTTACATCAATGTATACTCTCAATTAATTTCTGCCTCCACCCTACTACATTCACACATAGTTCATTGCCCCTCACACACAATAATTTCAATTCCTTAACAGTTAGAGTACTCTTATTGTTTAAATTGTACAATTCTGCACCTTCTTACTGAAAACCAAGTTCTTACACTGATCTTCGGGTCACATATGACATGTCTCTCTTTCCGTTCTCTTCTCCTGTGCTTTCCTTCCTACTTAGTGCATGCCAACCATGTTCACCTTGCAGTTACTCTTTATACAAGGAAAAGCCAGTGTGGTGGCACATGCCTATAATCCCAGCACTTGGGAGGTAGAGGCAGGAGGATCATGGGATCAAGATCATTCTCAGCTACGGAATGATCAGGAATAACACCAACAGGTTCAGTGGTGGGGAAGGTCAGAGTTCAGTGAGTAGAAGAGCCAATGCATTGGGCTCTGTAGAGGGAAGGACAGACTCCTAAGAAGAAGGCTGGAAATAGGTGCCGGGACACAGCTTTGATACACATGTGAGAAGGGAGCGATGGTGTAGGTGGAAGTGTATGGCATCCAATGGAATTTATGTTTTAAGGGACTCCAGATGGTGTATCAAGAGGGTCAGAGAGGGCCAAGGCAGAAATATTGGAACTAGGAGGTTTCAGCTACATTACAGGTAAGAAATGAAAGTTTCATTAGCTAACAAAATAGTGATGGGAATAAAAAGAGTAATAAACTCTGAAATTCTGAAAGTTAAGGGAAATGATGGGAGACAGGTGAAAAGAAGGTTTCAAAAATGACTCCCAAGTTTACTAACATGACAGATGGCAGAAAGAGTCTCTGAAAGGGAAACAAGCTTAGAGGGGGTGACTTAAACATTTAGCCTTAGGCTTGCTAAACCTGGGGAAGCTTTGAGAGATCTGAGATGATGAGTTGATATTTTAGACACTCAGAAGTGCAGCTCTGAATTGATGTCTGAGCTGGAAAACTGTGTTCAGGGGGGAGCTGGCACAGGGGCTCACGCCTTTAATCCCAGCACTCAGGAGGCAGAGGCAGAGGCAGGCAGATCTCTGTGAGTTTGGGGCAAGCCTCATCTACAAAGAGAGTTCTAGGACAGCCAAGGCTATTACATAGAGAAACCCTATCTTGAAAAACCAATATCTATGTTGGTTCAGGGGTGACTGTAAAGAAGATAATGAAACCCTGAAGAAAATGAGATGGCAAAGTTTTGCATGAATTCTTGCTAAGCCATATTGTAATTCTTCTGTAATTTCATAGTTAACTTAAACAAAAGTACACAATTACAATTTAATTCTTAGAGTCACGTGATTATGTCAAATATTTTTACATTTTTGTTGTTATTTACTTTCCTTCTCCTTTTTTCTTCCTTGTCTCTTCTGGGTCAAAATGATCCACTTAGCATCAATAACTCTGACCATCATATTAGGAACAATACAGAACCCACCAAGAGAGAGTGTACATCATAGCATTCTTAAGCCCTTTAAAGTGGCATTGATAAAGGCTAGTCTACAGCAAAAGGTAAAGCCATCAGACTTTAGTTTTCAGCAGTCCACTTGCCTCCTAATTATGTATGTCAGGAAACTTGAGAAACAAGACAAATGCACATTTCAACCTAATGTCCTATCACACTTCTGTTATTTATCATAATTCTATTATGAGAGTCAATGGACTCTGGTGCACATCGAAAGCCTGAAGAAACTGGGTGCAGTGTCAGCGAAGGAATGCAACAGCAGTAGTGCTTTCAACAGTGGGGGCGATAAGCTTGCCAGTAAGAATGGAAACAAAAAGAAAAGAAATAATAAAGTTTGCTTCTTTCAATTTCTTTTATCGGGGCTGCTTGTGGGAAAGAATCACCAACATTATCATGACTTGGTCATGAAAAATCCCTCAAAGCTGGGAATTATCTACCTCAAAACCCAGCTCTACCACTCTTGAGCACATACCCTAAAGAGTTATATCCGATTACAGAGACACTTGCTATTCCATATTTATTGCTGCTCTATTCATGATAGCCAGAAACAGCCGAGACGACTGTCAGCATATGAATGGATAATAAAAATGTGGTGCATTCATATGATAAATATATACATTCAATAAAATATTATTCAGCTGTTTAAAAAAAAACATCAAAAATATCATGAAATGTGCAGGTAAATTGATGGAGCTAGAAAAATTTACCCTGAGTAAAGTAATCCAGGCCCTAAAAGACAAATATGTTTTCTCGTATATGTGGATGTTATTTTTTTAAGCTTCAATAATATAATCTGCATAAACACAGAGATTATTTTGGGACTTGGGGGAGAATCTCAGAGAAATGGAAAATAGAATATATATTTATGCAGAGATGGGAGAAACTGGAGTGGGAGGGTTAAAGGGAAAGGTGGATGGAAAAGGAGGGTAAGAAAAAGAACAGAGGAAGGGTTAACTCATGCTAAGGGCCATATGAAGGTCATACAAAAATGACTACTGTATAAATTTTTAAATTTACAACTCCTGGGCATATACCCAAAAGATGCCCCAACATACAACAAGAACTGTAATGGAAGTCTTGGTTTGTTTAAAAACTTAGTTATGTTATGTAAATGTTTTTGTTTTAATCCCAAGTATGGGAATTTTAGCTTGGATTTTAGTTTGTCCACAGCTGATAAGTGCCTTCTCCTGGACATGATCTTTGCCAGCTGGTAACGGCCTGCCTTGTGCAGCACAGAGAAGGACGTGGTCTAGGACTCTGAGGGATATAAATATGAGAGCCCAGAAACAGTGGCACGTGGCATGTGGCAGTTTAGAGAGACACAGGAGAGATGCTTTGGGACACAACTTTAGAGGAGACTGTTGCTGTATCTGCTATTGACGAAGATGGTATAGTCCCAAAAGAGCCCAGTTGACCCTAATCAGCCAGGAGAAGTAAATGGCTTTGCTCCCCAGTAACCTTTTTTCTACCTAGGGTTGGGGGGTTGGTAGGGAGAGGCTTTAAGGAACCCCAAATAAAAAAGCCATTAAAAACAAGTGCTACAAAGAACATTTGCTCAACTATGTCTGTAGCAGCTTTATTCATTATAGCCAGAATCTGGAAACAACCTAGATGTCCCTCAACTGCAGACTGGATAGAGAAATTGTGGTTCATTTATACAACCTCATGATGGTTCCATTGTATGACTGGGCAATCACTGCAGATGAAAAGAATCGTTAGATTTACTGAGAATAGTAAGCTTCCTGGGATAGTGGCAAAGATCACACCCCAGATGGTCTGTCTCCCAAAGTGTACTCTAGCCAAAGAGTTGTTTTCTCTGAGAAATTAAGTGGATTTGGACCATGAGACAGTTTTAAACAGCTTGTGTAGAAATATTCACCCAAAGCATGAGCTAAGCCACTTGGTCCTTACTGTGGCTGGAAGATTTTTATGTGCAGCACCTGGGGCTGGCACTAGGGACATGCAGTTTCCAGACATCAGTGTGCACAGCCTTCATTACCTTTCAGAACAGAAATGTATTGTCTCTTGGTTCTAGAGGGTGAAGCCCAACCCGAAGCATCAGCACATAAGCAAGTAAGCATCTAAGACTTTCTCTTAGATGGTCATGCTTTGCTGGAGGCCGGCAGCATTCTTTGTCAGGGTCTGTATCATTCTCTTCTCTGCCTTCCTCTTCATTTGTCAGCCTTCCATCTCTGTGTCTAACTTTCCAATTTTATTTTTATAAAGTCACCAGTAGTACTGCATTAGAAGCTCACCCTGGTCCAGGATGACCTCGTATTAACGGAGTATATCTGCAACAATACCATTTCTAAATACTATTTTTAAAATAATAATATAGTAAAGTTGGTCTCATCTAAATGGAGTCGGAACTCATCTCGACATATTAACTAGTGTGGTGTAATTCAATTCATATGGAATTTGACCCATTAAATGAATCTACATAAAACCAGAATATGCAGGTTACCCTGTTTACCTCTCCACCGAATACACAGTCTCTCAGTTTGCCCAGTTCCAGCCAGCGTTGCGGGGTCTTCTCCTTTGCCTGTTTTCCTCCCTCCCCAAAGGTATTTGACAAAAGTAAATTCTTGTCCATTCTTTAAGAATAAAGACTTATTTAATCCTACACTTTCAGTGCAGTCATTTTCTGAAAAGCCAATAGGACCTGTAATTGGCTTTTTATTTGTTTCCCTTTTCTTCTACTTAACTGAAGCCGTAGGAGATTAAAGCTTACACCGCGTGTTCAGGAAATGGCTGTCTGCCTGCCTTTCCTGGTAAAACTGGCTGTGGCGTTATTGGCATTCCTGTCTTGTCTGCTCGGCTAGAAGCTTCTAGAATGTTAGGGTTCCATTGTACTCACCTTTAGTCATCCTTCCAAAGGTTTATTATCTAGGAAGGACAAGGAAAATTAATCACACTAGAAAGCTATTGGAAATTCAATTCAGCACACCAAGAAATTGTGCTGTACACAAACTAGCTAAAACACAAGCAGATGGTTAAAGTTATTTGTCCATCTTAATTTGTACTTTATTAAATTTACATTAATCACTACATTGCATAAATTTATCTTTGAAACATTAAAACATCTTTTAGAAATACCGTATGGGTGGGACTTTGAACATAAAGGATAGAAACTCCATGTAACTATGAGCTCTGTAAAGAGAAAGGAAAGAAATTTTTTTAACACAGATTAGATTTTAATGAAAGGATTAGAGCTAACATCACACACCAATTATATGAGTAGTATTTCATCAAAGATGTTCAGAACAAATTTTTTTTCTTTTTTTCCAGGATATTTTTTCTTTTTTAATTTTTTTTATTTTTATTAATTACAGTTTATTCACTTTATAGCCCCTCTGTACCTCCCTCCCTCTTCCCCTCCCAATCCTACCCTCCCTCTTCCCCACCTGTGTCCCTCTCCCAGTACACTGAAAAGGGAGGTCTGTTAGTATTTTGGAACAAAACGTGCTTCTGGGTTACCTAGCAACATATGATGTTATGTGTGTCCCAGGCCAAGTGGCCACACCTGGAAGGCGTGGTTACCTTGCCCCTTAAAGGGACAAATCGTGGTCTCTCTCTTACTCTTTTCTCTTGCTCTCGCCCTCTTGCCCTCTCTCTCTCTCTGTCTCTCTATCTCTATCTCTCTGTCTCTCTCTCTGCGCCCCCTCCCCCTTTCTCTCTCCCCATCATGTCCTGCTCCCTCCTTCCCTCCACATCCACCTAATAAATCTCTTTCATAGAAGATCGGTTGCCAGCCTCATCTTTAATTAATAGATCTAACAAGGTCTCTTCCCCTTCCCTCTGACCCTCGTCTATCAGGTCTCATCAGGAGGGGCTGAATTGTCTTCTTCTGTGGCCAGGTAAGGCTGCTCCCCCCTCAGAGGAAGGTGATCAAAGAACAGGCCAATCAGTTCATGTCAGAGACAGTCCCTGTCCCCATTACTACGGAGGCCACTTGGATACTGAACTGTCATAAGCTACCCCTGTGCAGGGGTTCCAGGCCATGTCCATGAGTGGTCCTTGGCTGGAGTATCAGTTTCAGAAAAGACCCCTGTGCCGGGACTTTTAGGATCTGACGCCGTCCTTGTGGAGCTGAAAGGAAAGAAATTATCCCAACTCTTAATCAAACATGTTTTCACAGATAATGTAGCTGTTTCTATGGCTTTTTAAAACAATATTTCCTACCTGGAGCATTCATTGCCCCCTTCTCCCTCCATGGTACGCTGAGCTTACCTAACAACAATGGGAAACTGTGTCCCCTAAACATAATACATTTCTTCTCCCTGGGTGGATGTACAGTCAACAATAATGTTGCAGTTTCAAAGACTACATAGTAACTAGACACTGACAGTTTAGAGTATCTGCTTTAGCTTGGGATGCTTTATTTTTACAATGTACATTTGCTTATTTTGTGTGTGAAGACATATGTTTGCCATGGTACATATGTGGAGGTCAGAGCACAATTTTCAAAAACAGTTCTTTCCTTCTACCATGTGCTTCTGGCTACTGAACACAGGTCTTTGGGCTTGGGGATAAATGTCTTTATCTGCTAAGGCATCTCACCCATGCAGATCTCGACAGTTTACAATGTATTCAAGCTGCATAATCAGGTCAATGTTCTTTTCAGAAAATGTCTGTTATACTTGGGTAGCTATTTTGTGGAGCCAACTGACTAAAAGCCCAACCAGAGAAAAGAACCAGTCTCTGTCTGCAACATGACACAGACCCTAACGGTAATGGCTGTTTTTAGTGGGGAACTGACAAGCCAGTTCCAGATGTTTAGGTTTGCTCAGTGGTTCAGAAGCAGAGCCCTGTGGCAGATATCTTGGGGCTCAAGCACCAATTCCATCCCTATTAAGCGAGAAGATACCTAGGCCCAAGCACCAATGTCACTCCCACTAAGTGAGCAGTACCTAGGCTCAGACACCAACTCCATCCCTACCAGTAAGGATGCTGCTCACTGAGGGTATTGACAGTAGTAGTATTTTCTTCCTCAGAAGCTTTGTGTGACAATCAAATAAGGCTCCAAAGACTCCCCACTCCAAAGTTACTGTTCGGGGTTTTGACAGCTGCCAGGTACACCACTGAATTCAGCCAACTCACTACAACTATGCAGGCCCCTTTGTTGCACAGAGGTATTTAAGGTATTTACGACTTAAGACCAGCTTTACTGAGATATACTTTACATACTATACATTTCACCCACTTAATAGTGGTCTTACCATAGTTCCAGAGCTGTAACCATGGGACTCTAACTTCAGAGCATTGTTTTTCCTTGTTTATAGTAAATTGTGGGTATTTTTGTAATTGTATTTACTTTATTTTGTTTTTAGGACAAAGTCTTACTAAGCTAGAACTTACAGAGAGGTCCATCTGTCTCTTCTTCCTGATTGCTGGGATTCTAAGTGTGTGTCACCACACCATGCCTGGCCAAATTAACCATTTTTTATTGTTGTATTCTTATGGCTTAGAATTCTCCTCATTCTAGTTTTTGAATAGTGACCCAGTTATTATATTTTTCAACAGCTAAGCTGGCAACTTTGCTCTGAAAACAGAATGATTCTGTGTACCCAATATACATAATGTTTTAGGGAGGTTGAGCAAGGATTGGCTAGCACTGCATACTGCTCATTGGGCAAGAAATAGTCATAAATAGTGATCAGGGCTCACTTCAAAGATTTACGATATAAAGATGAAAGTGCTGAGAACTATGTTCTATGATCAAGGGCAGTTTATTGATGTTCATTTTATGACTGGCTAAGTACAGACTAAGTACAGCCTGCCAAGCCTCTCATGGTTTGGCATCTGAGAGCAAGGGTTCAGTTTAGTGGTAGCTGGAACAAGAGTGTGAGCACCTGGGCAGGAAACGAAACTCCAGGCCACAATCCTGGAGTTGAAGTGGGCTAGGTTGGAAATAAGATCAAATGGCAAATGAAGAAAACTGGAATTATTTAAGAAACTTGCTGAGGTCTAGATTACTTCAGGACACACACAAACACATGTCTGTCTGTACCATACTTCTAGAAACTGAAAGCATATTAGACCTTTTGTTTTTCTTAAGTCAAGTAGATTCATAGCAAAATAAATATCCATGTTATGAACAACTTCCACAAGTTTCTTTGGATTCATTTAGGCAACAGCTGCATGAATATTTCTTACATTGGCTGCCTGCCCCAGTCTATTTCTTCACAAGAAAGACCACAGGATTTTTTTTTCCACTCCTTCTATCTCATGTGGATTGATTGAAAAAAAATGTTATTTCTAAAATTCAGTGTTCCAACCATAGCTATGACTCCTGGAAGCTAAAAAGACACTGTTGAACTATTTTTCCCTCTGATATAGTCCCGTTTATTCTCTAAGATCTAATTCAGAATCTGAGTGTTCTTTTCACAATCACTGGGTAACCATTACCAAAAGACAGACAGCGACGAGCTGTGAAATGACTCTGCAGTGGAGGCAGGCCACTTGGTACAGGAGACTGAGGACTTGGATTCAATCCCTGAAGCCTCTAGACAGTGAAAGAGAAAATTCACCTCACCAAGTTGCCCTCTGGCTTCCACATGTGCACAGTGGCATTTCTCTCTTCACCAGTAGTAATATTTTTAAAAACCAAAAAGAGGTACGTCAGCAAAAAAACATGTAAATGTTGATACTTGTTTGCATTGCTTTGGGAACTGTAAAATGGTGTGGTTACAGTAGAAAACAACAGGACGCTTGGCATTAGCACTTCGGGATGTGTACACTAGCACGCTGAGAATCAGTTCCAGCCTCACCTCACCCCCACACTTATAGCAGGTGGAGGCAGTCCAAGCGTTCATTGGTTGAGGACTTGGTCAACAAAACAGGGTACGAATATCCAACGTAGCACTATTCAGCCTTAAAAGGAAGAAACATTCTGATAGATAGAAACACAGATGAACCTGGGAAGACAGGCCAAATGAAAGAAGCAGGTTATAGAAAAGACAAACACTATACAGTTCTACCCCTCCAACTACCAATAATGCCACACTCAGTGAGATAGAAATGATAATGACCATTACCGGGATCTTAGTGTTGGGAAATTGAGCTCTTAGTACTTAACAGATAAAGACAGAGTGGTATCTGGGAAGGTAAGAATGTTTTGGAGAATGGATGGTCATGATTGCACCATAATGTGAATGTACTTCATGTCCCTGTGCTGTCATGCAAACCTAAACCTTTACTAAATAAAACAGAGAAAGATTGAATAAGTGAAACATACTATTTTGTGGTACTTAATGGAAAGGAACATTAAAGAGTCATGAAAAGTCAGGTTTTTCCACTGAGGTCATGTATTAGTTACTTTCTATTGCTCTGACGGGACACCGTGACTAAGGAAACTTCTGAAAGAAACTGCTTTATTGGGCTTACAGTTCCAGAGGGTTAGAGGGCATGATGGTGGAGCAAAGGCATGGAGACAGGCGTGTGGAGCCGTAGCTGAAAGCTGACATCATGATCCACAAGCAAAAGGCAGATCTGGAGAGCTCACAATGGTGTGGAGTCTTTTGAAACCTCAAAGCCCACCCACAGTGACATACTTCCTTCAGCAAGGCCACACCTCTTCACACTCCCGAACAGCCACCAACTGAGCACTCAAATGCCCTAGATTTACAGAGAACATCCCTTTCAAAACACCATCTGTAAGGTCAGCCAGATAAAAATATCAACGAGCTTTCTAGAAATTTACAAGATGACAAATGAAAGAAACATACAAAAAATAAATATAATATAAAAAAATAAGGAATACCCTGAAAAATAAAAGAGCTTGTTTGCATATGTTATAAACTAGAATTTGTTCTGAACGACACTTTTAGATCCTGTTAAATACAAGAGGGTAAAGCCAAGAAGTTGTTTGTATGTGAAATGAGTTTTCAATAAGTGACTGTTCAGCAAGATGTCATCATGTGTTGTGTATTATTTTAAGCTCTTTGTGTACATTAGCATGTAAGTCTTGAACAACACCTTCAGGAAGTAGTTTCCATTACCCTCATTTTGTATATGGGAAATCAGGTTTGTCCAGTTGTTAAGCAATGGAGCCAGAACCTGGACCAGGAAGTTTGACTCCGAGATCTTGTCTTTTGATCATTCTACAGTATTTTAAGCCATCAAAAATGCAAACACAGACAACTAATGGAAGCCACATTTCATTTTATATGTCATAGCTTAACTGTAAATAGTTTAAATAGCCTGAATAAAACTACAAAATCACCAGGGGAAAATATGTAGTTTAAACTTTCTTTATTCTTTAACAATTTCATACATGTTACAATGTATTCTGGTCGCCACCCAACACTCTCACCACACCCACTGAGCCTTTGGGACTTAAAAATAATCTCAATGTGACAAGCCCTCTTTACAGACCACAGAAATCTCAAAATCACAGTTTAAAAATCTTACAGAAGCCAGGCATGGTAGTGGCTGGCTTCTTTAAACACAACTTTAAGTTTAAAGGATTTCCAGAAGCTGGAATGGTAGTGGATAGCTGTAATTACATCTCAGAGAAGCAGGCAGAAGGATTGTGATTTCCAGATCAACCTGGCCTACCTAGCTGGATCATGTCTCAACACAACCAACAAAGAAGACTGATAGGCCTGACTTATAAGCATGTTTAAAGTATAATTAGAGACAAATAAGCAAAGAGGTGATACCATTACCATAGTGAAAACAACAGGCAGATGTTAACATAACAAGGTCTTCTTACCGATCAACCAGACGACAGTAAATTAGCCTATGAAAAAAATGCATAAGCATTTTATAAAAGTGAGAAAAACAGTTGGAGTGGTTGTGCACGTCTTTAATTCCAGCTCTTGGGAGGCAGAGGCAGGCAGAGCTCTGGTGAGTTCCAAGCCAGCCTTTTTGACATAGGAAATTCCAGGCCAGTCAGAGCTGCATAGTGAGAGAGAGAGAAAAAGAACATAAAAGATGCTTAAGCTTACTATTTACTGAAGAAGTTTCCTTTTGAATGAGAATGTAACTCATTGGCAGAGATATAACTGATTGACTGTAGCTGAGTGCTAACATGCTTGAGACCTTAGATTTGATGCAAGCAATACAAAATGAAAAATAATGATAACGAATACTTTTTAAATGAAATGCTCTCTCTTTTTTAAATGAAAAGACATAGAAATATACATGGCATAGTTTCTCTGAAGAGCCACTTGGCCCTTCAGAATTTCAAGCATAACTTAGGAACTCTTTTAAAGACTTATTTCTGGAGACTGCTGCCTAAATACCCAAAGTATCATGTGCATAAAAATGTGATCAGAATACTATTTAAAATAGCAATGTAAGTTAAAAACAGTACCTTTATTCTTTGATAAAGAACTAACTAAATTTATCTAAAAGATGCTCCAACATACAAAAAAGACATTCGCTCTACTATGTTCATAGCAGGTTTATTCATAATAGCCAGAATCTGGAAAGAACCTAGATGTCCCTCAGCTGAAGAATGGATAGAGAAATTGTGGTACATTTACACAATGCAGTACTACTCAGCAATTAAAAACATGGAAATCATGAAATTTGTGGGCAAATGGATGGAAAAGATCATCCTGTATGAGGTAACCCAGAAGCAGAAAGACACACATAGTATATACTCACTTATAAGTGAATATTAGACATAGAATGCAGGATAAATCTATAAATCTAAAATCTATATATTTTGAGACTAAACTCTATAGTCCTAAAGAAGCTAAACAACAAGGAAGACCCTAGGGAAGAGGCTTAATCCTCATTCAGAAGAGCAAACAGGATAGACATCGGAAATAGGAGAAGACAGGGAACAGGACAGAAGCCTTCCATAGGGGTCCTCTGAAAGACTCTACCTATTGAGTATCAAAGCAGATGCTGAGCCTCATAGCCAAACTTTGTGCAGAGTGCAAGGAATCTTATGGAAGAAGGGGGAGATAGAAAGATCTAGAGGCAACAGGAGCTCCATAAGGAGACCAACAGAGCCAAAAAATCTGGGCTCAGGGGTCCTGCAGAGACTGATGAATCAACCAAAGACCATGCCTGGAGAAGACCTAGACCCCCTGCTCAGATGTAGCCCATGGGCAGCTCAGCCTCCAAGTAGGATCCCTAGTAAGGGTAGCTGGGGCTGTGTCTGACATGGACTCAGTGACCAGTTCTTTGATCACCTCCCCCTGGCAAGGTGGCCTAACTAGGACACAGAGAAAGAAGATCCAGACAGTCTTAATGAGACTTGATAGGCTAGGGTCGATAGTAGGGGAGGAGGATCTCCCATATCAGTGGACTAAGGGAGGGACATGGCAGGGAGAAAAGGGGAGGGTGGGATTGGGAAGAGGTGAGGGAGGGGGCCAGGATACAAAGTGAATAAATTGTAATAAATAATAATAATAAAGAAAAAAATTTAAAGAAGTAACCAAGTTAATCAACAAACTATATGGCCATGAAACTTGTGACATGATTTTAAAGTCATTGATATTGAATGACATCGGTTTAATGAAATATAATGAAGATACTGAATGGCAGATAGAGTAGGGCCACAGATGCCTAAAATTGCATAAGAAACATGTGCATGCCTATAATGGCATTTACAAATGTCAGCTGCATTTATCACTATATGAATAAATTTTCAATGAGTTTTACTCTAATTTCTATTTTCATGTACAATTTGAATGTTTAAATGAGCCAACAAAAACCATTAACCAGTGAAACAGAACAGACGTAGGGGGTAGTGTGAGACCTATTGTCAGTTGTCAACTTGACTGTATCTGAAATAAAGTGTGATCCAGAAATGGAGGGCACACCTGGGATCTGGATCTTGAGCTGGAGGACCCAGCCCTTCCCTGCAGAGACAGATGTAGAACTCTCAGCTGCTTCTCCAGCACCATGTCTGCCTGCACAGTGCCATGTTTCCCATCATGATGATAACGGACTAAATCTCTGAAACTAAAAGCCGGCCCCAATTAACTTTATATACTATTCAGCAATTAAAAGCAAGGAAATCATGAAACGTGCAGGTAAATGGTGGGACCTAGAAAAGATCATCCTTAGTGAGGTATCCCAGAAGCAGAAAGACACACAGGGTATACACTCACTCATAAGTGGATATTAGACATATAATATAGGATAAACATACTGAAATCTGTACACGTAAAGAAGCTAATCACATAAAGAAGGAGGACTCTGGCTAAGATGCTCAATCCTCATTCAGAAAGGCAAAGAGAATGGACATCAGAAGAGGGGAAAACAGGGAACAGGACAGGAGCCTACCACAGAGGGCCTCTGAAAGACTCTACCCTGCAGAGTATCAAAGCTTTGTAGCCAAACTTTGGGCAGAGTGCAGGGAATCTTATGAAAGAAGGGGGAGATAGAGAGACCTGGAGGGGACAGGAGCTCTACAAGGAGAGCAACAGAACCAAAAAAATCTGGACACAGCGGTCTTTTCTGAGACTGATACTTCCACCAAGGACAATGCATGGAGATAACCTAGAACCCCTGCACAGATGTAGCCCATGGCAGCTCAGTGTCCAAGTGGGTTCCATAGTAAGGGGAACAGGGACTGTCTCTGACATAAATTGATTGGCCTGCTCTTTATCACCTCCCCCTCGAGGGGGGGGGGCGGTGCAGCCTTACCAGGCCACAGAGGAAGACAATGCAGCTACTCCTGATGAGACCTGATAGGCTAGGATCAGGTGGAAGAAGAGGACCTCCCCTATCAGTGGACTGGGGGAAGAACATGGGTGGAGAAGAGGGAGAGAGAGTGGGATTGGGAGGGGGAGAGGAGGGGAGCTATAGATGGGATACAAAGGGAATAAACTGTAATTAATAAAAATAAAAATAAAATATAATTTTTTAAATGGGGGGAAAAAAGAGTTGCCATGGTCATGATGTCTCTTTATAACAATAAAACCCTAAGACAGATGGAATGTCATGACTTTATAAGACTAAGATGTGGCTCCCCCCCACCACCAATGATTTTAATGGAATGAATTGTGGATAAATGAGAAGACATGGATTTTCACAAATTCATCTTCAAGCAAGATGTAGGGTCTCAGTAAATCAACATTTGTCAGAACCCTTCTTGGAGGTGTGTGAGCCTGAATTTGACAATGTCTGTTATGTTCTAAAAACTGGGAGCATATCTACTTTCTAGAACTCTTTCACAGATGCAAACTAGAAATAATAATTTGCCCATGAATAGCAACTGCTGGTGCTGAGGAGTGTGTGAATCGTGTGCATGATCAAGGCTCTGCCTTAGGCATGTTGTAATCTCAGCTTGGAGTTCTCCAGTGAACCTGTATTTCTGTTTTGAAAGATACTGCTGTGCACTGCGCTCAGCTCAGAACATTTCACAAGATCTCTTTATCAGTCCATTAACTTCAGCATGTGATGTTTGCCTTTTGCCAGAACAGACTGTCTTCTGGGGTCAGTGCTTTTGAACTATATATGAGCAGTGAGTAGAAATGGTCTCTAATTAGTAGCTATTAGGTATTAACAAGAAATGCAAAATACATGAAAAGAACAATAGATGTCAGGTTTCAAAAAAAAAAAAGAAAGAAAAGAAAAGAAAAGAAAAGAAACATCTAACAGAAATTATTTAAAAACTGAAAGATCTACATTCTGTGTCTAAACTATAAATATAGTGTTAAGCCTTTGGGAACACACTAGTTTTGTGAGGCTCGTGTTTCTATAGCTACTTTAAAAAATTCAGGAGAATAGCTTGATATCAAAGAAAAGGCCTTTCCTCTCCTTTCCTTTCCTCTCCTCTCCTGTCCTCTCCTCTCTTTTCCTCTCCAATCCTTGCCTTTCCTTTTATTTTTCTCTTAAAGCAGCCAGTGTCTTACTGTAATTCTGTGCCGTTTCCATTTTTAGGTCTTCCAGGAGTTACCTCATCTTTAGTTTGTTTGGATGGTGTGATTTTCACATGCTCCTCCAGCCAAGGAAAGCATCAGCCTTGAATTATCATGTGAAAGTTGGGAGTCCCATCCTCATAGTGTCAACATTGACAAGTCAGTTTATGTCTGATTATTTGTTTAATAATCTCTCCAAAGAAAGGGGATCCTTCCTCCACTGCTGGTGGGAATGTAAACTTGTACAACCACTCTGGAAAGCAATCTGGAGCTTTCTCAGACAAATGGGAATAGCGCTTCCTCAAGATCCAGCTATACCACTCCTAGGCATATATCCAAAAGATTCTCAAGTACACAATAAGGACATTTGCTCAACCATGTTTGTAGCAGCCTTATTTGTAATGGCCAGAAGTTGGAAACAGCCCAGATGCCCCTCAGTGGAGGAATGGATGCACAAATTGTGGAATATTACTCAGCAATAGAAAACAAGGAAATCATGAAATTTGCAGGTAAATAGTGGGATCTGGAAAAGATCATCCTGAGTGAGCTATCCCAGAAGCAGAAAGATGCACACGGTATATACTCACTCATATAGACATATAATATAGGATAAACCTACTAAAATATGTACACCTAAAGAAACTAATGAAGAGGGAGGACTCTTGCTAAAATGCTCAATTCCTATCCAGAAAGGCAAAGAGGCTGGACATCAGAAGAAGCAGAAAAGAGAGAACAAGTCAGGAGCTTGACAGAGAGGATCTCTGAAAAGTTCTGCCCTGCAGACTATCAATTCAGATGCTGAGACTTATGGGCAACCTTTGGACAGAGTGCAGGGAATCTTAGGAAAGAAGTGGAAAAGAGTAAGATCTGGAGAGGACAGGAACTCCACAAGGAGAGCAACAGAACCAAAAATTCTGAGCACAGGGGTCTTTCCTGAGACTGATACTCCAACCAAGGACTATGCGTGGAGATAACCTAAGACCCCTGCACAGATGTAGCCTATGGCAGTTCAATATCCAAGTAGGTTCCATTGTAATAGGAACAGGGACTGTCTCTGACATGGACTGATTGGCCTGCTCTTTAATTACCTCCCCCTGAGGGGGAAGCAGCATTACCAGGCCACAGAAGAAGACAATGCAGCCACTCCTGATGAGACCTAATTGACTAGGATCAGAAGGAAGGAAAAGAAGACCTCCCTTATCAGTGGACTTGGGGAGGGGCAAGCATGCAGAGGGTGGAGGAAGGGAGGGATTGGGACGGGAGGAGGAAGGAAACTACAGGGGGGATACAAAGTGAATAAAGTATAATTAATAAAGAAAAAATGTAAAAAAAACCATAATCTCTCTAAAATTAAGCTTACAAATGTTTCCAGTGTGTTACTGAACATGGCTCACCATTTTGAACTGAACGTACATAAAATAATTTATGTACTTTCTATTTTGAACTTATATTACATAAAACCATGCTTGAAACTGTGTCATTATTAAGCATTTATTTTTTTTTAAAAAAAATCAAAAGCTCAAAAGTTTTGATAAATGTAAAACATTGGAAAAGTGGAGAAGACACTACTACGGAAAGGAGAAAAAAAGATGGCTAGAACTGAGAGAATAAAAAATAAGCACTAGATACAATAAGCTACAAGTTACAGTCGGAGCACATGGTAAAACAGTATAATCTAATTTGTAACCATTTAAGGCCCAGTTGTATTACATTCTAGGTAACCTGCATGCAATTCTATGATCTCATGATCTTCTTCCCCTTAAGAAAATATGTGTGTGATATTTTACTTCTTTTAGAAATAACACTTCAGTTAATTCTTTGAGAATTTCAACGTATGTCCATCATGTTAGCCCCCATTCTCCTCCCCTAACTCATCCAAAATGCACCCCGCTCACCTCCCTACCCACCCAACTTCGTGTTCTCTCTTTTTACTAAACCATCAACACTAATTTGTGTTGCCCAACTGCTCTTGGATGTGGGGCCTGCCCTCATGTCTAGTTGACCTACTACGAATCATCATTAAAGAAAATGGATCTCCCTCTCCCAGCAGCTATCAAATGCCAACAGACCCCCAGCTAGGAGTGGGACTTCATACTCACATCTCTCTGAGCAAATACATTTTTCACCTTCCCAAAAGAAAGCAAAAGTAATTATTTACATATATTTAACACATCACCATAACAGCTTTTGAAGAAGCCTGGATAGATAGTCTTCTAACTGTATGGTTCTAAACAGACAACACAAGTTGTCTTAGTCATTGATCCATTGATCTAATGAGATCAATGCATTAAGAATGAGCTTGTTACTATACACACAGGGAATAAAGAGGTAAACAGCAGGCTCTGCTAAGGCGGTCGCTACTTATGTCTGCTTCTCAACAGTGCTAACATTACCCCTACTTCTTTTACTTACCCCTGCTTGATGTAGAGACCTAAGGCAAATCTTCTTTCGATGGCTCACGACTGCAGATAAGTAACTCGCCTCTATCCCTTTCCGACCTCTTCTCCCAGGGTGGTTCACTATACATTTGCAATTGATTACTATTCATAGTCTCAAGTGATGAGCCTAAATACCCTTCACTGTTTCATAAATATATACAGTATCTGTTTTCTCTTGATAAGCTGAGACTGTAAGAACCATGCAGGGTAGAGCATACCTATGACACTAGCAATTTGGACACAAAGGCAGGCGCATTTTGACTAAGAGGACAGCCTGGACCATGTGGCAAGTGCTACCCAGTCTGGACTACATAGCAAGACTGCGTCTCAAAGCAAATCTAGAGGAACCTTACTGCATCCTTCAGCTGAAGCTTTCAGGCTTTATTTAATTTATTTGTATTTATACTATTTCTTGAACATTCCGTCCTCATTTTAGAAAGTCTTCAGTTTATTCATCTTATTAAAATCCTGGGGCTTTTACATAAAGGTTTTTGCTTAATTTATAAATAAAATTTATTATTTGATCTCTGCATATAGTAACTACCGCTTTAAAAACCAGAGATTGTATTTTCCTCCATGAATTCTTCTTTGATCTATTGCTTTCCTTATGCATCTGCCACTACTATCGTGTCCTTTACTTTTCTCAGATTTCTGACCATCCTTGATTATTTGTTCATACTCATGACAGAGAGAAAAGGAGAGAGAGATCCAAGCACCTCATGTAAATTCCTTCTGCTGCTGAGAGAGTTATCTTTTCTTAACTGACATCCCTTGAGACATGGGACTGTGTGTGAGCAGGCCATGGTTGTCAACAGATGGGCTTTGAGGCACAAAAGTAATCGGAGCTTCACTCCAACTCTCAAAACTGGTCCTTCTCTAGAGGGCCTCAGGGTGAGTTCCTGTCATTTCTTTAGTTATCTATTCACATATGTCACCTTGCTTGCGACATTGCACACTCTGCTGGGTCGGTAAGATCAGCTATTTTGGATAATGTAACACTTCTGCCTTTTCCCCTCACTGAGCTGCAATCCAAGCCACTGCAGAAAATGTGGCTTTTGCATGTGCTAGGTTTATAAGCCATAGCCTCTTTATCTGCTTTCAAGTATGGAACAGTATATGAGAACAAAGCAGAGAACAATAGATTGTGTTGGAACAAAGAATATTCTCAGTTCTACCTTAAGAATTTAAAAAACATTTAAAGAATCTACTGGAGTAAAAGCGCTGATCCCCTGTGAGACAGATGTCAACAACCACACACAGGTATGAGGAAAGCCTCAGCATCGCGGAGTGCTACATGAGCACAAACCCTGACGTTTGTAAAAGGCAAGACAGCCCCAGACAGGGAAAAACCAGTTCTCTGGAAGCACAGCTAAAAACCCTCGCATCCAGCTAGTTGACAGAATTCTTCCTATTGCACTTGTAACACGCAGTTGACATTAATAGGTCCCTCAAGAACACAAGGGATTTTCTGGCATTTTTCATCAGAAAAGCTTCTGCACGGCTTTGAGTGGCTACGAGAAAAGTAGACAGAAATGTTTTGAGATTCTGTTCTGCTTTTTGCAGGCTATGTACTTGTATAGCATGTATTCTCCATCTTTCCCATCTGTACACTATAGAACATATAGTTTTCACTGAGTTGTGGGGATTAAATATACACAAATGATATTTAAATATTAACTTTTTGCTGTAATATCTCAAATACTTTTTACCTAAACACCTATAATTAAATTAAAAATTGCATCCATTTGACAAATAAATAATGCTAAATAAAGTTTAAATCTATCATGGCACAACTATTTTTTCTAGAATATATGAAAAACTCTAATATCCCTGTAAGTCTGACCTAAATGATATATGCCCTCGATTATTTGGGAATTAGTTCTACAGAACTTCATATGTTGAATTGTATTTCTTATCTACTTTGTTGGGTTTCTTTATGCCTCTTCCTCCTTTCTCCAGCCCAGTTCCTTCCAACACCCCAACACCAGGTAGGAGAGAAAGTAGGATAGTGGGAAGAGGATGTGGAGTTCTCTTGGACTACTTTCGGCTGTTTAGGGTTGTTGGATTCCTTGGAGCAAGTCCAATCTTCGTTTCAGGATATCTCCAACTTCTTCTCCTCAAACCACAACAGCAGCAACCAGGAGCAGCAGGGGAAGGAGCAGCAGCCTTCCTCCTCCTGGAACACCCTAGCCTCTCTCTGGACTCTGGCATTTATTCCCTCTCCAGAGTCCTCCAAATTAAACTGTCTGCAGCTGGCAAAGATCACACGCCTCTCAGAGCCTGCATAAGGCAAATAGTCTGCTACTGGGAACAATCTAAAGCAGCCCTGTACCCCACACCTGGGATTAAACAAAAAACATGTTTACATAACATAACTGAGTTTTTAAAGAAACCAAAACTCCCACTACATTTATGTATATATAAAGTAAGGACAGCAACAGCCTAAGATAATTTTGAAGATAGTTATTTTAAGAATTTGGCAGTGCACTTTTCTTCCAGTAAAACACAATAAGAAAAATGTTTAAATAAAAAAAAATCTATCCTAACTCCCTCAAGGCCAAGGACAAAAGAATTTTCCTGTGCTTTGATATTCCTTTTGTCCATTCCTTAGATAAAATACATGTTCCTTGTAGACTTGGTAAATGTGAGCAAGTCTAAATACAAGGGGAAAAGTTGTGTATCTTTTGGAGTGTCAGGCAGGTGAGCAGGCCAGACCCGTTAGGTGAAATTCGAACCTGCTGTCACAGATTCAAACATCTCCCTTTTATTCCTGAGCTACCGTCTCAAACAACAAAAGTCTTCTAGCTGCAAAGGTTATTCTGAGGGAGGATCCACAGGAAGAAAGAAGGCATTCTGGGAAAAAAGTGTAATGCTTAGCTGAAGTTAAAGCGAATTCGAAGTAAGAACGATTTAAGGAAAAAGGTAAAACTCAAGGGTTTTTTGTTTGTTTGTTTTTACTTTGTTTTTACTTTTGTTTTGTTTGGGTTTTTTTTTTTTCTTAGTCAGTTTTTGGTCTTAGCTACAATCTTAGACTAAATTTACTTCCTTTTAAAAGTTTTATTTATTTTTATTCATGTGTGCCACGTGTGTGCAGGTGTTGTCAGAAGCCCAAAGACTGACTGGGGCTGTGCCACCTGTGTGAGTGCTGGGAAGGGAGCTAGAGTGCTCTGCAAGAAGAGCAGGTGTTCCTAAGTGCTGAATTACTTCTATAGTGCCTACACTTATTTCTTAGGCATGGAAAAATGTACTGGGTAATTTGTATACTAGTGTTATAGATCTTTAAAATGCTTCATGAATATAGCAACAGTCAATGTGAACATGACTTTCTCATTTCTTAGAATTTTGGAAATACCTTCAGATCAAGCAGTAGAAATAAAATCTTGGCAAACAAAGTATGGTGATACAAGAAAAAGTATCTCTTTGGAGGACTTTGCAGCCAGTCCTGAAGATACCTGATAAAACAGGATCAGATGAAAGGGGAGGAGGTCCCCCCTATCAGTGCACTTGGAAAGGGGCAGGGAAGAGATGAGGGAGGGAGGGTGAGATTGGGAGGGAATGAGGGAGTGGGATACAGCTGGGATACAGAGTTAATAAAATGTAACTAATAATAAAAATTTAAAAAAGAAATAAAGTATCTCTTTAACTTTACTGAAAAGAAATTTTATGAGAATAAACAAAATATTTACAATGGTTACTTCCAGTGACTCTGAGAATGGGAGGAAAATTGAGCATTTTCACTCAAATTCTGCATAATTTTATTTTTTCCAAGAGGGTTATGTTTTCATTACAGTTCAGGCAAGCTTGAAAAGTCATTTTTAAAACATTTTTTAACCCAACAGCACATAGAACAAAGACATGAAATGCCCATGATAGGTGATATATAGTTTTTTTTATTATAAATGCTCTCTAATAAATATATTTAATACTTTAAATTTTTCATCACAAATGTTTGCCCAGTTTTTCCTGGTTCTCCCAATGTTGTAATTTTTGTGTAAATTTCTTTTCATAATCACTTGCTTTATGAAAATGCCATCCTCTTATTCACAAATCATCTCCTTAGAGAACACTAATTTAAAAAAGGCAGCCTATGCATTTTGTTTGGTTGATGGGTGTTTTGGTTTTGGGTTTTCTGTGTATGTATGTGTGTGTGTGTGTGTGTGTTTTCAGACTGATTGTCAATATTTAAGAGTTCCAGATTCTGCCAACACAAATCTTCCCCACAGGACCAGTAGGTCACGTACACTTGCCTGAGCCCTGAGCCCTGAGCCCTGAGCACACCTCATTCCCTACCAACAGGCACTGGGTGTGGGGCCCCAGAATTCCTTGTGCACTGTTTTTTTCCTTGTACTGTGCTAGCAAGTAACCTTTTCCCTGCACAAAGTGTAAAGCACGTTGAATATCAAGCTTGTTAAGTTTGTTCCTGGGGCACGGAGGAGAGGTAGGAGAAAGTGGGACAATGGAGGTTGGAATATTTCTTTGAGAATTAAGTGAAATAAGCTGATCCAGAAAAACAAAAATTGCATTTCCCCCTAGAGGGACAAAAAAAGGGAAGACATGTAAGTAGATTGGGGACCATGAGAAGATGATGGGGTCAGAGGAAGGGAAGGGGAGGAAAAAGAAGGCTGTAGAGATATACATATGCCTGAAAATCTCACAACAAACCCCATTGTATTATGCAAGTAAAGTACATTAATAAAAAGAGAAAAGTGAAGGCATCTTCACTGTGCTTAATATACAGCAAAAAGGAGCCTGTGTTGGAAGATCAGCTTAGACAGAGGATGAAAACAGAACGTGAGAAAAGCATATGGTAATGAATGTGTTTTCAAGTGGGAACACAGTGAGGAATTCTTTTTAAAATGTAATTCCATGCAAAAAATAGAATATTTTCATGCTTCCAAATCCCTGTGCTATATCGTCGCACTGACCCAGAAAGATTTTGAGTTTATCTCACTTTTCAGAAACACAGCCGGAGACAGGGTTCTTTGTCTCCCTAGCCTTCTACCCTTGACATAATTCTAAACCCTTAGGCAGTAAACAGCCATGATTCCCTCATTTTGCTCTCTTCCTGAGCAGTGCAGTAGCCTGCAAAGATAAGGGCAGCTGCTGTAAAATTTCCATTAGCTCGCCACTCCACTGTCCTTCCTTTTCCATGGGCCTCTCCTGTGGGTCTGGCATTTGGCACAGTGCCCACATCAAGTGCCTGGATCTTTTCCTGCTCAGATGGTTCTATTCATCACACAAGGTCACAGACCTTCAGTTATGGCTGCAAACACTCAAGAGCAGATATCTAACCCCGGCTTGACCTCTGTGGGAGGGAGCAGAGGGCCTGTGCAAGATTGCAGCCAAGCCTAACATAGTTGGCATCTATGCAACTTTGTTGTCTGTGCAAACTCCAGATCTCTAGCTATAGGCTGGTGCCAGAAGCTCTCAGTTTTAGGGGAAAAGGGATCTTTATCCACTGGGTCTGCTAAATGTGCATTTACCAGGCCTTCTTACAACTTGGGGCCCAGATCACAGCTTTAATAAAGGACCGCTGACTGTTTCCTGAAGGTGGCTCCCCGCTCACTGTATCAGATGTTTACTGTGCAATTTAGGCCCAGTTCTTTGTGCTGATGCCACCTTCCTCAACTGCTCCACGTGGCCCCATTTGCTTAATTCAGTCAGGGAAGTATTGAGGCAGGTAGGGCTGCTTTTATAGTATTACCTCCAATTCACAGAAAGGGAAAATAGAACTTGAGAACTTGGTATGACTGAATTAAAGTCAAAGAATGTGCACTGGGCTCCATATTTACTGCACTTTCATCCAGGATGACATAAACTAAAAACATGAGCTACAAAACTATAGCCCTTTATAGAGAAAAACTCATTATCTAAGAATGATGTCCTGTAACAGAAAACAACTTAAATAACTGGCCCCAAGTATCAGCACATGAGCCTACATGAAATTAAGTTTCTACACAGTGAAAGAAGTTATCAGCAGAACGAATGGCTCGCAGAATGACCAGCCAAATTTCAGACAGGGCACTGATATCCAGAATTTACAAACTGTAAAAATCAAACACAAAACCCTTAAAACTGTTGATCAAGGAATGGACTAATGAATTACTCCCTCAAAACAAGAAAAATAAATGACTAAAAAGAATTTCAAAACACATTCAACATCCCTAAGTCATCAGGAAAAGGACAGTAATAACTGCTTTGAGATAACACCTCAGTCATCAAAATAGCCATTATAAGAAATCTGATGGCAAATGCTGGCTAGGATATGGGAAAAGGGGAACCCTTATTCACTGCTGGTAGGAGTGAAAACTAACGTAGCCATCATATAAATCATTATAGAGCCTTCTTAAAAATTAAAAATAGAACTTCCATGAGCAACTACACCAGTCCAGGACATACACGCAAGGACTGTATCCATAGACATGCCTGTACATCCACATTCGTTAGTTCCCTCACAAACAGCGAGAAGTGGAAATAGCCTTCATGTCCACAAACAGACGAACGAAAAATCAAAATGTGGCATATATACACAACAGAATCTTATTGCGATATGAAGAAAAATAAAAACAATTTCAGAAAAATGGATGAATTTGGAAAATATAACTTTAAGCAAAGTGATCCAAACTCAGAAAGACAAAAACCAAGTTCTGCTTCACATGAGGATCCAAGCCTTCACTGTGTACATGTATACATATATGAGTCTAGATACGAGTAAAGCTTAAAAAACTACAAAGACAAGGTACGACTAGGTGACGAGGAAAGACACGAGGTGTTCAAAAGGACATAGAGGAAAAGTTACCAGCAGGCGGTAAGGAGAGATGCAAGAGGAGAAATGACTACAGCACTTTGTTCAAAAGACCATGATGATATCAAATATCTCATATGCTAATTTTGAAATAAGTAAAAATAATTGGAGAACGCAACTCAGTAAAGAGAAATTAAGACTTTAAAAACACTTTATATAGAAATATTTTATGAAGATTTTTACAACATAGTAAATCATGTCATACTGTAGCAAGATAAAGGAAAAGATTAAACTCAAGGACAAAGAAAGTGCTTGCGGCAACACATTGCAGTCTCCATGAAAGTGCATCAAAAGTTAAGGCAATGTTCCATGTTGGTACTGGCATGTTACAAAAAAGACTTTCAAAACAGTTTAAAAATGTTTACAGTTTTTCCTTTATTCTTTTAAGAGATATTGAAAATGGAATTTTGTAACTATTCTTGCTCAAGAATAGCTCAGAGATAACAAACATCTAGGCCCAAGTCAGCAAAAGTAAAACGTTCTGTACAAACTCATCAAATATTTCTAGTCCTTTCCAAGTGTGGGCTGCTTCTGCACCTGTAGTTGCCAGGCTTGGGGGCAGCTCTCTCATACACTAAGATAATTAGTGATCGCTAATGACAGTGACATGTACAGCCACACTAAGAGCATACCAGAAGTCCTTCCACACTGCACTAGAAATGTACAGCTTTGCTTCTTCCTGAGGCTCTGAAGAGCCATTTTCTCAAGAGCCACATTCACATATTACAGTAATATTTTGCCCCATCCTATAGGCAAAATGCAAAAGTTAAACCGTGAACCTTTTTGGACAAGTCTAGTTATATATTTCATTCTCCACACATAATAAGTTCCTTAAACTCAAAGGGATTAATAATACTGGTTTTCTGACTACACTCTTAATAGGTGGAGAAAAACTTGTCTCTATATCGTAACCAAGAAAAATATTACTGATCTAAAAAAGGAAGTAGGACAGACGTTTACAAGAGTCTTGGGCTGAAGTGATTTATCTGACTTCTGGTTGAGACAATAAATATCTGCTGAGGAATAACTTAGCTCACCTGACAGCCACTCTGTAAAATTTCCTGTGCTCATAAGAACAAGGGAAGTTCACTTTACTTTCTCTATCCACACAGTGACTTTTTCTTTCCTTCTTCCTTTTTTTCCCATGTCTAAACATAAGGGGAAATAACCAGTCCCTCTTTGCTGACATAGGTTAGACAGTGCTCTTAGCCCTCAAGGCACAACTGTGGTAAAACTAGAGAAATTCGCAGGCATTTATTGGAATTCTGCAGTACAAAATAAGCACACATGTTCTCCACAATCTAGTAACAGGGGCTACAGCTAAACTATTTTACACAACAGATGTGTTAGGTTGATTTTCATCTGGAACTTCTTTTTCATCAGGACCACAAACAAAAAGCTGGTTACCCAGAGTCTTCTGGGCAAATCGGAAATACATAAGATGGCCCATTGCCACAAAGGAGACTGAAATCAGTACGAGCAAGCCAAAAGCTTCTGGATTTGGGGCCAAGATGACCATGATGAAATGCAGAAGGTCGAGAAGGTAGTTCATGGAGTTCTGCACGCCATTGATAATGCCTCTTTCAGATTCAATCACGTTTTCTTGCAGCAACTGTGTCACAGTTAAATCAAAGGACCAAAGACCTAGATGGAAAGGATATTTTAAAAGGTTAAATTTTAGTGTATAATTTAACTTATAGCTATATAGCTCATATTATTCAAGTATGTTAAGATATGAAAAACACATTGGAGCTCTACAACCTTCGAGTTAGCCATATATAAAAAGTATTAATCACACTTTGCCTTATATAATTTATTAGTACAAACTGGATTATTAATACCTTCAAAAAGGTATTTTCACAGACACAAGACACAATAAAGCTAAGCTACAAGCTTCTCAGTCCTGTTTTTCTGTGATTATTCAGACACTAACCTGCATCAGGCATGAGGAGCTTATAAATTGCAGCACTTCTAAAGTTTAAAGTGGCCTAGTGTGCTGCCACGGCTCAAGCACCCAGAGACTTTAAACTGTCGTTACCCTGCCATTGACTAGCATAGGCTCTCAATAAAGCTGTCTTGCCTGAGCAATAATGTCTCTGATAAATTAATTAATTGCTCTGTATCTCAAGATAAATATGGTTTCATTTCAAGAATGAATGGATTCAGAGGCCATTTACCAGTGCTCCATTAATGATTACTTAAATTCTCTATAAGATGCCTTTACATTTTGCTTCCTGCCGGAAGTATTAAACTCATCTGTGTGGCAAAGTATATGGTAAATACATAGAACCAGAGAAGACTTTTGAAGGGCATTTCTTACAACCACTGTGTCTTTAGAAGGGTAGCAATATAGGGCACTTTCTTAGGGCACAGAAGGCCTTGGGATTGGTCCTCTGTAGCACACATGTGCACATGGACACACGTACACACACACACAAAATGGGGCACAACACATGACACTTAAAAATCATTTAAGAATGTACCTCAGAATTAGAGGGCTCACTTAACATACATAAGCTCCTGGCTCTCTCCCAACATACACACACAATTTAGGGGAAAGAAATCCTAAACACTTCATATACCCACACATGTACATACAGACATATAGTTTAAATATTAAGTACAATTTCATGTTTAAAGAGTAGATTCTATATATAAACTTTGGGGTTTGCCTAAATTAACAGGCATGAAGTATTTTCAGATAATTTATCATTGACTTCTCTGCACTAGGTTTACAAAACAATGTTTGTAAATGTTGAATATACAGAAAGTGTTCTCACCGATTCTAGCAGCAATGACTCCTGCAAACAGCAGGCTGACAGAGATGATGGGCACGGATTTAGTACTCATCTCCTGGACAGTATTGACATCAGACGCATTGGACATAAGCACTTCTGTTGGAAAGACGGCCTCAGGTATTTTGGTAGTTGGGAACACTGGCTCCCCCTGCATGAATCTAGAACGAGTATCCTCGAATGGAGAAACAGACAAGTCCAAGGGGCTTCCTGGCATGAACACGGAAATCACACACAGGATCAAACAGGAAAGCTGTGCCAGTCCTGAGAGTAGGCCAGTCCGAACGAGACCGCATTTCCGGCGAAGCCAAGTGAAAGCCACAGTCCCCATTATTCCAGTTATTGCTGAGGCTCCCATCAAAATGCTGAGGATGGAACCACTCAGCCCCTGAGTGTAGGCGTACCCTGTGGTGATGCAATCAAAGCCCAGGACTGTCATATAGAGGAAAGCCAGGCCCATGCCAGCCAGAAACACCGGCTGCTTATAGTAGGAGACCCATCCGTCCCGGAACGTGCGGAAAGGCTCAGCGATCTGGGAGGCACATGTGGGCTCTTGCTCACGTTCAAGTTCGCGGATGTTGGAGTCTTTCTCACCCATTAGATGAGTTCCCTCCAGAGGTTTTGGCTCAGTATCTGTTAATAAGACACATCATTATTTCAGAGGGAAAACATGGGGAGCAAAAGCTAATTCTTTTTTATTTCCTTATTTCCCTCCTGTATGGGTCTCCTTGACCCATTATAATATTTTTTACTGTCCTTTTACTGTTAATTTATGAGTTACAGCATGGAATAATTCTCAAGTACCAGCTTTGCTTTAAAGACACTGCTGTTCTCTTTTTTTCAGTCTCTTTTTCTTTTAGAGATTACACTCTCACTGAAGTAAATCACAGCAAAACTCATCAAATAAAGTATAAAATTATGGGTGGAAATATGATCTTCTTTTCTAGGACTTCACTAAGATTTCATTTACCAGAAAACCAGCCTCTTCTTCCCCTGGAAAAATCCTGCCTCTCTTTTTACCCCTCCCACTGTCCTCCAAATGATGACTTTACTCTCTTCAGGGATGTTAAAATTTTTCATGTTCCCTGTCTTCCTAATTCTATGAGTCATTTTCTCAGCCATCCTCAATCAGTTCTTCCTCTGTACCCAATGCCCACATCAAGAAAAGGGGCCAGTGACCTAACCCCATGTCTTTTTAGATCCAACCCACAGTTCATTACAGAATCTCAAAAGATGATACATTCAACTCATCCAGGCGTTCCCTGGAAACACAGCCTGGAATCTAAATAGCACCTGGTCTCCACCGAAGTTCAAGGTCTGAGTCTGAGCTTAAAATGCAGAGTTGCTAGTTGTGGTCAATTACCTTTAGGTAAGTTCAGTTGCTTCAGTTCTGACTCTTCTACCTTGAGAGCAGCTTTCACAGCCAGAGCAGGGGTTTTCTGGTAAACCTTCCAGAGCAAGAAGTACTCCACACACATGGACACCAAATTCCACCCCGAAATGAAACCACAGCCAATGACTGGGGAACCAAATGTCATAATCTGGCCCACAGCCATGGGGGCCAGGATGTTGGTCAGTTGGTCAATCCTTCTGATGGTAGCATTCATGTCTACAGAGGTAGGAGCAAGAGGCAGGTGAGAAAGACTTCAAACCCATCAAAGAAAGCCTGACCATTTATGTATTATAAAGCCAAAAACCAAGAGTGAGATTCCTGAAAGGCTGATCTCTAGAGGCACTCTGTGACCAAACCATTTGCTATAAAAAAAAAAAAGTCTTTTCATGTTTTCTGCAGTTAATGTTCCTCTAGGAAAAGTAAGTAAATCAGTGAGTAATATATAATGTACATTATATATGTATGTAAGAAATATGTACATAAAGAAGCATGCAGATACATGTAGCATATGAACTGTGGCAAAAAACAAACCCAATGCTTACTTCAAAGCGGTGATTATCAACCAGCCTAATGCTGAAACCCTTCAATACAGCTCCTCGTGTTGTGGTGACCCCGACCATGAAATTATTTCTTTGCTCCTTAGCAACTGTAGTTTTGCTGCTTTCATGAATTATAATGTAAATATCTGATATGTGGCCCTTGTATGTGAAAAGGTCATTTGCTACCCTCCCTAAAGGAGTCATACCCAGAACTTGAGAACCAATGCTTTAAAGGAAGATGCAGGATGAGCTGGGTATAGATTATGACCGATGTAGTATAAGAGGTCAAAGCTGGCTCTACAAAGTGTTCTTTTTATTTTTCAGTTACTATTTACTGAAAAACAGATGACTTTAGAATAATCAAATTTAGCTAAGAGAAGTAGAATTTGATTTGGGAAATATTGACTTTGATAGAACTACTGACATTCAAGAGGCTCCTGTTGAGACACAGTTAAATAAATAAATGTGGCTGAAGATTTGGAAAGAGATATGAGCCAATTCTAGAAGTTTGCCAATTTTTAAAACAATGAAATTAGATGGAATCTCAAGGGAGTGTGAGCAGAGAACAGACAGGGAACTAAAATGTTGGGAACGCCAATGTTTAGAGGTCAGAAAAATGAGTAGAAACTAGCAAAATGATAAAAATGAGAATATAGTATCCTGGAAACCAAAGGGGGCAGTGCTTCAAAGTGCAAGAAAATTACCCAGGCCAAGTACCGGTGGCAGTCAAGAAAGATGAGCACTACAAAGGACACTTGATTGGTCCAGTGAAAACTGGACCTCAAAGAGAACTGGGAACCTCAAAGAGAGTGAAACAGAAGAGGCAAATGCTTGACTAAAGCTGGTTTAGGATCTTGGTGCCAGCTCCAGGAAACTCTATTTTCTTATCTTTTCAGCAGGTGTCCCTCCAGGGCCCAATATAAATGTTGCCTTCTAGTAGAGAGCTAGGAGTAAAATACAAAGAAAGTCAGCAAGAGTGTGAGAAAGGTGGAGAAGTTTCTGCAGGGTATAGGAGAAAACGCAAAACAATCCTTCAGGGAGGAGGAAAGGGGTCTGAGCATCTGAATGCATGAGATCAACTCCATGCTCAAGAGAACACTGAGCTAGGTCAGTGTTTTTCTCCAGTCTTCTACTGTCAAAACCTGGGTTTAAATAGGATTGCTGAGTTAGCCTAACAAAAGGAGAGGGAGCCAAGTGAGCCAAGGCTATCCCCTGGGAGGTGAGCATGCCATCATGACTGACCTTGGAATTTAAACTGAGTAAGGAGAGAGAGATCATGCAGGGCCATAGACTGCCAGGCAGGGCTGCTGGGCTGGGAAGATGGAGAGCAGTAGGCTAAGACCCAGATGCCAAAGACTGGGACTGTGAGGCGGGTGACAACAAGACTTTCTGAGGTTTGACCTTGGGAATGTAGGAAGGGCAGCTGAGAAAATTATCTACTTTGCCGTGCCCTGTAGCACAAAGTCAGGTGAAATTAACAAGGTAGGTACTTGGCAATCATCTGGGTTAGCAAGGAAAAATCAATATGTGACTAATGAGTACATCTGGGGAAAATTGCCTTTCTTCTTTCCCTCATTCCTTCTAGTCTTCAATGGCTTTCTGATTAGTCCTATGAGTGTACAATATGTATATGATAATGAGAGAACTTTGATATTCTTCACCTTTCACTTGGAAGGCAAAGGCAGCCTTCATCAATCTCATGGCACTGTCTTTGCAGCGGCTCCCCAAACTTCTGTCTGCCAACTAACAAGTTTCCAGTGTGTATGCCAACAGTGACACAAGAAGCTGATCCAAGTAACTCAGTAATTTGAATCCAAAAAGCAAATAGTTGAAGAAATAATAGCTGAATCTTAAAACATCATTACAACAAGAATTGTTTTAATTAAAATGTTTCTTTCCCTAGATGACCAAGAACACTTTCAAGGCACCAATTTCTGTCTTGTATGTGATACTGAGGAAAGTAATAATTCTTGGAGTCAAGAGAAAGGTGGTGTCAGAAAACAGTTTTATCTTTCTGGAGCAGAATGAATTAAGCAGTGGTTGGGAAGACCTGATCTTTTTATTGTTAACAGCCTAGAATAGAATCACTCTTCTGAATGTGCAAACACATGCTATTTGTGAATTTATATTTATTTTCATATGTACACTCAAGTAAGTGTTTTCCTGGTCCTTATTTGGTTGTTTTGGCTATAGCCCTGGCACAGAACATGATATGAAATAATTTTTTTCACTATAACAAGTACATAAAATCATACAGAAAAATAATTTAAAAGGTATTTGCTGAGCAAACAGGAGCCAGCAGGCTCATCTAGCTAAAACATGAAACCAACTTTTAACCAACATATTTCAGACATGAAATTCATATGCCATACTTGAAGAAAGTAAACCATTGGATTTGTCTTCAGAATAATTAGCAAGAAACCCCAAAAAGCTGTTTCGAAAAATTGTTCCACAAAAGAAAGAAAGGAAGTGACAGTTGGGCTGGAAAGCCTAGGGAAAGGAGGTTACACAGACTACATGGAAAAGAGATAAAACTAGTACCTGAAAAATATCTAACTTAGTTCATAGAGTAGTTAAAAAGAACATGTATATGAAAAACTATAACATTTCTGGAGCTCTCTGCCTAACTATTCTCTCCTGTCTATCCCTCAATCATACAGCTTCCAATTTTAAAGCTCTCCGAAATCGTGAATGCTGGGTTAAGAAAATGGGAGCAGCCAGCAGCCTGCTCGTCATCTTCTCTTTATGTTCACTCGTCTATGTGTGTATGCACACATGCACACACACACAGCGTCTCGGAGCCCAGTTTCCCACCTGGTTTTCTAACATCCTCACTGGAAGCCAACACAACAGTTCTCTCTACTTTTCTTCGCTCTTCTATTGTTCTCTAGCCATGTCCTTTCTTTTTCACTTTTAAAATTCTGCTTATAGCAGAAATGACACCCAACATCCATGGCTATACATACATCTGTTGACCCTCTGAACTAAAAAAAGACTGTATTCTGTTTCGAAACATGGTTTTCAGTTAACACCTGCTGTGGTTAAATATGAGGAAAGGGAAGGTTTCCTTCACTGCTCTGCTGACCTGCACTTCAGGCTGAGGGGGACAGCACAGCACTGAAGACTTGACTGACAGAAGGTGAGCAGACATTGCACTTCCCTTCTTAAACTGGAGAAAGCCCACAAGGCTTGGAAACGGGCTGCCCATTCTAGATTTGGCTACTGCGCAATAATTCACAATAAAAAGACAGCCAGCTGAGAACTGAGCAGTCATATTTCGGTTGTTCTGGAACATCTTCTCAGAGATGTACACAGTTATATTGTCGTATAGTTGTACTAGGACCACTTAAAGTTTTTTTTTAGTATTTTCTTTTATAAAAGCTATATGAAAGAGTAAAACAACTTTTTAAAAACATTTTTGTTTACTTATAATTATGTGCACTGTGCAGCTATGTGCACACAAGGGCCGGTGCCCACAGAGCCTGGAACATCAGAGCCTCGGTGCAGCCGGGGTTTCAGGCAATGTCAGATGCTATGCTGGGAACAGAACCGAGGGGCCTCCGGAAGAGGAGGATGTGCTCTTAAGCACCAGGCCATTTCTCCAGCTCTCTAATTTTAATGTAATGGACTTTATAGGGTTAAAATGAGTACAGTTAATAAATTCAGGTAAGTGAAAAAATAATTTAGAAGACAACTTTTCCTTCAAATGTCAGAAAAATATATTTGTGACCTATTTTCAAAATGTGCTCTCATATCCTACAAATTTTAAAACATAAATATATTTCACATGTTTAAAGTAATGCTAAATAGAGAAAGTTTTAAAAAAGGATGAAGTCTTATCTTCTCTTTCAACATACCAAAAAAAAAAAAGAGTTGTGGAATTATTATTAATTTTTCGTAAATAAACAATGAAAGACAGACGAAAAAGAATTTCCTGCAGAGTACATTCCCTGGACTGCTCTCATTTTATACAAAAATCCCAAGACCCAGTATTTCTCTAGGTTGTAATACTGTTACAAGGAAGTGTTGGTTCAGGCCAATTCCTTTTCTTAGAAGAAATCAAGGCCGTCTAACTTTTTAACAGTAGAGCACGGCACCATCAGTCACCTGCAGATATGTGGAGCCACAGTCATAGCTATCTGAGAATGATAGTTCATGCGTATCATGACGTATGCATGCGGGCTGGAGGAGTTGTTCCAGGCCTCATAGACTTTGTTCTTTCCATCACTGTTTCCTGCCTATCTTCTGTTTCTCTTTTAACCACCAGGTCTAGTCAAACAGCCAGTTGCTAACCCCAGCACATAATCTTTCTTTCTCCATCCTGCAGTAAGCCACTTCAATCATCAAGAATGGTTTTCTCGACTGTCGGGATTGTTGGGCAATGTGTTGTGATACTCATTATCTTAATGACCAGCAGAGTCACTTCAGCTGATCTGCAGCGTTGGGTAGCCTCACTCCTTCGCCTTGTGTAATTACCAGTCCAGCTCAAGCCTGTGTGCTCTCTGATGAAGAAGGAGAATCCCAAGTGCACGCGGGCATTTTGAGCCTTTGAAGTACTGACATAGTAGGGCATGTTGTCTTGTAAGCATTCTTCGGTCTCTCTTGAGCATTTGTCTGTGTTTCCAATAAACTAAGATTGTTTGTTAAAGAATACATTTTCTTTCATTTGAGAATATATTTCAAAAGCCTAACTATTTGTAGGATGTGAGATAATTGCCTTTCAATTTTTTTAAGTGAAAACTAATTTCTAAAATCTTTGCTACAATTGTGTTGTTTCCATTTGCTATTTTTTTTAAAGTAGCAATGATAAAATCCTTAAACTACGCATAAGAGTGTCCATAGTTATGAGGATTAAAGGCCATGTCAGACTGTCATGATTACAGCTCAAGCACAAAAACAGTGCAAGTTCACAAAGAAAAAGTTCAAATGTGATGTTCTAGTTGCTAGATCTACAGAGAATGATGGAATTACCATGGATACTATGAAGGTAACTTGGTAACAATTAGCTAAATCACTGTGCTGTCTCACAGCTAAAACGGCAACAATGCAAATCACCCTGTGCTTTCCGGAGATAGTACTAAACCTTCCCACAGGACCAAGAGCAAAAAGCCTCCTACTCCCACTATCACCACGGATTGACTCAGTCGAAAAGGTCGTCCACGTTACCTGCTAATCTGCTTCTGTTTTCTCCCGCTACAACAACAATCCAGTCCCTTTGAATGGTAATCGCAGTAGCAGTACTGGCCAAATTTGCGATGTTCGCAATAGTGATGATCAGGATATAGCAGACAGTCTAAGAAATTAAAGCAAAAATACTTGAGTTAATATGTCAGTTTACATTTTTTTTAATTAGTCTCATTCATAAAAAGTCACTTTTCTTTCTATACATGGAACAGTTGAGTACCAGGAGTCAGAAATTAAAGGGCATGGCATTGTTCATTTTTGCATCATCTGTAGTTAATGTAAAAAAAAAAAAATAACTAATCATTTATGTGACAGTTCATACAAAGTAGTGATGTAATGCCGATTTTTAACATTCATCCTACAAATACTTATTAAAACTACATCAAAAGAGAATCAAAGAGTCCTGTGGACATAGAAATATGTATTAAAAGGTTACATTAGAAAACCCAAAAAGTACACTCCTAGACTATAAAGGGTTTACACTTTCACTGCTATTAGATACTCATTTTCTGTCTACCAGAGTGCCAGGGGAGCTGTGGCACAGCTCAGTGGTGGAGAGTATGCCTAGCACTTGTGAGGTCCTGCATTCTCCCCTCAGGACCCTGCAAACAAGCAGCAAGAACCCTGTGGAGCGCTTACCAGGACCCATCCATGGTACATGGTCAGAAGCTCATTCTTATGTAAGAACACCATCATCAGGATGATTCCACACAGGATGACGGACACATTCTGCACCACCAGTGAAGTCTGGGCCACTGGACAGAGCAAAAGCATGTGGTCACTGCCCCGCCCTGTCTTCAGCAGGCTGCTTTCGTTCACACACTTGATGAACTACATTGATGCATGTATAAAATTATAAGACAAAGACACCCTTCCCAAAGTAAACTCTGCCTCAGCATTTCCTGTACACAGACTTGTGAAATCTGCAAATAAAATAATGGATTCATGGCTGCCTTCTACTAGCTGAAGTCTTTAACTGCATTCTCATCTAACTTATCCACCAGAATGTTTACTGCCCTAAAAAAGAACTATTCCACAGAGGAGATCCATCCTTAAAACGTTTGCTACTCACGCTAAAATAAAACCATGTAGCAGGCTATAAAGAGGTGAAGGAGGAAGTTGTGGGATCCATAGCCTCTCGCTTACATGGCAGGCTTGATCTAATAAAATAATCTTGACAAATGGAAAATATACAAACATTTGCCAAAAATCGGTAAGTAGCAGGTTTCTTCTGATTTGTATTTTATTTGTCATGGCTATGCTTTCCATCAATAAGTCCTGTTAGAGAGACACTCTTTCATACAGATGAAGCGCCGGAGCAAGTCAGGAAAGAAGCTGATCGTCATTTCTCCACTGCTCACTAAGTAGATGACCTGGGACAGGTCATTTAATGCTTCTTAGGCCTATGCCTCACAACTCTGGAGGAAAACATCCATCTTCCTCCCTTTATAGAATCATAATGATACTCAAATAAAGTATTTATGAAAGCATTCTGATATGGCTAAGTTATAATTACAGATCGTGTCAATCTAGGACAATAATGCTTATCCTGGCTTGGAAGGTCATATCAAAGGCTTAAGACAAAACAAACGCCCCTCAGAAGGCAGTCTGAAATAAACCCCAACATAGAATTCATGTCTCCATGCATCTGTGCATGCATTCATTCACAGAAAAGGACTAAACACCAACTGCCAACCGAAAGGAAGGAGATGTGAGCAGATTGCTATAACCATATCTGTACAATAACGGCGGTACCCCAAAGTCTCAAAGAGCAAAGAGGAAGAAATAGTGAATTCATTCCATAAGCATCAGGGATTTCTCCTGAAGGGTGACTTGTGTGTTGACACAGCAGACACAAGAGACCTCTATCTTACCACACTCTTCCTCTCCATCCAGCTCAGCACTTTCCTAACACGTGATTGCAAGGCTCAACAATTTTATGGTTCAAGGATCCGTGGATAATATTTTTGTGTATAACTATAAAAAGAATTTGGTTTCCTCTAGCATACAGAATTTTTTATACGCTCTGATCTGCTCATTCTCAAAACAGAAAAAAAATCTTCATATGAACCTTTTTTACCAGTAGAAATCCTGTTGACTGTTTAGAAGCGGTCATCATGAGCTCAACAAAACTAGCCATACCCTTAATGTTTTCCCAATGTCTATCTTCAGGCAGGCATGGCCAGCTCTTTGCATTATTAACCGAGCTCCAAATATTTATCCACATTCTCTTATGTTTTAAATAACTAAATTCCTTAGTTATTTTCAATTTCTTGTATGTAAAACAGATTGTCTTAATACCCTAGAATAAATGCCAATTTATCATACATATGTACAATATAATACATGTTCAATATATAATAATTTCTTCTTTTCCCTAGAAGATTATAATTCAGTTGTCTGTGGCCAAGACAGCTATTCTCCCTTGGATCCATATTTAGTTTTCAATTCCATTACACACACCTTCACATGCAGTGCAGGAACCCGAAGGACAGCTATCAGGCTGTTCCCAGGAACATCACAGTAGAGGGCCTCTAGTGCAATTCACGGTTAGATAGGAAGCCGGGGCTAAGCAAACTTTCAATGTTTAACATGATTCCCAGAAAATTGGCTACCAGGTTAATTTTTAACATTTGAAACTGACAAACTGCCAAAAAAAGAAAATCTATTAGGTCAATGTCCTGACATCCCAACTAGTGTAGAAACCCCAGAACCCTGAATCTAGGTGTTCACCAACTTCCACCCCCGCAGTTGTATTACGTGAGTGCCTCCCTGAGCCAACCACCCTGGCTGTTCTCTTAGTCCGCTGTTCCCTCCATGTCAGAAAAAACAAAGGCTGGTCCAGAGAACACGGGCTTAGTTACATAATGGCACTCACCTTTAAGTCTGGCGTTCTTATCCACCCAGTCACCAATGATGGCTCCGAGGATGAGAACGGAGCCCGCCACCACCAGCCCGTAGACAGCTGTCAAGAGGAGACTGTTCCCATAGAGTTCCACCAGAAACACAGACACCGCAAAGTGCCACATCCGATCCCCCTTAAACAGGAGAAAGATGTTTGCTTGAAATGTTTTTAGCTTGAGGCCCACTGCACTCAAGAAGCTGTTTCTTTATCAAATGGATGATTTCTGGCTACATTCAGATGATTTTTCAAGTCAGTAATTACGGATTGAATACTTGCTTAATGTTAAGACTTCATTCCCGCACAGTGGAAAACATTCAGGCTTTATTACTGATCATTTACAAGCGTCAGTTTACCTTAAAGGAGGACACAAGCCAGCTTTTTGATTTAGGAATTGATAGGAATGGACTCTGTTTCACAAGTAAATTTCAAAGTTACAGAACAGCGGAGTAATCAGAAGGAAACAATCAATATGGGAAACTAATCTTATAAGACCAAAGATGTTGAAATATGTATATATATATATAGTTATTTTAATGTTTTAATACAGATAGATTTTGAAAGAAAAAGAAGTTATATCTTCACATAGTTCCAGAACATATAAAGAATTTTACAATTAGTTGGTATAACTTTAACACAAACTTTTAAGTTAACATATGTGATGTCTAGAATAGACATTTTATAAAATTATAAGCTCCAGCCCTGATGTCCTGGGTTGACATGAAAAAAGACAATGTTTTGTCATCATCATCACTATATTCCAAGATGAATTGCTCACATATTTGACCCTGTGTAAAAGAATTTCACCTCTAGGAGCTTTCCAAAGTCTTGCAAAATCCTCAAGATAAATTTCGTATGTTAGAAGAAAAATATTATATTGATAAGTCAAATGCTATTAAATTTTAATAAAACTTAAATAACCATCTTAAATATTCAAAATTTGAATTGATTTGTGCTAACATGAAAAACATGTCATTCTTTACTAGAAATGATTCTATTCATCAGGCATCATTTCTTGTTGTCTGTAGATACTCTGGGTTATCACTGCCTCCACGGCTGCAGGAGCTTGAGGGAGGGAAATACTGCTGACACCTATCAGTCTACAAGGAAGAATTTCCTGACATCACCGCACAGAGGTAGAGAAAATCTTGGTGTAAAGATTTCCAGTCATGATTCAAAATGATTACAAGATTCAGAGCTTGGAGAATGAAGTTAAAATTGCTCTGGCTAGCCTAATTTAAAGAGAGATAAATTACATAATTACAAGATCTCCAAAACTGGCTCCTATCTACGTAAGTGGGTCTAAGTCAGTGGATCTCGGCATTCCTAATGCTGTGACCTTTAACACAGTTTCTCATGCCGTAATGACCCCCAACCGTAAGATTTTTCATTGCTACTTCATAACTGTAATTTTGCTACTGCTTTGAATCATAATGTGAATATTTGTGTTTTCTGATGGTGTTACATGACCCCTGTGAAAGGGTCATCCAACCCTCAAAGGGATTGTGACCCATAGGTTGAGAACCATTAAACTACATGCCTCCATTGTCTGCCTCTCCACTCCCCATGTGCTCTCACTATACTTTGATAGTTGTTTACATGCCTATCTACCCACGCTGGATCCGAGAATAAGTAACCACAGTTATTAATCTACTTAATAAACACCCATGGAATGGTTTCGGATGCATGCCTGACGCTACTGTGGACATTAAAACTTTGCAGTGTGCAAAACACAGAGGCTATTTCATGTTGCTGGCATTCCAGTGTACAGAGACAAAGGCAACCCTAGCATAGAACAGGTGGTACCAAAAGCTGTGAAGAAAAGGAACACAAGAGGGGGCTGGCAGTCGGCGCTCTACATGATGGGCCTTTATGAGAAGTACACCCTTAAAAAATGCAGACCACCTGGGGTTTATGGAAACAGTACAAAGGACACTGACATCAACAGAAGCAGCCTGCTCCTCTTTTTATTGTTATACACTGCTATTTGTGTTGTTACTTTTTAAAGTCCATATTAAATTGTATTATAAACTCCCTAACAAAAGCTTCCACTCATTTATTCTGTACTCCAACAGCAGCATCAAATGTATTGACCGGTTACTAGAAATGAAGTCAGAAATTTAAAAACAGGCAAAATCACACAAACCTAAGCTTGGAGAACCTTGTCCACTTGCTCAATTGACTGTGAGGTTGAAACAAGCATCTTTCACCTTTCTTTTGAAACCTGCTTTAAATTTTTTTTGACAAAAGTTTTTTTCAATACAAAAAAAAAAAAAAAACTGACCTGTAACACCAATACTCATGGCTCCTCTCATGCTACTGGCCAGCCTGACACTCAGTTTATCACCATCGGGTCACATGACATTGAAGTTAATCATTGTTGAGAAACAAGGCTCCTGGTTCTCCAGGGTTCCGGTCTTCTATTACTGGTCCTTCCAATGCTCAATATTGTTGAATTAAATTGGAAGAACTCCTGGTTTAGCTGTATAAAGGGTTCGTCTTTTTTTTTTTTTTTTTTTTTTTTGGTTGTTGTTTTGTTTTGTTTTTCCATATACCTGTCAGCTAAAGCAAACTCAAGGCAACTCCACTGTTTTCACATATATTTGCAGAGTCATCTTTGTGTAAGCATTCAGAAGGACAGAGGCTTGCTTCTCTAAAAAGTTATCTGCCACTGCTGTTTCACAGAGAGCCAACAAGCCAACTTAACAATTTCCCACGGGCACAGGCCATAGCCTTCCTTGTATGACGGTTTCCAGTCTGTCTTATAGATAAACCAATAGGGGATTCCTTTAAAAAAAAAATTAGCCCTTCAAAATATACTCTTGAAATTCCTTTTCTTTATTCATAATACAAAGATATGTTTACACTTATAGCTTTTAATCAGTAAGAACAATTGTTTAATCTTATAGTTTCTAATGATTATCTATTGAACACACCCACCAGTGTGTGTTCAAGGAACCCAGGCCAGTGGAAATACCAGGATTCTCCCAAAGCCAAAGGGAGAACAGTGAATCCATCACTAATTTCAACTGTTTTTTTTTTTTAATTTTTAGTTTTTAATTTTCACTGGTGGTTTTTAACACTACCATATATTAAGTAGCCACAGATAACAACTTTAAAGATGAGAATTGAAATCATTTCAATATCTGATCTTAGGTTAGGTATACTTAAACTCTTCTTACAATGCTTCTGCAATCCTAGCGTGCTGGTATTCATCTGTCTGCCATTCTACTCTAGTTCCATAATGTTGCATGCTGGAACCACACATAAACAAAAGAATAGAGAAGTTTCTTAAATGTGAGAAAAGGAGGGCCAATGAGATACCTTTCCAGTTCAGTAGGAGGCCTTAGAATTTACCAACCCTAGGTGTTATGCAAGTTTTCCTGTCCTTGTCCACCTTCTCAATCTATGCAGAGTTTTACAATTTCACCATTAAGTAACATTTACTAACACTCATGGGAAACATCTTTGAAGAAAACATTTTTGTCGAAACATGTGTTTTAGAACAATTTATTTACTTAACTGAAGAGCAAAACTGGGTGTTCGCTTAATACAGCTGTCTCCAATGAAAGTAAACAAGAACTTGTGCAACTATGCTCCAAAAATTAGTGTGCATTCTCACTTACCCAAGTGGAGAGAGAGTGGCCAAGGTAGAGGAGGAATTTTGCTGAGGTCAGATAGTTTGCTAAGGATCCTACAAAGGCACGGAGAACAAATTAAAACATGTTTAAGCACTCCAATGCGCTCAGCTTAGAATTTGCTTTTGGTTGTTATTTGTGTGATTTTTATCAGGTCACCTACAGATTGATGCATTCTGGTTACTAAATACCATCTGCTTAGATTCAGCGTTGCCTCTTGGTCAATAACCGCCCAACCCCATGCACAGTGAAGAAACTCTTGTTTCAACATACTTAAACTCTGGTGGGCTTGGCTCTTGTTTCTTTTAATGCAAGGGATTTCACACTGGCCAGCTCACTCTATCCTTGCCTATATGCTAGCTCTTTTATTCCAGCCTTGACTTTGCACTCTTCTCGAGCCTCCGTCAAAACCGTAGTCAGCCCTTGCGGAACTGAGTCTCCCTGACCCCACCTGCGTTCCCACCACTTGATATATCTGACTACACAACTCACCACAGCATCCTTGCTGGCGCGTCTGATCTCTTGCCTTGGTCATGACACCAGGCGCCCTCCTGCTTGCTGTGGTCCTGGTTACTGTAGCTGCCCTTGCCGAGGGGCTTGTCCACAGGAGTGCGAGGAACCGAGATAGCACCGCTAAAACACAGCACAACAGCAGCCTCGGGCCGAAAGACCCCAAAGGACAACTAGAGCAAAGAACAACAGCAAAGCTGCCACCGCGGTTTTCTTTGTGTCTTCTTTCCAAACTTAGCTAACACTGTAGCTGAAGTCGGAAAGTCAAAGCCTTATGGAAGCGGGTCGGAGGATCCACCGGCCGCAGGAGACCCCGAGCCTGCTCTCGCCGCCGCCGCTGCCGCCGCCGCGGGCCGGGCCGTCACTTATAGGAGGCGGGGGCGGAGCTCGCGAGCGTCGGGCCGCCCCTCCCCGCAGGACACCCGGTCCGCGCGGGCTGCGCTCCGGCCGCCCGGTGCCCGCCGCCCTCCCGGGAGGCCCAGGCCACCGGCAGGAGAAACCCGAGGAGGGATTGGTGTCCACACTGTAGGAAGAGGGCTGTGTGTGGACCCCGAGGGGACACCTTAGAGACATTTTGCACGAAGCCTATTGGCAGGTGCTAGAGGGAAACGCTTCGCTCTGGAAAACCTGATCGCCAGAGAGTCCTTAAGCAAAGTTCAGTGGGATCTGGCGCGGTGGGGGTGGGAAAGCCTCCCACGTCCAGCTACACTTCGGGATGCAGGTAGCTAAGTAAACACAAGTCGAGTCACGGAGACAGCCTTCCTGGCCCCGCGTCCGGCCTGCCTGCAGCGCAGTGTTTTCCTTCTCCGGACTGTAGAGAGGGCTCGCTCTCAAAGCTGCGGAATCAAAGCGCAGGAAGGGGCTTCAAAGATCAGAGAGCCGCTCTCCGCAGCCCAGTCGGGGAGCCGAGGTCTCCTAACCCAGACCTCAGGGCTGCCTCTGTCCTACAGCCACTGCAAAGGAGGCAGCTCCCTTTACTGTCCTTGGCCCCTGCGTTCTCACCCCAGCCACTCCTGCCTCCTAAGCTACTCCACAGGCCCCAGAATCTGACAGGCGGTTACCAGGAATACCGGTTGTCCCGGTTGGGACCCTGAGTCTGGCCCAGTTCAGATAAAGCCATTTGGTAACCGTCTGGAGGGATGGGTGAACACAACTAAAGCAAAATGCACCAGGTGTAAGCCTCTAATGACCTCAGTTTCCTCCCCAGGGCATACCTGTTTCTTGTATCAGCCTGTTGCTTTGTCAATTTCGTCAACACTTCAAGAGTGATCCTAAACATTGAAACTCCAAGCAGCTTGCATACGTCAAGCGCCACCGCCAGAATGGCACCTGGCAATGAAGAGAGCCACTCATACGCACAGGCCTTGTATCTGGACTCTGTATCAGAAGCCCCAAAGGTCTTTGCGGGCGGGGTGCAGCTGGATTCGTTGGGATGAGGTCTGCAGAGCAGAGATAGGGGACGCACAGTTTACTGCTGTTAACAGCTTTTAGTCCTTGGAAAACCCTTCTCTTTCCTTTGCATAAAACTTTTAAGTCCTTTCTCCTCACTCAGGGGTTTGGTTATATCTGCTGAAGTTGCAAAATAGGGTATACAAAATAGTGCATACAACTGTCTTTTGAAGTAAAACTAAAGTGTGCCGGAGGCACTTAGGAATGGGCCATCTAGCAAATTAGGACAATTTTCTTTTTTTTTTAATTTGTTCATCTTCAAGCAAAATACAAACTATCCTGGTTCCATATGTCACTGTATGCCAAGAACAGGGACCTCCGTGTCCTCTGCATTTGTTACTGTGTGCCTTAGGGTTATGTGCTGAGCCGTCTCCACCCTTCAGGCAGCTTAACTTTCAGTCAGTTAAGAAGACTCTGAGAAACAGTAGCTGAGTTGATGTGTGTCTCAAAGTATGACATGCCCCCATTGTCACCAAGGAGTCCTCAGAAGCCAAAACTAGGAGAGTGGTAAGAAGGACAGAGGGGAGCCTACAACGGAGCAGAAAAATAAGCAGGATCCATAGACAGCAGAAGCAGTGTGGTATCCGAGCCTTGGCCAGGGTTTCTAAATCCTAGTCAGTGGAAATGCATTCATTGTCAGAATGTATTGTTGGAGCTCTTGACATGGAAGCAGTTAAAAAAGAAAACGGAATAATAATAAAAAAAAAAAAACCTCAAAACACTTGTAATACATAAACTGACAGTTTCCTGGCCTTGACCTTCCAGATTACAAAGCAGTGCTTCAGTCACAAGACACCACTGGTTCTTCCTCCTTCCAAAGGAACATTTGACTAGTTGAAAAGTAAAATTTCATCCACAACAAATTATTTTCTCTCAGAACAAAGAGTATGTAACTTTCTTGTCAACGTAATCATAACTAAAAGGGTCATACATGTTTCAAAAGAGTTTCAAAAACAAAAATAGGTGCCCAGAGACTATTTTTCAATTCATATCAACATTTTATTTATGACACAGAATTTAAGTTACTCATAACAGCTTTGAATTCAGAATCCTCCCACTTCAGCCTCCCCAGTGCTGGGATGACAGGCATGTGTCACTTTTGAGCTATTTAACAGTCAGTCTGCAAACAACCTTTTAAGTATTTTTGCCAGAATAAAATGTACTCTGGTTGGAAGTTACTAACACACATTTGTGGTTGGGAAATAAAAGTGTGTTTTTATTCTTTTATTTTAAAGGGTTTTGTTCTATTTTGTTTTTTACTTACCTCCAAGGCCCTCAGCTGCCTCTGCCGCTCCCGATGTGCACTCCAGAACAAAAGACAGCACAGGGAACGGTCACTACTCCACAGCCCTGAAGACAAATGAAAAGGAAAAACACAGTGGGGTTATCACCAGCTACTACAGGAAAGTCTCATATCTCAGGCCAGAGCTCCCATTGGATGCAAAGCTTGAACCGGAACTTAGACACTGAAAAGCTGTGTTTCTCTTCAAGTGCCTTTCTCTGTATTAGAAGCAAATTTCAAGACTGTCTGACATTTCTGTAATCTTGAAACTGAGTGGACTCTTGAGAAATTCAAGCTCAGGTTCTTACTTCAAGTCACAGACAACTAACAGAGAGATGAGCCTTCTCACAAGTCTTCATTTTGGTTGAGTATCCCAATAGATTTGACCTTGACAAGTTTCTCATGACTTTGTCACCTCTCCTACCTTCTCCTCTTGTGTTCTTTCCTCTCCCCTCATACATCTCTAGCTTTAAAAAAGGAATACAGAATAATTACCTATATATACATATATCAAATTCATAAATACAAAGCCCATAGTTGTCTTCAGGGTCTGGGAAGAATGGTAATTATGACATCATAGGCCCTGGGCATCGTTTAGAAATGATGGAAGTCTGACAGCCGTGCTAGTGCAACACTGAATTATCCAAAGTGTCAAAACTGTATTAAAATGACACAGAGTAAATTTTATTTCATGTGAATTTTGCCTCACTAAAAAAAACTGCTTAAAAGGAAGTTGACACTTTCCCACAGTGTGTCTTGGAATTAATGTAGGACAAATATGTGGAAAGAAGAAAGTAGAAATCAAATCTTGGGCATCATATTGGAAACTAAAATAGAGAGCTGTGTTGATTGTATAATTTTCTCCATATGTAGCCAGGAAATCCATACGAATTTCACTTAATAAACATTTTGCCATGACTACTTTCTTTTGCTCTCTAACCTCTGTTACAATATAAAGTCCAATCCCTTGTTGTTTGTTTTCAGCTAAAACCAAAGATGGATGCTTACTGACTACAAACCTAGAGACGGAGCTCAGCCTTCCCTTCCTGGGGGCTTATAAAAACACACAGTTCTCAGCTACTTTGGTTTGTTGCCCTTTTCTGTCTCTCAGTTGCTTGCGCCCTCACAGAAGACAGTGCAGAACTCTCTGATACACGCAGAGGCTTCTCACTGCACACCTGTTTAAGTGACCCTTCTCAGATACTCCATGTGGCAGACCTGCTTCTAAGAAACACCGTGAACCTAGTTCCTACTAAGCTGGCCATGAATTGCTGGTCAAAACTTTATATTCTTGGCTAAAGGCAAAAATGTTCTATTTAGGACCCAGTTCCAGGTCCAGGGCAGGAGGCACTGGCTGACTTGCAGCCTCTTCTCCAGGCCTTTCCTGGTATGTGCAGTACACCTGCCCTTTGTTTGTTTCATTTTTATTTTGGTAAACGCTACTTTTATCTTGCTGATTTTTTTTTTACCAAGTATCATACAATGACTGATTATCATTACATGTCAAGGAGGAGTGCAAGATATTAAAAATAACGTTCCCCAGCTTGAAGGCCTTGGGCAAATCCTAACTTCAGGGGGCTTACACACAGATTAGTGTGGGTAAACAGGCTCGAGGAGAAAACAAAAAGACCTTTACACACGACCTGGGCAAAGCCCTCTAGTCCCATACAATCTGAAATCACTGTTGAAATGATTCCAACATTTCGAAAGAAAGCCTCTCCCAAGAATGTCCATCAGAAGTTCTTCATTAGTGTTATCTGCATTGAGCAGCTCTCGGAACAAAAGGCACAGCACAAGTGGCAGGTATGAGACAAGGCGCTTATCAGATCTTACTATCTTGGTTCATCTTCACAACACCCTGTGAGGTAACTATCCCAGTTGCAAACAGAAGTTAAACAACCACTCAAGGAGGACACTGAGGTAAAGATCCAGAAGTAGCTGATTACAAGGCCAGTGTTTTCTGCTTTCTCGTTCTGCTTCTCATCAGAGAAGAAGTGTGAAACACGTGAGGCCAATAAGCAAAAAGAAGTCAATCAACCAATGACTTGAAAATACCAGAAAGTCAGGCAATAATAAGGTCTTAGAAGAAACAGCTTTGACAGTTGAAGTACAGCAAAAAAATATATATATAATGAAGGGGGGAGAAGCTGCTGGGATAAAATAATTATAGACCACCTCATGAAGCAGATACCTTTTTTGTTTGTTTTCTTTTCTTTTTTTTTTTTTGAGACAGGGTTTCTCTGTGTAGCCTTGGCTGTCCTGGAACCCACTCTGTAGAGCAAGCTGGCCTCAAACTCACAGAGATCTGCCTGCCTCTGCCTCCTGAGTACTGGGATTACAGGTATGTACCACCACTGCCCAGCAGGAGGTTTTTGTTTTTAGATATAAATAAACTGAGATGTTTGAGAAAATCCCATTTCTATTTTACACTGCTTGCTTCTGTGTTTTATATAGAAGATGTAAGAGTTGAAGATTGATTTAAAATATCTTTATAATACTCAAAATTCCAGACTTTCTTGGCATTGAAGAGGGAATTAAGTAGAAGTTTTAAAGGGGACTGGTAGGTATAGATTATGCAATATTACAACAGTTCTTTTTAAATAGTTGATAAAACCGTATTTTATATACTTACTATCAGGATGTTTAGAAGATGGGCTTCTTCTGTGATACAATAGAAATGTGGTTTAAAGGGTAATTTTTCATATTTAGAAAATGCTGCTGTGGGTGTGGTGGTACACACCTGTGATCCCAGCACTCGGGAGGCAAGAGCGGGTGGATCTCTGTGAGTTCAAGGCCAGTCTGGTCTACGAAGTCAGTCCAGGACAGCCAAGGCTACACGAAAAAAACCTGTCTCTAAATAAATAAATAAATATTTAAAAAGTTTTTAAAAAAGCAAAATCAAACAAAAAAAAAAAAAAAAAAAGAAAAGAAAAGAAAATTCTTTCCTGAGAAAAGTACATGGTTCCTTTTTATTTTGAAACATTTTTGTGTTTTCTTACTTCTAATCACTGTCCAAAAAGGTCTTTGGTTGGAGCCATCACATATCAAGTCACTCCCAGAGCTTTGTTGCGCTGTTGCACACACACACACACACACACACACACACACACACACACACACACGTGCCCGCGCATTCACATGCTCACACATTCACACTCACGCAGTGTGTACTGCATGTATATGTTTCCCTCTGGTGGTAGGGCAGGTTTTATGTTGAAGCTGGCGCTGGAGGACACTTGGATTTGAACTGCTTAAGGAGAATTTAGGAAGCTGAAGATAAAACGAACCACAGAGTAGACTTGCAGCAAGGACAGAGAGCATGGTGTGGCCAAGTTTAAGATTAGGAACCAGGAAACAAGTTCCATCTCCCTTGGGAAACTTTGTTTAGATACAGCTACTTTGTGTGTAAGTGAAGGAATTTGTTGAATTCTGATACAACTTCATTGAAATTTGATACTGATCACAACTCAATAATACAATGATATTTAATTTGCTCATAGTATTTTCTATATAATGAACATATATTGCTTCTATAGTGAACACATTACTTTTCTAACTAAAACAAAAAGATGAATTTAAACTTTCTTGCATATCAGTTATGCTCAGTTGTACATTTTCTTCCTAAAATACCAATTAAACCTTTAAGTTAAAACTTAAAGTTGCAATAATAAATTTAAAAGAAATTTAATATGTCATCTATTATATGGGTCAGTATTCTTTTACTGAAGAAGAAAATGAGTAATGGTTCAGCATTTTTGATTTCGTATTTAAATTGATTCCCATAGTTATGCCCCTGGGGAAATTTAAGGCCTTTGTGAAGGTGGCTTAAAACCTTTGTTTATTTGCAGAGGGCTCCTCTACCTATCAGGTCCAAATATTCATGACCTGGGACAATGCTATCACCGAGGAGGAGGTCACTCTCTTAGGGACTTTCTGCACCTACGCTCATTGCTTTTGAATTGTTTGACCTGATGCCGTCTTTAAAGCAACAACAGATATTGGAGGATTTGCCACATGAACAGCACCATATAAGGAGATGACACTTACAAAAATAGGTGAAGTCTCTTGGCGTGGTTGACAAAAAGCATTTCTAGGGTTACCAACCTCGAAGAATGCCTTTAGATTGCATTTGATTTAGGAAGCCCAGCTACATTTGGTTCAACTTCCTCACGGATTATTTTCTGAGGTTTACCTCACCCTCCATCAGCTCTTTTCCCCTTTCCATCTACATCCTTTCCTTTTGATAGATACAATGACTAATTACTGAGTTGTGGCAGGCTTAGCATCTCATTTCTTGTGGTCACAAGATGTGCTTTATATCACAACCAAGATACATTTGTCCTTTGAAATAAAAAAAAAGCAACCCTAAGAAGTCATAGTAGAAAATATTAATGTTTTGACTAATTTAAAATAGCAAATGAAAAATACTTAGACTATAATTTTCGGTTTATGAGGCTGTAAGGGATCATTACAGGAGCTTAGTTGTTTCTTCTCAGTACCAATTACTTTAGACATGCCTAATTTGTTTTTCTCTTCTATATCCGCACTATTGCCTCTAAAGCACACGTGAGCTGGCAAAGAGTGATGACTAACTACTTAGAGGGAAGATCAAGCAAGCTAAACTTCAGAGTCAGGTGAAGTGAGTTAGGAAAGGTCTTCTTGTGTTGCAGAGATCCTTTTTGCACAGCTCTCAAGGCAGCCTCCCTTTACACACAGCTGACCAACTCCAACCAGACTATAATGATGGCAAGGAAAACTTATTCTTTCACCAATTATGCACTTATAATGAGATGGTGATGGGAGATTTGGGAAATAATCTCTTACTGAAACAAACCACACTGAATTGGTTTCTCTTTATTAGATTGTGCTATGGCCCCAGGTAAAAATCTATCACATTTTCTCTTCCAGACCATGCTCTTTAAGGGTCAAGCACGTGATAACTCTTCTGGCTTCTCTTGCTCATGTTTCAGAGACTGCCCAGCTCCCCGAGGCCATAGGCCTCAGTCTCACAGACTGCACCCATATGTAAAAGTGTCACGACGTAAGCATGCCAGAAACACCCTAAATGTACCACAGGGTCTAGTGAGCTAGTGTCTTCCTACAGACCAAAATACCAAGTGCTTCTAATTCTCCCCAAGCATATCTGTTCAAAGACTGTTTGGCTATACAACTACATAAAAGTCCAGTCACTGGTGAAAATGGACACTACAACACAGACAGGAGTGGTGACCATTTTAGAGCTGTATGCCTTGTACCTCTCTGATAAATTTCCTTTCATGTGTATGTCCACATAAACTCTTGAAAATATTTGTCAAACATCAGGACTCTGTTAGCTCCCAAGTCAAAAAAAACCACTCCCCTGGGATCCAGTGATTGTGAAATTAAAGAGCAGGTGACCAACTTTTAGGAAGAATAAGAATAGGATTGTGAAGCAGTAAGTTATATCTTTCCAGGTGATGGGAATCAAATATAAAAAATAGGAAACCTGTGTGTGTTCTATAAGGAGGTCTCAGATGAAAACTTCCTCCAAAGACAGAACTTGCTCTCAGTAATGTGTCAAAAATATTTAAAATTTGGATAAGAAATAAATTTAAATTTTCCATTTCCAATAGTAGCTATGCCTCTAAACATACCTGTATTTGTAGCTTATTGAAGATATTTCTGTATTAGAGTAAATGCAGCTACCGAACAAAAGCATTCACTTCATTTATCCCTTAAAAAAATAAAGGCTAATAAATAACTAGGCACGGTGTGCACACAGCCACATGGGAGGTAAAGGAGACAACTGGAGCAACTAGGAAGCCACCAACACACGCGCGCACACACGCGCACACACACACACACACACACACACACACACACACACACACACGTGTGCATACATGCACATAAGATAATACAGTAAAAGTTCACAGATTAAATTAACAATAAGGAGCGTTTAAGAGTTATGTGTCATAAAAGAATAAGACTAAATTTTTTTGAGTGGGCAGTTAACTTTTGGGGGAAGTTTGTCTCAACAAAGCAAGGCATCATCATGAAATAAGTCGTTTCGTCATTCTAGTAAACATTAAGCATTTATTAAGATAGGAAAGTGTAGTTTACAAGATGAGAGATTTTCCTGGTGACATTGGAACAATTCCACAGAAGGCAGGATTTCCTAGTTATTACAGTACAGAAAATTTGAAAAGTTTGCAAAATCTGACACTCCCACCCAGGTTATCCTTTCTGCACTCCACGTGATTGGGTGTTGCATGCTTGGATGTTGTGAAATGAAGTATCACTCCATTAACTGGTGACTGAACAGTGGCATGGCTGGCTGGATATGGATGGTTAAAACTTTGTGGATTTATTTGTTCATTTTTAGTTATCAGGGATATAATATATATATATATATATATATATATATATATATATATATATATA